>NC_072425.2:134996250-135305714 GCF_028878055.3 Symphalangus syndactylus
GAAAAGAAAATGATATGAAATGATAGGAAGTGGCTGGTGGGGCTGGGCGTGGTGGCTTCCTATAATCCCAGCACTTTGGGAGGTCAAGGCGGGTGGATCCCTTGAGCTCAGGATGGTAAAAACCTGTCTTTACAAAAAATACAAAAACTAGCTGGGCGTGGTGGAGTGTGCCTGTAGTCTCAGGTACTTGGAAGGCTGAGGGGGGAGGATCACTTGAGCCCAGGGAGGCTGCAGTGAGTTGAGATCACACCACTGCACTCCAGCCTAGGCAACAGAGCAAGACACCACCCACCCCGCCAAAAAAAAAAATAATTGATTAACTAATTAAAAAATATTTTTGGCCGGACGCGGTGGCTCACCTCTACCCAGAGACTGTCACAGCCAAGAGGAGCCTATGGAGACATGGCAACTAATTATGACACCCTGGATCAGATGCTGGAATAGAAAAAGGATGTTAGGGCCTGGCGCAGTGGCTCACGCTTATAATCCCAGCACTTTGGGAGGCCGAGGTGGGTGGATCACCTGAGGTCAGGAGTTCGAGAGCAGCCTGGCCAACATGGCAAAACCCTTTCTCTACCAAAAACACAAAAATATTAGCTGGGCGTGGTGGTGCATGCGTGTAGTCCCATCTACTGGGGATGCTGAGGCAGAAGAATTGCTTGAACCTGGGAGGTGGAGGTTGCAGTAAGCCGAGGTCACGCCACTGCGCTAAAGCCTGGGGTATAGAGCAAGACTCTGTCCCCCTGCCAAAAAAATTATTTTTGTCTCAAAAAATAAAAAAAATAAAAAATAAAAAGGAAGTGGCTAATGGGAAAGAAGAGAGGCACCTCTAAAAATGAGGTCAGGGATCTAAGAAGCTGATGTAAGATGACACCTGAATGGTGAGAAGGAGACAGAGAGAGGGAGGAGAAGATTGAACAGTGAGGAAGGAAGACAGAGATAAAGAAGAAACGGCACTTAGGATGATGCCTCAATAAGAGACTCCCATGGCAAGGCACCCGATGTGATTCTCAAGCCAGGAAGATCAATGTGCACATTCAATCGTGTGTCCAATCAGGGCACAATGTGGTCTCTCCCCTGAGCCCTTCATTTTCACGAAATCGATCATAGTCATGGATGTTTTATGCAAGGGGATTTTTATCTTTTAATTTGGTTTCTGTCTTGGTTTTGGTGGAAATCAAGGGAAGAACTGAGATTGCTACCCATGGAGCAGAACAGAAAACACATGTTTGAAAACAGAAGCCCAGAGGTAAAGGCAGGGTGGCCCACACATCCCCCTGGAAATTCCTCTCAGGCAGGGCTCCAGACCACACCAGGCCTGGGGCTTGAGGTTCAAGCTTGTCTTATCTAAATCTTGAGGAGCAGGGAGGCCTTGGCTGATTTTTAGGATATAATCCCCAATGTGTATTGAGCACTTACAAGCTCTTTCCTTTCAATATCTCATTTTGTCTTTGCATCCAGGTACTGCTGTTATTCCCACTTTATAGATGAGGAAACTAAGGCCAGGAGATGTTAAGTAACTTGTTGAAGATGGCATAACTAATAAGTGGGAGAAGTAGGATTTAAATTCAGGTCTGGCTCCATCCCTGTGCCCTGAACCACGCTCTACATATGAAATATATGAATGAATTTTAAAATGAATGCTTCTTGGCCGGGCGCGGTGGCTCACTCCTGTAATCCCAGCACTTTGGGAGGCTGAGATGGGTAGATCACAAGGTCAGGAGTTTAAGACCAGGCTGGCCAAGATGGTGAAACCCCGTCTCTACTAAAAATACAAAAATTAGCTGGGCGTAGTGGCATGCACTTGTAATCCCAGCTACTCGGAAGGCTGAGGCAGAGAATTGCTTAAATCTGGAAGATGGAGGTTTCAGTGAGCCAAGATTACGCCACTGCACTCCAGCCTGGGTGACAGAGCGAGACTCCGTCTCAAAAAAAAAAAAAAAAAAAAATGCTTCTTTTGCTCACCTGCCCCCAACATTCAGATAAAAGCACTTTCTCTCTTTTGAACTTCCATAGCAGTTGCTCTGAGTTGAAATTGGAAAGAACCTTTGAATACATAGGGCAGCAGTTCTCAATCCAGGCACATTGGCAATGTCTAGACATTTTTGGTTGTCACAACTAGTGGTGAGGATTGCTGCTGGCATCAATTGGATCCAGGCCAGGACACTGCTAACAACCCCAAAATGCACAAGACAACCCTCCACGAGAATTACCCAGACAAACATGTCACAAATGCTGAGGCTGAGAAACCCTCCGGTAGAGGGTGTTGTCAAGGAAAGCAGCTGGCTGGCTGGAGTGATGTTATCGTGATAGTTTAACCTCAACCTGGGGTTTGTTTCTCAGCTTGTCAAGCCCAGAACCTCGATTTGTGAATTCTCTGAGATGAAAAGGTCCTGAAGAAATGATTCACATCAAACCAAAAAGCATAAGAAACTGATTTTTAATTTTTTAGAAAAACAGTTATCCTCCTCCAACCCAAAACAAGCAAGAATTCTTCCTATTATTAACCCTTCCATTGCCCCCACCAACACATACAAACAAATACCCACTGGAATCCATCCAGGGAACTGGGCAGTAAACCCTGGGTGGTCACCTGCAGCTCAGCACCACTTTTGACTCCACCTGTCCAGGGCTACTGTGGTGGCACCTGGGGAACAGGTAAACAGAAGCAACCTTTCTAGAAAGATCCGGACCTGGAGATAGTCTGAGATTTGCAGAGACAAAGCCAAAGGGAGAGAGCCCAGGACAAAGGCCAGTGAATTCTCCAAAGGGACGTGCATGCATTTGCCACAAGAAACCCGGCGGCCACAGAGTCCAGAATACTCTTGTCTGCAGAGCAATAAATTCTGTCCCCAGAGAGAAGCTCACTTCAGGCTACAGACAGACTCAGCCACTGAAGCAAACCCTCAGGAAGCCAGCTGCTCATCCAGTGTGCAACAAACCCTCACAACAGAGGTGTGTGAACTTCGGAGGCTCTTCAGCCTTCCAGAGGACCTTCCTCATCCCAGGATTGACCACGCCAGACCCTGCTAGAAGGATTCTAGCGCCGAATGCACTCTACCTTCAAGCTCTGCCTCTCAGTCCTAGGGAGACCTGTACTGTGCACTGGAGGCCCTCCCTCTCACAGAGGCTTTCTTCCTCTTGTTGGCACATAGACCAAGTTGTGGCTGAGTCTCTCTGCAGCCTGAAGTTAGCTGGTCTCTCGATTTGATCTGGGATGCGTTGACTTTCTAGTTTAGCTCTCTTCTGCCCCTTGTTTATCAGTACTACTAGTTCAGGGGGCACCTGTCTGCTTCACTCTGGCCCTGTGCTAGATGACCAGTCATTTCTACACTGTGTTAGCGTCACCTGAGCGTGTATGTCACCCTCCCCACTAAGTCTAGGGTTGGCAAGACAGCTCAGGCAAAGTCAGAATTGCAACCCGGCTGTACCGAATACTGGCTGTGTAACCCTGGGCAATGGATTTCATCTCTCCAAGTCTCAGTTGCCTCATCTATAAACCAGGACTGCTGACTGCAGCTGGATGGGGTCGGTGTGAGGATCAGATCAGGATAGACACACACAGTGCCTCACATCATGCTTGGCGGGTGGTGAGCACGCAGTGTGTGTGGGCTCTCATCGTCGCAGCGGACGCCCTCACAGAGCCTGGGAGCTGGAGCTGGCGCCTCACAGCAGCAGGTGCCATGCATATCTGACTCAGGGGATCTGTGCAAACTCCTTGTTCATGACTTGTTTCAAGCACATATGCTTGTCTAACCAGTGCAGATTCAAGACTTTAGTAGGACAGAAAGAACAGCAGTGTGGCTAGGTGGGGTCACAGGCTTGATGCCAGCCCTGGCTCCACCCCTTGCAGCTGTGGGACCCTGACAGGTTACTTAACTACTCAGTGTCCTCAACGAAAAGTGGGGCAACCCTTCCCTTCTAGGCCAACACTGCCCATTAGAAATGGAACACAAGCCACAAACACAAGTCGCATATGTGATTTTTTTAAATGTAGTACCTACATGTCACAGAAATTTTTTAAAATGAAATTGGCCTTAGTCATATCTTTTCTCTAACCCAGGATACCCAAAATATTGTCATTTAGATATGTAATCAATTAATGGATGGGATATATATACATATATATGTCATGATTTATTTTTCCTTCTTGTAAACACTCTGCACTTGCAAATTTTTTTTAATAAAGTGCACCCCTTTTAAATGAAGAAAAGCATATTTTATTTTAAATAAGAAATCATTGCAAAATCCCATTGTTTAGAAGATGGGAGTGCTTCCAAATGCTAGGGTTTGTTAGTGTTGCCTGTCCCTAGAGTACTTAAAAGGGGATGAACCTTCGAAGTGGGAGAGTCAAGGAGCCAGCTGTAGGGAACCAGAGTGTGCAAAATCCAAGGAATGGGGCACAGACAAAGCTGTATATATATATATGAACTCTTTGAAATCCAGTGTGTTTTTTTTTTTGAGATGGAGTCTTGCTCTGTCGCCCACGCTGGAGTGCAGTGAGGCGATCTCGGCTCACTGCAAGCTCCACCTCCCGGGTTCACATCATTCTCCTGCCTCAGTCTCCCGAGTAGCTGGGACTACAGGCGCACATCTCAGGTCACACTAGCCAGCTTTCGGGTCTCCAGCAGCCACGTGGGGAGTAGCCACCACTCAGGACTGTAGCTCCAAATGAGCGCATGGAGGTAAATTAGCTGGACCCAAGTAGGTACATGGCAAATGTTGGCATTATTACCTCCCCACTTCAAACGGACAGTGCGCAGGTGACTAAGTAGTTATATAACAAGGTTTTCTTTTTATTCATGTTTTCACATTATACAGATGGTATATAGTAGTGTATAGAGGCTAAGCACACAGGCTCTGATCCAAACTGTTCGATCCTACCTCTGCCGCTTACTAGCTATGTAGCTGGGGCAAATGACTTAACATCCCTGTGCCTCAGTGTACTGATTTGTAAGGAGTTAAAATAGTGTGGTTGTGAGGACAAAATGAGTTAATTTATATAAAGTGCTTAGACAGTGTCTGACACATAGTAAATGCACAATAAATGTTAGGTACTATTGTTTCAAGTTTGTTGAAGAAAATCTGAAAATATAGAGAAGTTAGAAGAAACATTAATTAACCTGAGTCTTTTCTACCCAAAACAACCACAGCTGACATTTTTCTCTGGTGGTTTTTTTGATAAAACATGAGGCCCCACCTACTTCCTCTCTTGAAAAGTTATTAAGTGTCTCTCCCTCCCTCCTTTACTTCCCACCCCACCCCGCTCTTCTGCCCTTGCAATCAATCTCTGGCCCCAGGACACGACCCAGAAGCCAGGTGGAGATGAAAAAATATTTCTATGAGCATGAAAGAAAAGTAAACAAATGAACTTGGTGCTTTGAACCCAGCACCCCTTCTCTGGTCTGTTTTCCAGTGACAGTGTCATTGGTAATTAGCATATGACATCTTGCTTCCAACAAATGTCAATTGAGATGGGACTGTGGATTTGGTGATATCACAGCATGGAGCAGCTGTAAATGTCAGAGATGTGGCACATTACATGTGATAGGCCCAGGGCCCTCTCTCAGTCATGCTGAGCAGTCCTCATATGCCTTGGCAACCCAAATATGAGCAGGGAACACCTGTCCCTGATTACAAGGGCTTCTACTGGGCCTTCAGCTCTGATCAGGGACCCTTTCTTCTAAGGAAACGGTTCTCAAACTTAAGTGTGTGTTCATGAGGGTCACTTGGTGAAATTGTTAAAATGCAGATTCTGAGTTCAATACTTAGAAAATATCATTTAATAGCTCTAGGGATGCTCAGGAATGTGCATTTTTTATACATGGGATTCTGATGCAGGTGGTCTCAGGCCCATTCTCTGAGAAGCCCTAGAATGTAAAGGCTGTAATTCTCTTTGTACCTCACTGGCTTCTACAAACACAAAGACTAAGATAGAGATAGCAATAGCACCAGAGCAAAAAGGGGGAGAGCCTTGTCTCCCCTCCCTGGATGTCAGACCCATAGTCCTTGCCTTGGAAACTCAATGTCTGCTTTCAACCCTAGCACAGACAGCCCCAGTCACTGGTTTTGAAAATGGTGTGACTTTCATGCCACATGACACTATGGTATTAAGCATTCCAATGATAATGGAAATAAATATTGTATCTGGAGTCAAATCTCGACTTTGCAGCTTATTAGTGGTGTGGCTTCAGGCAAATTTCTTCCCTCTTTGAGTCTTAATTTACTCAGCTGTGAAAATGGAGATAATGAAGCCAACCTCTTGTGATTGCCATGGCCATTAAATAAGATACTGTATATGAACAAACTTAGAGCAGTGCCTTCTGCAGAGTAGATAGGAGATACTCATTTTATTTATTCAACAACTATTTATTAGGTTCCAGTATGTGCCAGGCTGTGCTAGCTTTTAAGATGCAAAGATGAATAGGAGGCACTGCTGATCTGTAAGGCGTCCCCTGTGTGCTGGAGGAGGCATCCAATGTCTCCATTATGAGATAGAAGGAAAGCCAAGCAGTCGGGGTTGGCTTCCCAGAAACATGCCTCTCTTTTCCCCATACAAGTGTTTACCTTTTAGTTGCCAAATTGTGGAAAGGTTAGGGAGCGATGTTCAGGGCAGCCTGGAGTGGAGGACAGATTGGGTGCTGCACGGATGGTTCTGCTCTTATTTACTAAGCTGAAAATCCAAGTAATGGCCTGGCTCTGTGGCTCGTGCCTATGATCCCAACACTTTGAGAGGCTGAGGCAGTTGGATCGCTTGAGGTCAGGAGTTCAAGACCATCCTGGCCAACATGGCAAAACCCCGTCTCTACTAAAAATACAAAAATTAGCCGGGCATGGTGGCATGTGCCTATAATTCCAGCTTCTCAGGAGGCTGAGGCACAAAAATCGCTTGGACTTGGAAGGTGGAGGTTGCAGTGAGCTGAGATAGCGCCACTGCACTCCAGCCTGGGTAATGGAGTAAGACTCTGTCAAAACAAAAACAAAACACAAATAAGACTCAGAGAAGAATTATGCATACACTAAAAGTGGTTGTGTGGTACATACATTTGTCAGGAGTCACCAAATTATACATTTAGGATCTGTGGATTTTACTGTATGTAATTATGTCACAATTTTTTTAATTACTGTGGTATAGAATGTGGTCAAAAGCCTGTATTTTGAACTCAAATGGATCTGGGTTGGATATACCAGCTCTACCAATTCCTAAACAAATTGTTTAACCTGTCTAAGGCTCAACTTTCTGCCTGTAAAGTAAGGATAATGATAGTATCTACTTCATTTTATAGTTGTGAGGATTAAGTAAGATAATTACTAGAAAATACATTAATACAATGTTCAACTTTTAGTTTTCAATAAATACGAGACACCCTGTGATAATATAGAAAAATACAATGATAGAATATGAAATATAAAAGGCAAATACAAAATTATACTTCTGGCATGAATAAAATTGTATTTTAAAAAGACTGCTTAATCTATGTCTAAAACAAAGACAAGGAGAAAATACATGAATATACTAGCAGCAGAGCATGTCTATAATTTCAGCTACTTGGGAGGCTGAGGCAGGAAGATCACTTGAGCTCAAGAGTTCAAGTCCAGCCTGGGCAACATAGAGAGACCCTATCTCAAAAAACAACAAACAAAAACTAGCAGCAGTGGTTATGTCATGATTTATTTTTCCTTCTTGTAAACACTCTGCACTTGCAAATTTTTTTTAATAAAGTGCACCCCTTTTAAATGAAGAAAAGCATATTTTATTTTAAATAAGAAATCATTGCAAAATCCCATTGTTTAGAAGATGGGAGTGCTTCCAAATGCTAGGGTTTGTTAGTGTTGCCTGTCCCTAGAGTACTTAAAAGGGGATGAACCTTCGAAGTGGGAGAGTCAAGGAGCCAGCTGTAGGGAACCAGAGTGTGCAAAATCCAAGGAATGGGGCACAGACAAAGCTGCCACTGAACACAAGAGAATTCCAAACAATCGATGAGTGACTGAGCACAATTTGTACGAAGCTTAACAAACTCCAAGCGGGAAAAATGCAAAGAGAACCACACCTTGGCACATCATAGTAAAACTGCCGAAGATAAAGTCAAATATAAAATCTTCTTAAAAAAGCCAGAAGAAAAAGATAAATAATCTTAAAAGAACAAAAATAAGATGACTGACTTTTTGTTATGGGTTGAACTGTGTATCTCCCACCCCCTACCAAATTCATATGTTGAAATCCTAACCCCCGTACCTCAGAATGTGGCTATATTTGGAGACTGTGTCTTGTCAGAGGTAATTAAGTTAAAATGAGGTCATTAAAGTGGGCCCTAATTCAGTATGACTAGTGTCCCTATAAGAAGAGGAGATTTGGACCCAAACTTGCACAGAGGGAAGACCGTGTGAAGACGGAGGGAGAAGATGGTCATCTATAGCCAGAGAGAGAGGTCTCAGAAGAAACCAACCCTGCCAACACCTTGATCTTGGACTTTAGAACTATGAGAAAATAAATTTCTGTTGTTTAAGCCAAAGGCCCAAGGCTGTTCCTCTAGAGAGGCCCAAGTGGCACTTTGTTACAAAAGCCCTAGAAACTTAATATACATTTTAACAGAAACAGTAGGAGCCAGCAGACAGTGGAATGATAACTTTAAAGTGCTGACAGACATATGTAACAGATCCACAGCCAATATCATACTGAATGGGAAACAAGTGAAAGCCTTTCTTTTAAGATCTGGAACATGACAAGGATGCCCACTTTTACCACTGTTATTTAACATACTACTGGAAGTCCTAGCTAGAGCACTAAGACAAGAGAAAGAAATAAAGGGCATCCAAATTGGAAAGAATGAAGTCAAATTATCCTTGTTTTCAGATAATATGATCTTATATTTGGAAAAACCTAAAGACTCCACCTAAACTATTAGAATGGATAAATAAATTCAGTAAAGTTGCAGGATACAAAATCAACATACAAAAATCAGTAGCATTTCTATATGCCAAAGGTAAGCAACCTGAAAAAGAAACCAAGAAAGTAATCCCATTTACAATAGCTACAAGTGAAATAAAATACCTAGGAATTAATTTAAAGAAGTGAAATTTCTCTATAATGAAAACTATAAAATATTGATGCAAAAAATTGAAGAGGACACCAAAAAAAAAGGGAAGAGGGAAGATAGTCTATGTTCATGGATTGGAAACATCAGTATTGTTAAAATGTCCATAGTACCCAAAGCAACCTACAGATTAAATGCAATCTCTATCAAAATACCAACGACATTCTTCACAGAAATTGAAAAAATAATCCTAAAATTTATATGGAACCACAAAAGACCTGGAATAGCCAAAGCTATCCTGAGCAAAAAGAATAAAACTGGAGGAATCACATTACCAGACTTCAAGTTATACTACAGAGCTATAATAACCCAAACAGCATGGTACTGGCATGAAAGCAGACACATAAACCAATGGAACAGAATACAGAACTCATTTTCAAAGAAGATGTCAATAATGTATGTATTAGCCAGGGTTCTCTAGAGGAACAGAACTAATAGGATAGATGTATATATGAAGGGGAGTTGATTAAAGAGCATAGACACACACGATCACAAGGTGAAGTCCCACAGGAGGCCATCTGCAAGCTGAGGAGCAAGAAAGACAGTCTGAGTCCCAAAACCACAAAAGTAGGGAAGCCAACAGTGCAGTCTGGTCTGTGGCCAAAAGTCCAAGAGCCCCTGGTAAACCAATGGTGTAAGTCCAAGAGTCCAAAATCTGAAGAACCTGAAGTCTGATTGTCGAGGGCAGGAAGCATCCAGCAAGGGAGAAAGATGAAAACTGGAAGACTCAGCAAGTCTGCCCTTGCATCTTCTCCTGCCTGCTTTATTCCAGCCACACTGGCAGCTGATTAGATGGTACCCACCCAGACTGAGGGTGGGTCTGCCTCTCCCAGTCCACTAACTCAAGTGTTAACCTCCTTTGGCAACATGCTCACAGACACACCCAGGAAAAATACTTCACATCCTTCAATCCAATGAAGCGGATACTCAGTATTAACCATCACAATATACTTTGGGGAATGAACAGTCTCTCAATATATGATGCTGGAAAAACTGGATATTCGTATGCAGAAGAATGAAACTAGATGCCTATCTCTTACCATACACAAACATCAAATCAAAATGGATTAAAGACTTAAATCTAAGACCTCAAACTATGAAACTACTACAAGAAAACATTGGGGAAACTCTCCAGGACATTCGAGTAGGCAAAGGTATCTTGAGTAATACTCCACAAGCACAGACAACCAAAGCAAAATTGGACAAATGGGATCAAATCAAGTTAGAAAGCTTCTGCACAGCAAAGAAAACAATCAACAAAGTGAAGTGACAACCAGTAGCATGGAAGAAAATGTTTGCAAAGTACCCATCTGACAAGGGATTAATAACCAGAATACATCAGGAGCTCAAACAACTCTATAAGAAAAAATCTAATAATCCAATTTAACAATGGGCAAAAGTTCTGAATAGACATTTCTCAAAAGGAACACAGGTATATGAAAAGGTGCTCAACATCATTGTTCATCAGGGAAATGCAAATCAGAACTACAGTGGGATATCATCTCACTCCAGTTAAAATGACTTTTATCCAAAAGACAGGCAATAACAAATGCTGGCAAGGGTGTGGAGAAAGGGAACTTTGTGCACTGTTGGTATTGGGCAACACTGTTGGTGTTGGAGAACAGTTTAGAGGTTCCTCAAAAAACTAAAAATAGAGTTGCCATGAAATTCAGCAATCTCACTGCTGGGTATATACTCAACCGAAGGAAAATCAGTATTTTAAAGAGATGTCTGCAGTCCCATGTTTACTGTAGCACTATTCACAATAGCCAAGATTTGGAGGCAACTTAAGTGTTCATCAGCAGATGAATGGATAAAGAAAATTTGGTGCATATACACAATGGGGTCCTATTCAGCCACAAAAAAGAATGTGATCTTATTATCTACAACAACATAGATAGAACTAGAGGTCATTAAGTGAAACAAGCCATGCACAAAAAAGACAAACTTTGCATGTTCTCACTTACTTGTGGGAGCCAAAAATTAAAACAATTGAACTCATGAAGATAGAGTAGAAGGATGTTTACCAGAGGCTGGGAAAGGTAGTAGAGGTGGAGTTGGGAAGGAGTGCAGATGGTTAATGGGTACAAAAAAATAATTAGAAAGAATGAATAAGACCTAGCATTTGCTATCACAACAGGGTGACTATAGTCAATAATAATTTAATTGTGCATTTTAAAATAACTAAAAGCGTATGATTGGATGTTTTGTAACACAAAGGATAAATGCTTGAGGTGAAGAATACGCCATTTACCCCAATGTGATTATTACACATTTCATGCCATATCAAAATATCTCAGACCCCGTAAATATATGCACCTATTATGTACCCATCAAAAATAAAAATAAAAATAAATAAAGTGCTGATGGAAAATAACTTCCAACCTAGAAGTCTATAATCAGCAAAAATATATTTCAAAAATGAAAGTAAGGACTTCCTCTTCTGGCCAAGATGAAGTTACAGAAACTGCATTTATCCTCCCACCAGAAACATGCCCTCCCCAAATGGACAACATGTATGAAACAATAGTTTTTGAGACTTTGAACATCAGGCAAAAAAAAAGTCAGGGACCCTTAGAGACAGAAAACAAATACGTAGAGCCATATGATTGCCCCCAGTGAATTGCCTTGAGAGAATTTCCAGGTGGAGGTGGAGGTCAGTGGGGGAACTCAACCCCTGTGTGGGTGGGGTTCATAGGGCAGAATACCAGAGGAGAGAGCGGAACAGAAAGGGAAATTTGGATATCTAAACAGGGTTTCCTTCAAGTGTCCAGCAGAATACTGATGATTGTACTCATAAGAAAAAACTATCTGAGGCCAGGCAAAGAAGCTTCTGAAAGAATGAGAGAGAACAGTACCTGGTATGCACACAGAATTGAGAATAGTGCCTGTTCCCACTATACAGACAAGAGAAACTTGTAATTCACCGGGAATTAGGTGGAGGATTCAGGATGATCTTGCCTCAGTAGGAGGAAGTAACTAGCCCTAGGCTAAACAGTACTTTAAATTTACCTAACAAATCACGAAAGCAAGACACAAAGGATCAAACTGTTTCCAAGATACTTAACTGCATCCCAAAACATAGTTCAAGAATAATTACAGGAATACCACAATATCAAGCACCCAACAAGGCAAAATTTACAATGTTTAACATATAACCAGAGATTACCAGGCATACAAAGAAAGAGGAAAACAAGACCCATAATGACAAAATAATCAATCAATTGAAACCAACCCAGAACTGACACAGATATTAGAATTAGCAGAGAAGGATGTTAAAACAGCTATTATAACTGTATTTCATATGTTCAAAAAGCTAAGTAGAGACATGGAAGAATATTTTTAAAGACATAATTCTAATTTACAGATGAAAACTACAATGCCAGAAATGAAAATATGCCAGATTGGATTAAGAGCAGAGTAGACATTGCAGAAGAAAAGTTAAGTGAACTTGAAACCCTAGCAATAGAAACTGCTCAGTATTTCAGAAAATGAAACACAGGGGAAAAAATCATCAAAAATGAAAGGGAAAAAGAAAACAGCGTCAGCGAGCTGTGAGTCAACTTCGAGTAGCCTAATATTGGATTCCCTAAAGGAGTCCCTAAAGCAAATGAGAGAGGAAACAGAAAAATATGAAAGGATAAGGGCCAAAAAGTTTTCAAGCTTAATGAAAACTGTAAACCCACAGGTCCAAGAAACCAACCAACCAAACAAACAAATAAGCAAACAATAAAACAAAACCCAAAGCACAAAAATATGCAGAAAAGTATAGTGAGGCAGATTATAATCAATTTGCTAAAAACCAATGTCAAAGAGAAAATCTTAAAAGCAGCTAGAGAAAGACATGTTACATACAGAGGAAGAATCGAGATATGAATTTCTCATCAGAAACAATGGAAGCAAGAAGACTGGAACAACATCTTTAAAGCACTTGAAGGAGAAAACAGTCCATCTAGAATTCCATGCCCATCAAAAACATCTCTCAAAATAAAGACATCTTCAGACACAAAAAAGCTGAGAGAATTTCCACCAGCAGAACCACACCATAAGAAATGTAAAAGGAAATTCTTCAGGCAGAAGGAAAAGAATACCAGACGGAAACCTCAGTTGACACAAATAAATAAACAATATTGGAAACGGTAGTGACTACATTGGTAAATATATGAATTTTTAAAAATTATTTAAATCTCTTTCAAAGATAAGGGACTGTTAAACCAAAAATAGTTACAACATATTGTGGGGTTTAGAATATTTGTAATAGCAAAATGGGTGATAAAAACAGCACAAAGGCTAAAAAGGATAAAAATGAAAGTATGCTATTGTAGAGTTCTTCTACTAGGCATAAAGGACTATAATATCAGTTGAAGTAGGCTGTGATAACTTAAAGATGTATACCATAAACCCAAAAGCAACCATTAAAAAAATCCCCAACAGCCAAGAGTTATAGCTAATAAGCCAACAAAAGAGATTTTAAAATACTCCAAAGAAGGCAGAAAAACATAGGAAAGGAAGACAGAACAGATAAGACAAGGAGAAAAGAAATAGCTAGACGATAGACCTAAACCCAACCCAAAAAGCAAGATGCAACTCTATGCTGCCAACAGGAAATTCATTTTAGGGCTGGACACAGTGGCTCATGCCTGTAATCCCAGCACTTTGGGAGGCCGAGCTGGGTGGGTCTCCTGAGGTTAGGAGTTTGAGAGCAGCCTGGCCAACATGGTGAAACTTTGTCTCTACTAAATACACAAAAATTAGCCAGGCGTGGTGGCCCTGGCCTGCGCCTATAGTACCAGCTTCTTGGGAGGTTGAGGTGGGAGAATCACTTGAACCCAGAAGGCGGAGGTTGTAGTAAGCCAAGATGGCGCCACTGCACTCCAGCCTGGGCGACAGAGTGAGACTCCACTGAAAGAAAGAGAGAAAGAGAGAGAGAAAGGGAGGAAGGGTGGAAAGAAGGAAGGAAGGAAGGAAGGAAGGAAGGAAGGAAGGAAGGAAGGGAGGGAGGGAGGGAGGGAGGGAGGAAGGAAGGAAAGAAAAAATATTTATTTTAAATATAAAGGTACTATATGTTAAAAGTAAAAGGATAGGATAGTGTAAACCATACTAACACTAGTCAAGAGAAAACTGAAGTACCTGTGTTACTATCAGACAAGGTAGGTTTTAGAGCAAAGGATATTATCAGAGCTAGAGAAGGTCATTTTATAGTTAGAAAGGGATCAGTTAATCAAGAGGACACAATTCTAAAATGTTTATGCACCTTTAAAATATAGACAGTAAAAATTGCTAGAGTTGCAAGGACAAACAGACAAATTGACAATTACAGTCAGAAATTTCAATATACTTCTCTCAATAAGTGGTAGAATAAGTAGAAAATAAATGAGCATATAGTACATTTGAATAGTACTATCAATCAATTTGACTGGATTGACATTTATAGAACATTCCATCTAACAACAGCAGAATACACCATCTTTTCAAGTGTACACAAAGCATTTACCAAGACTGACCATATTCTGGGCCATAAAATAAATCTAAATAAGTTCCGAAGGATTTAAGTCATACAAAACATGTTCTCTGACCACAATGGAATTAAATTAGAAATTAATACCAGAAAGGTACCTGGAAAATCCCCAAAGTTCTGGTAACTGAGTCCCATACTTCTAAATGACCCATGATCATGACCCAATAGGAAATTGAAAGGGAAATTACAAAGTATTTTGAAATAAATTAAAATGAAAACACAACATAGAATTTGTGGGATGCTGTTAAGCAGTATTTATGAGGAAATTCATAGTGTTAAATGCCCATACTAGTAAAGAAGTATCAACTGGGCGTGGTGGCTCACACCTGTAATCCCAGCACTTTGGGAGGCCGAGGCAGGCAGATCACCTGAGGTCAGGAGTTTGAGACCAGCCTGACCAATAAGGAGAAACCCCGTCTCTACTAAAAATACAAAAATTAGCCAGGCGTGGTGGCGCATGCCTGTAATCCCAGCTACTCGGGAGGCTGAGGCAGGAGAATCACTTGAACCTGGGAGGTGGAGATTGCGGTGAGCTGAGATTGCACCACTGCTCTCCAGATTGTGCAACAAGAGCAAAACTCCATCTCAAAAAAAAAAAAAAAAGAAGTATTAAGTAAATATGCTCATATTGCATCTAAAGAAACTAAGAAAATTAAGAGAAAATTAAACCCCAAAGAAGCAGAAAAAGAAAATAACAAAGATCGATGGGGAAATTAATGTTAATAAAACAGAAAACAAAATAAAACAAATACAGAAAGCCAATCAAGAGCTGGTTCTGTGTGATTAATAAAATGGATAAACCTGTAGCTATAATGATTAGGGTAAAAAGAGAGATGACACAAATTTCCAGTATTGGAAATGAGTGAGGTGACTTCATTCAA
This sequence comes from Symphalangus syndactylus, assembly GCF_028878055.3. Lineage (NCBI taxonomy): Eukaryota > Metazoa > Chordata > Mammalia > Primates > Hylobatidae > Symphalangus > Symphalangus syndactylus. Next base: position 135,011,745 of record NC_072425.2, read on the forward strand.
CAGATTTTACAGATATTGAAAGGATAATAAAGCAATATTGTGAGCAACTTTATGTCAAAAAAAATTGAAAACTTGCATGAAATAGATTAATTCCCTTGAAAAACACAAATTACCATGGCTCATTCAAAAAGAAAGATAACCTAAACAGCCCTATTGTAGTTAAAAACCTTCCCACAAAGAAAACTTCAGGCCCCAGTGGCTTCACTGGTGAATTTCACCAAACATTTAAGAAAGAAATAATACTAAGTCTACACAAATGTTTTTAAAAAATTGAAGCAAAGGGAATACATCTCAACTCATTTTATGAGGCCAGCATTACCCTGATGCTAAAACTAGACAAAGACATTTACAGAAAAAAACAAAACTAAACTAAAGGCCAAAATCGCTTATGATCACAGAGCAAAAATTTTATACTAGTTTGGGGCATTGAATCTAGCAATATATTAAAAGGATAATACATCATGACCAAACGAAGTTTATCTCATGGCTTCAGGGTTGAGTGAACATTTGAAAATCCCTCAGCGTAATTCACCTGAAATTCAAGCTGAAAATCAATGATCTCAGTTGCCATCTCAAGACGATAAAAAAATATTAACAACTAAAAAAGGAAAACCATGTAATCATTTCAATGGATGCAGAAAAAGCACTTGACAAAATTTAACATCTATTTTATCCATTCCTGAATTTTTTTTTTTTTTTTTCGAGACAGAGTCTTGCTCTGTCACTCAGGCTGGAGTGCAATGGCGCAATCTCAGCTCACTGCAACCTCTGCCTCCCAGGTTCAAGAGATTCTCCTGCCTCAGCCTCCCAAGTAGCTGGAATTACAGGTGCCCACCACCATGCCCAGCTAATTTTTTGTATTTTTAGTAGAGACAGGGTTTCACTGTCTTAGCCAGGATGGTCTCGATCACGTCGTGATTCACCTACCTTGACCTCCCAAAGTGCTGGGATTACAGGCCTGAGCCACCACGCCCAGCCCATTCCTGATTTTAAAAACTCTCAGCAAACTAGAAATAGAAGAGAACGTCTTCCATACGATTTTTAAAAATCCACAAAAAGCCTATAGCTATGATCATCCTTTTTTTTTTTTTTTTTTTTTGGACAGAGTCTCACTCTGTTGCCCAGGCTGGAGTGCAGTGGTGCGATCTCGGCTCACTGCAACCTCTGCCTCCCGGGTTCAAGCAATTCTCTACCTCAGCCTCCCGAGTAGCTGGGATTACAGGCGCCTGCCGCGATGCCTGGCTCCTTTTTGTATTTTTAGTAGAGATGGGGTTTCACCATCTTGGCCAGGCTGGTCTTGAACTCTTGACCTCGTGATCCACCCGCCTCGGCCTCCCAAAGTGCTGGGATTACAGGCGTGAGCCACTGCGCCCGGCCAGCTATGATCATTCTTAATGGCAAAAGACTGAATGTTTCCCCCTAAGATCAGGAACAGGACAGGTTGTCCTCTTCCACCAATTCTATTCAACATTTTGCCAGAGGTGCTAGCCAGAACAATCAGGCCAGAAGAAGAAATAGAAAACATCTAGGCTGGGCAGGAAGAAGTAAAACTGACTTTATTTTCAGGTAACATGATCATCTAGATAGGAAACCTGATGGAATCTACCAAAAAGCTACTGGAACTTGTAACTGATAACAGACAAGGTAACATGTTGCAGGATCCATATTTAAAAACAATTGTATTTTTATATACTAACAACAAATAATTGGAAATTGAAATTTATAAAACAATGCCATTTATAATAGCATCAAAAAATATCAAATACCAAAATTAACCGTATGTCGGGACATAAATTGAGCCTCAATGACTTTCAAAAGTTAGATCATTTAGAGGATATTCTATGAATTAATAAAAAAGAGATAATTGAAAATCCTCAACTGACTGGGAAGCAAATAATGTACTTCTAAATAATCCAAAGGCCACAAGTAATCATAATGAAATTTTAAAATGTTTTATTTATTTATTTATTTTTGAGACAAGGTCTCCCTCTGTCACCAAGGCTGGAGTACAATGGCACAATCACAGCTCACTGTAACCTCGAACTTCTAGACTCAAGCAATCCTGTCACCTTATCTCCTCGAGTAGCTGGGACTGCAGGCCCAAGCCACCATGCCCAGCTAACTTTTAATTTTTTTGTAGAGACAGGATCTCTCCCAGGCTGGTCTCAAACTCCTTGGCTCAAGTGATCTTCCTGCCTCAGGCTCCCAAAGTGCCAGGATTACAGGCCTGAGCCACCTCGCCTGGCGCAATTTTAAATATAGCATTAACAAAATTGCTGAGATGTGACTAAAACAGTGCCCAAAGGGAAAGTTATAACTTTAATAAATTAGCGATGAAGAAAAGCTGAAAATCAATGATCTCAGCTGCCATCTCAAGATGATTTAAAAAAAGCACCTCAAACCTAAAAAAAATAGAAGGATATGATAAAGATAAGAGCAGAAGTTTAAGAATAGAAAACAGAATTTTAAAATTTAAAAAGCCAAAATTTGTTTTTTAAAAAAGATTAATACATCTGAAAAAAAATTAGCAAGACTGATTTTGAAAAAGAAAGAGGCCGGGCACGGTGGCTCACGCCTATAATCCCAGCACTATGGGAGGCCGAGGCGGGCAGATCACCTGAGGTCAGGAGTTCAAGACCAGCCTAGCCAACATGGTGAAACCCCGTATCCACTAAAAATACAAAAATTAGCCAGACATGTTGGCAGGCGCCTGTAATTCCAGCTACTCAGGAGGCTGAGGTGGGAGAATCGCTTGAACCCCGAGTCGGAGGTTGCAGTGAGCCTGAGATTGCACCACTGCACTCCAACCTCAGCAACAGAGTGAGAGACTCCATCTCAAAAAAAAAAAAAAAAAGAAAGAAAAGAAAGCAGGGAAGGAAGGAAGGAAAAGAAAGAAAGAAAATGTGAATTACTAATATTGGGAAAGAATAAAAAAGGCAACATTACTTCAGATCCTAGACAATACATTTTGAACATTATTCCAATTTGGATGAAATGGACAAATTCTTCAAAAAGCCAAGTTCACAAAGATAAAAGAAGAAGAAATAGAAGAGTATTGGGATATTCTGACATCCATTAAGGAAACTGAATCTTTGCTTCCCAGCTCCCTGCTGGCTTCCTTGGAGGCTCATCCTCCGTGGGCGAATACACAGTATTAGAGTCAGTTAAAAGATGTAAAGGGAATCTGCAGGCAGTTTTGGGGCTCTCTAATCTGCCACTCCCTTCTTCCTGAGATCTTTCCTTCTCAATTTCCGGCTGCTCTGGCAGCTGGGAACCCTGACCTGCGACTGAGTTCTCAGCCCAGCAGCACTTACCCTCATGCGGAATCTGGTCTCCCAAGTGCCACCTGGAACCGGAGTGAGCTCTCAGGGACCTCACCTAGTTTGCTCTACTCCTTCTACTTAACACGACCCTCTCAATGCTGTTGGCTCTTGCTTGTGCTCTAGTGCCTTCAAAATAGTTGGATTTGTTTATGCAGATTATATATATTTTTTGAAACATTTTCAAACCTTCAGAGGGGTTGAAAGAATAATACAAAGAACTCCTGTATACACTTTACACAGATTCATCAATTGTTAGCACATTTCCATGACGGCTGTTCCTTATTGGTAGATGATAGATAGAAATAGAGATATGTGTGTATGCATGTATATACATATTTTTAAATAGACTTTTTTTTTTAGAACAGTTTTATGTTTACAAAAACAAAAACAGTTGGGTGTGGTGGTGCACATCTGTAGCTACTTGGGAGACCGAAGCAGGAGGATTGCTTGATCCTAGGAGTTTGAGTCCAGTCTGGGCAGCATAGTGAGACCCTGTCTCAAAAAAAAAATGAGGGGGGCCGGGCGCAGTGGCTCATCCCTGTAATTCCAGCACTTTGGGAGGCCGAGGTGGGTAGATCACCTGAGGTCAGGAGTTCGAGACCAGCCTGGCCAACATGGCGAAACCCCGTCTCTACTGAAAATACAAAAATTAGCTGGCCATGGTGGTGCATGCCTGTAATCCCAGCTACTAGGGAGGCTGAGGCAGGAGAATTGCTTGAACCTGGGAGGCAGAGGTTGCAGTGAGCCGAGATCGCGCCACTGCCCTCCAGCCTGGGTGATAGAGTGAGACTCCATCTCAAAAAAAAAAAAAAAAGAGAACATACTACAAAGGGTTCTCATATACTCCACATCCAGTTTCCCCTATTATTAACATCTTACATTAGTGTGGTACTTTTGTTACAATTAATGAGATTAATAAACTTAATATTGATATATCATCACTGACTATAAAGTCCATACTCTATTCACATTTCCTTAGTTTTCACCTAATGTTCTTTTTCTTTTTTTTTTTTTTGAGACAGAGTTTCGGCTCTGTCGCCCAGGCTGGAGTGCAGTGGCACGGTCTCAGCTCACTACAAGCTCTGCCTCCCAGGTTCACCCATTCTCCTGCCTCAGCCTCTCAAGTAGCTGGGACTACAGGCACCCGCCACCAACGCCCGGCTGATTTTTTGTATTTTTAGTAGAGACAGGGTTTCACCGTGTTAGCCAGGATGGTCTCGATCTCCTGACCTCGTGATCCACCCGCCTCGGTCTCCCAAAGTGCTGGGATTACAGGCATGAGCCACCACGCCCGGCCTCTTTTTTCTTTTTTTTTTCTTTTTTTTGAGATGGAGTCTCACTCTATCGCCCAGGCTGGAGTGCAGTAGCGCGATCTTGGCTCATTGCAACCTCTGCCTCCCAGGTTCAAGCTATTCTCCTGCCTCAGCCTCCTGAGTAGCTGGGATTACAGGCACCCACCACCGCACCCAGCTAATTTTTGTATTTTTTAGTAGAGACAGGGTTTCGCCATGTTGGCCGGGCTGGCCTTGAACTCCTGACCTCAGGTGATCCTCCTGCCTCGGCCTCCCAAAGTGCTGGGATTACAGGCATGGGCCACCGCGCCCAGCCCTAATGTCCTTTTTCTGCTCCAGCACCTGATCCAGGGTGTCATAATTAGTTGCCATGTCTCTGTAGGCTCCTTTTGGCTGTGAGAATCTCTGGGTTTTGGTGCCCTTGACAGTTCTGGAGCATGCTGGTCAAGTGCTGTGTAGGAGGTCCCACTATTGGAGTTCATTTGATGGTCTCCTCATGGTTATCTGGGGTTGTGCTTTCTGGGAAGGAAGACTACAGAGGTTAAATGCCATTCTTGTCACATCACATGAAGGGTGCATACTATCAACGTAACTTACTGCTATTGATTTTCATCTTATTCAGCAGGCTGACGTTGTTTGTCGGCTTCTCCACTATAAAGTTATTCTTTTTCCACTTTCTATGCTGTATTCTCTGGATGGAAGTCACTGTATAGCCTGCACTTAGGAAGTCACTATGTGCAGACTGCACTTAAAGAGTGAGAAGGTTTTCTTCCTCCACCACTATTGATGGCAGATTATCCATGTAAGGGATATGAAATTCTTGTACATGGGAGATCTGTCTCTTGTAATAGCTGAAGTTTTAAATATTTTATTCAGAATTTATAACTGTTATCAGCCAAAGAGTATTTGGAAATAGCTTGTACTGGAATAACCCTTTGGCTGATAACAGTTTATAGACTCTGAGCGGGATCTTCTCATATCTAACATTTGTTGGACACTTACTTGGTACCATGCACTGTGCTAAACATCATTCACTATCTTATTTCATTTAATCTTTGCAATAACTCTACATAGTATTATTATCCCCTTTTTATGCATAAAGAATCAGAACCCTACTGGTGAGCCCCGCTGCATTCCCGTGTATGCCTTGCACACCATACTTTTAAAATTTCAGTGAATTTCCTTGCCATATTTGTCCATGCGGGTTTTGTGCTGCTAGGTGAGCCCTGCTCTCACTGGTCTTGTTCATGCATTTCTGGTTCCCCACCCTCCCTTCCCTGCTGGACCTGGTTGTGTAGTAACTGGGTGCCCACCTCAGAATGCTCCGGAGCCAACCCCAGAATTCAGTTCCGTGATTTCTGATAGGTGCCTGAACTCTCAGACACAGACTATGAGACCCTGGCCACCATAACAGTCCCAGGGAATGAGGGGCCATAGCCTGACACCTCCACTCACACATAAAGTACCCTTGCCACCCAAGGGCAAAAACAGCACCTCACACCCATGAGGACCTGAGAGATCTAGAAGTCTGTTTCACACTCTGAGCAAAATCCCCCACCCAGATGTTAAAAAGGCAAGAGGGCAGGGAGGGAGTTGAAGATTTAAAAGCCACTATGGTTGGAAAAGAAAACCAAACCAAACAATTTGTGGACGGTTAACCCACCTGCCCACAAAATAACCCTCAAAGGAGGACCCATGAGGTATGGTGGGGCTCAGCCAATTTTCACAAGTATGAACCATTTAACGCTCAAGGTTTCACCCCTCCTTACTACCACCCCTAGTGCTTTGTGTTGGGCACCACATTCAGGTGAAAAGACAGCTTGGGTGCAGAATCTCATTTGATTTTTACAAAAGCCTTAGGAGGATGCAGGGCAGGGATTCATACCCTTACTTTATCATAGAAATGGAGGCTTAGAGAGGTCAAGTGATTTGCCAAACATGGTCCAGTAAGCGAACATGCTGTCCAACTCCATCTCAGACTTTATATGGAATGGCTCAGTGGAAAAGACTGGAGCCATTCCCATTAAAAAACATCGAGTAGAGGCACCTAATAATAGTGGCCAATCCACAAAGATGCACATGAAACTCTTGGTCAAAACAGCACATTCTTCCCAAAACTGGAGCACTCAGGAAGATTAGAATGTCTAGTGTTAACCAAGGAAGGTTCTCCATAAGCAGTATTGAGTATTCTGCAGAAGGGCGGAAGAGAAGGCACAAAGAAGGCCAAATAGCTCCACACTCCCAGGACTGTGCCCCCACTCTCTGACTGCCATCTCCTGGAGAGCTCTGCCTGGCTGCGGTCCCCATACAGAAATCACCTGGTGGCCTGTGCAAGGAAACAGCCAACCTCAGAGTTCTATTCCCACTCAGACATGTCTCTGCGGGTTGCCAGCATATGGCCTACTGCCTAGCACACAGTGGGTGCACACTAAATGCTGTTGACTGGAATTAGCTGATAAATGTTTGCGGACTGAGGCACACACAGGTGAAGTCACTCTTCCAAGATTACACAGCCAGTAAGTAGCAGAAGTGAGATTCAACCCAAGTCAACAGACTATTCAGAACTTAACCCTCTCTGTTTTCCCCTCCACCATACAGCCTCTTGCCCCAAGGACCAGAATAATGTTGTTTTCTCATCCTATTCCTTGTAATTCCCAACACAATGTGTGCCACACAGTAGGCTCATAAGAAATTTTTGTTCACTGAAGCTTAGCAGTCTGCCCCAACACTGAGCCTGGGGAGTTTCCTTACTAAACAACAAGCCACACTGAGCAGGAAGTGGAGGGACGGGCCTGAGTTGGAAATAGGAGGAAGAGGCCCTGGACACAGAGCAGTAGCCAAGGGTGAGGACTGGGGTAGAGGGTGGGGAGGAGGCATACCACAATGGTCTCCACACAATCTCTGAAACCCCACCCGCCACCCCCAGGCCACCCCAAGCCCTGCACAACCTGCCAGAGCCAGCCATACCTCCGTTCTGCCACCTGTCCCCTCCACCTGGAAGTCTTCCTTCCCTCTTTGAAGGGAAGGTTACCCCAACTCATGCAGATTTAAGGGCACTTCCTCCTGGAAGCTTTCTTGGCCTCCTTATCAGGTAAAGCCCCAAATACAGGCTCTCATGGCACTTACCACAATTGCAACTCTGCATTTTATTTGAGTGGCTATTTGATTCACATCCATCTCTCCTTCTAAACTGCAAGCTCCTGGGGGGCTCTCCTTTGCTCACCGTGTATTCCCAGCATCCTGTACACTGCCTTGCACTGAGGAAATGGCCAGTGACCCTGTGTCAAATAGGGAATGACTGAATGAATATAGAGATGAATGTTGAAACTGGAACACTCTCTGTGGTAGGATGAAAATGACCCCCAAAAGATATCCAGACTTAATCCCTTGAACTTATGAATGTTACTTTATATGGGAACAGTGTCTTTGTATATTGGGTCTTGAGATGGGGAGGTTATCCTAGATGATCAAAATGAGCCCTGAATGCAATTGCATTGGAGCTCGTAAGAAATTTTTGGTATAAGAAAGAGGCAGGGAGAGATTTCACTCACACACGCGCGCGCACACACACACACACACACACGAAGGCTGGCCACCAGGAGCCAAAAGAGGCAAGGAACACATTCCTTCCTAGAACATTCCAGCCCTGCCAGTACCTTGATTGCAGCCCAATGAAACTGATTTCAGACCCTCCAGAACTAGGAGAGAATCCATTCTGTCATCTTAAGCCACCCAGTGCATGATAATTTGTTATAGCCATGGGAAACAAATACACCTGACCTCCAAAACCCTCCCCACCCTGACCCCCAAAACCCTCCTCACCCTGACCCCCAAAACCTCCTCACCCTGACCCCCAAAACCCTCCTGCATTCTCCGTGTCTAAGCACGTCAGATTTATGGGGGAAGGAATAATCTAGAATAATCTGAAATAATTTTAAAAGGAAAAAAGAAAAGGGGATCGAGAAGAAAGAGAGGAGAGGGTGAGTGTAAGGAGGGCTAGAGCCTGAGTGTGCACGGCAATCATAATTTACTCAGAAGCTGCAGGAAAAAGAGCCCTATGTCCATGCATGCCTCTCTTGCCTCTTCTCCAGGGAATGTTCTCCACAAGTGGGGGAGGCTGAGAGTTCTCGAGTCGCCTGTCTGTCTCTCTGTCAGCCAGTAGCCATGAGCCCCGTGAAGGAGCCAGCCCTCGCTCAGGTGGGCCTCACTCACTGGGTGTCAATCCCTCCCACACCGGCCAGGCACACCCTTAACCTGGAGGCCTGGCACTTGCTGTTCCCTTTGCCCACAACACCCTTCGTCCAGATATCCACACGGTTCATTCCTCACATCCCTTGAGTCCTCATTCTAATGTCGCCTACTGGGGGAGGCCTGCAGCCCACTCTATTTAAAATGGAGGTGGAGGCCACGCGCAGTGGCTCACGCCTGTAATCTCAACACTTTGGGAGGCTGAGGCAGGTGGATCGCTTGAGCCCAGGAGTTCAAGACCAGCTCGGGCAACACAGGGAAACCCTGTCTCTATAAATAAACCTAAAGAAAAAAAGGAAAAAAAATGGAGGTGGTGGAGGGAAAAGGAAAAAAAAAAAAGGCAACCCTACCTCCCTATTCCCTAAACCCCTTTCTTACTTTATTGTTCTTGGTGGCGCTTATCACTGTCTGACATACTACACATTTCTCTCATGTATTGACTCTTGGTGTCCGTTTCCTCTTGCTACAATGAACACTCCATGTGGCAGGAGTTTTGTTTGCTTTGTCTGCCTCGAATGAATCCTGGTATGTGGCAGGAAATCAACAGCTATTGAAGAATAAACACTCTCAGAGGGCATTTCTCCAGGAAGATGGAGGCGCTGGGGTGAGCACCGTCAAGTGGGAGCAGATGGGAGTGGGATGATAAAGTCTCTGCTTCAGAAGCCACCAGCCCAGCCACGTCTTCTGCAGGTCCTCTGTGCCAAATGCAAACCCCGTCAAGGCATTTCTTACACTTTCTAGTAATTTTCATTCCCACAGACCCCACCCCTGGCTGCCTTGGGCTGTGAGCCTCCCACAGGGGGAATTGGCAGCACGCAAACACCTGCCAGTAGTCCCCAAAGTTGGTTCTTTCCCTGGCAGCCTTCCAACTGGCCCTACTGCTGGAATTGTCCCACTTGCTGCTTTTTGTCTGTGGCTGGTGTGCGTGGGGCTGGCAGGAGCAGTCAACAGGAATAGTTAGAGTCAGACTTGGGCTTACAAGACAGCTGCACCACTTACGGAGTTACCCTGGGAAAAGCATATAACCTTTCTAAGACTCAGTTTCCTCCTCTGTAAATTGGGAAGAGAAGACCTATCTCACATAGAATCAGAGGAAGTACATAGTAGCAAATTGCCCAGCACAACAATAAACCTTACCTTTCCTTTCCCCCACTCTTTCTAACTAAATATCCTCCAAGACAAACATAGTGTCTTTTCTGTTTTTGTCCCCAGGTGCTTAGCACAGTGCCTGACACAGGGACTACTCAATGAATGTTTGCAGATTTGAGCTACTGACCCAAGAAGGTGTGGCAGTTATGAACTTTGTCACCAAATTGGGATCTCAGAAGAACTGTGCAACTGACTTATGCTTTAGTATGTGGTGACCACAGTTGGCCTAGGGAGAATAATTGAGTGCAGAGGTGGAAGTAATCTTGAGTCTGGGGCTTAAGAAAGTGGTGTAATAGCAAGAGGCTGTGACCAACTGCCATAAATATCTCGCTTTGTGGGTGGACAGGAGGCCTCTCCTGGGACCAGTGAATGGGTGAGCACCCAGTAGTCACAAGGAAACCCTTCTGTTAATGTATACATATAGACACACGTAGTGACCGCTTACCAGAATTTCACGCATCTCAGCATCTATTTACTTCAGCTTTCCAATGTTAGGCTGAGAATTTATTTCTACAATGTGCAACAGTAAACATGAGTCACCTCTTTGAAACTTCATACTGTGCACCAAGTGTTGATCAAAACGGTGTATATTTCTGAATACGTATTTACTTAAATAACTTGTGTGGGTTTTAAACACATTTACTAATTAAAGTTTAAAATTTCTTTTTTTTTTTTTTTTTTGAGACAGAGTTTCACTCTTGTTGCCCAGGCTGGAGTGCAGTGGCACAATCTCAGCTCACTGCAATCTCTGCCTCCTGGGTTCAAGCAATTCTCCTGCCTCAGCCTCTTAAGTAGCTGCGATTACAGGCATGTGCCACCATGCCCAGCTAATTTTTTTTTTTTTTTGTAATTAGTAGATACGGAGTTTCACCATGTTGGTCAGGCTGGTCTTGAACTCCTGACCTCAGATGATCTACCCGCCTCGGCCTCCCGAAATGCTGGGATCACAGGTGTGAGCCACCGCACCTGGCTAGTTTAAAATTTTTTTTAATGTAAAGATGAACTCACCATATACAAGAATTCAAAGAATGCTCAGAAGAAAAGCTAATTTTTTCATGGTCCTGGTAATTTTCCACTGGAATTTTGGGATGTCCTGAGAAGAGAGGCTGGGGTAGGACAGAGGGACAGGTTAGTGAAGACAGAAAGGGGGTTGGCTACAGACTATCAGAGATACCAGCAGGACCTCCCCCATCAAAATCACCCAAATGTTGGCCTGTTTAAAACAGTTTGGAAAAGGAGGTGCAAAGAACATCACCTGTCTTGTTCTTCTGTCCCAAAAGGTCAGATCGCCACAGAATGAATCTGGGGGCGAGGTGTGAACCCGCTATGCTCTTGAGATAGCTCTTCCTCTCTGACTTTCGTTTTCTTATAAATTATAAAACTTCCACTACTCCTTAGGACTGCAGAGCTTCTCTTTTCATGCCCTCTCCCACACATCCTCTGCTGGGCACTGGTACATGCTCACCATTCGCCATCCCTGGCTGGCCTCCAGTTACCATTTCTTTTCTTTTTTTGGGGGGGGGGGACAGAGTCTTGCTCTGTCGCCCAGGCTGGAGTGCAGTGGAGCGATCTCAGCTCACTGCAAGCTCCGCCTCCCAGGTTCACACCATTCTCCTGCCTCAGCCTCCCGAATAACTGGGACTACAGGCACCCGCCACCACGCCTGGCTAATTTTTTGTATTTTTAGTAGAGACGGGGTTTCACTGTGTTAGCCAGGATGGTCTCGATCTCCTGACCTCGTGATCCACCTGCCTCGGCCTCCCAAAGTGATGGGATTACAGGCATGAGCCACGCCCCTGGCCACCATTTCCTTTTCTTTTTCTTTTTTCTTTTTTTTTTTTTTGAGACAGAGTCTCGCTCTGTCACCCAGGCTGGAGTGCAGTGGCGCAATCTCGGCTCACTGCAAGCTCCGCCTCCCAGGTTCATGCCATTCTCCTGCCTCAGCCTCCCAAACAGCTGGGACTACAGGTGCGTGCCACCACACCCGGCTATTTTTTTTTTTTTTTTTTTTTTTTGTATTTTTAGTAGAGATGGGATTTCACTATGTTAGCCAGGATGGTCTCAATCTCCTGACGTTGTGATCCACCTGCCTCAGCCTCCCAAAGTGCTGGGATTACAGGCGTGAGCCACCATGCCCAGCCCACCATCTCTTATATTTGTCATTAATTCTGTGAAAGAGGAAAGACTGTACTTCCAGTGTGTCCTGGGAAGAGTGCTGGAACGGAAGCATGTAGGTAGATGACAGGAGCTCCCTGAGAAGATTCTAGGGTTCCATGGGGAGCAGGGAGACCTCCTGGAGCCTGAGGGACAGGGAGAAGAGGCTCCCCACTGTGAGCTGCTCAAGACACGTTTGGCCCAGCAGTGAACAGAAAGGAAACCCAATTCGTAGGAAAAATGACAGCAGTACTAATATCCACAAGTATATAACACTTTATTTAGAGTTTACAAAACACTTTAGATCTAAGCTGTTTCTTCTCATATCATAATGAAGTTACCTATTGAAGTCTAAACACCCTAAAAGTGCATGAGCCTGATAAGGCCAGTGTCTTACTAATTTTTGGATCCTACCATGCCTAGGCAAGTGTACTTAACAAATGTTTGCTTACATTCATCCTCTCAACAACCCTGATAGGTTGGAACAAGTGGTATTATCCTCCTTTTTCAGCTAAGAAATCCGAGACCCGGGGAATTCACGACTTGCCCAAAGTCAAGGATGGCAACTGACAGACCTGGGACTTGAACCTCAGGCTTGGGTCTTCCCATTGAGCACTCAGGCTGCTGCCGGAGACAGGGGAGAATGTAGAGCTTTAAATCCTTGAAGCTGAGGAGCTGTAATTCAAGGATTTACAAGACATTTCTGCATGACAGAGGAGTGATTAGGATTTGTCTTCACATGGGAGTCTCCTTGTATTGGGTGAACCCTCTTAGTCTTGTCAATATAAAGTACATGCATACCCATTGTTCTGGAAGACATCCTAGACATCTGTGATGGGTCCAAGACAGAGCCCTCAGACTGAAGCGTTACTGGTTTCATTTAGCAATGTCAGTGGAGTATCTCCTTAGCAGAACCATGCCCCTGAGGAATTACAGAAATTGTTTCCCTAAGTCTCAATTTAGGCTGTCCCATGGTGAAAATCATTGTCCTTCGTCCAGTCGTTGTTCACTGCAGGGCAGGAGCCCAGACAACCGCAGGAAGAGCAGGCAGACCAAGTCTCTTCCCTTCCGGGCAGGAATGACCGGAGGAAGGCCCTGGATTGGGCCTGATTTGCCACTATCTGGGCCACACGGCTGCTGGCCCACCTGCAGGGTTATTTAAGGCTAAGGCAGGCTTAAGGCAACTAGCCCTATGTGAGCCATTGGAGCCAGGTTATACCTTCAGGATAGGTCTAGGAATTTCTCTTGAAAGATATTGATGTTCTTGCTGTGAATCATCTTGAGGCAAAAAGTTAAAAACAAAACAAAACGAGGTGGTCTTTGGGCAGGAAGAGGAAGGCCTCTCCTCTCTTTATGGGTAAGAAGGGTGTTCAGAGAGGCCTAGACACTTCCAAAGGCGGGAAGTTCACTGGCCTCTCCCTGCCACCAACATTGCCAGAAGCTTAAGGAGGATTTGCAAAATGCGGCTGAACTGGTGGGTGCTCGGAAACTGCTGCTTTGGGCAGTTGTAACCGACTATCTCTTTGGTACTTTTGTTATTTGAGAGCTTCCAATAGCATTTTTTCAAATGTGCTGAGCCTGTGTCCATACTTCAAACAAACAGCTGCAGCTCAGAGGCCACCACCATGAGATGCTCAGAGGTGAGCCGCAAGCCCTCTAGGATGGCTCTGGGATTGGAAACCCAAGAGCAGATGGACTTCCTGCATTTGTGGGATGGGAGTTCAAACTGTTGTTATTTTAGAATTAAGGGGAAATGACACCCTTAAAAACTGGAGAAGTCAAGGCCATCTGGGCTGCAGAAGGAAGACGCAACTGTGTCTTGAAATGACATGAGTTATTTCTGTCAGTGTTCTGTTCTTCACTTCTTGCATCCCAAGTTCACAAAGCAATGACAATGGACTAAGTTCATGGACCAGGTCCACAGCCTTCCTGACAAGGTGATTTTCTTAAAATAATTCTGGGGGAGGGAGGTGTCCCAAGTACAGCCAAAGGCCCCAGTTGTCCCAAGATGGTGTGGTGGGCCTCAGCACAACATACAACCCACAGTGAGGCCAAACACATCCAGGCCGTGAAAGAAAGGGGCTAGATCCCTCTAGTCAGCGTGCTTTTTGCTGAGTGTTTCTACAGACCGCACTCCCTCTCACTTGAGAAGCCATTATCAGTTATCAGAATGCTTTGTGTCTGGCTATACAACAGCCCAGATTCCAATCTTGCCAACAGCTAACAGAGCCAAAGGGACCAGTTCCAGGGTGCACGACTAGTAGTGACCAAGCCGGGGCTAGAAGTAGGTCTGTTGGTTTTGAGGTACCCAGGCTCCTCCCACCTTGGGCAACAACCAAGAACAGTGTCCCAGGCAGATTATAGGAATGAGAAGGCTCTTAGTCCCAGCTCTGCTGATTTAAAGGAATTAGCAGGGGCATTCCCTCACCTGGGAGATCAGTACTTCTTCCCCTTCCGCCTAAACTGATGGGCATGAAAACCTCACGCAGTCTTCACAGTTCCACAAACTTAGCTGCTGTGGTTTGATAGCCAGAGAGCTGAGCTTCAATCTGGAGACCAAAGTTTTAATTCTGTCACTAACGAGTGAGTTACCCTGGCTAGTCACCTTCATGCTCTAGATTTCCTCTTCTATTTAAAACGCAAATCTGCCATATCCCTCTCCTGCCTAAAACCCTTCACTGATGCCTTTCACCCACCCAGCTAAAGTTCTAGGAACTCCCCATTCAAGCCTAAGCTGCCACACAGAGTCGAGAGGAATGTTGAGAATGGAGTTTTGTCCCTTCTGAGCTCTTTGGTGCTCCTCCAGGAGGGAGCCAGGCAGAAGGTGAAGGGATGTGGACACTCATTAGGTTCGGCAGCCGGAGACTCCTCCCAGGGCTGTTGCTGGGGCTGGACGAGCCCCTCACTGTGCATCTGCAATTCTCCTGGACCCAACAACTACCAAGTTTCCTACCCACACAGTTTCCTTGTCTGTGTCTCGTTCTCACGGTCAGTTCCCTCTGTGTCTCTCTCCCTGTTATGTGCAGCTCTGACACAGTGATCACAAGTCCTGGAACTTCCCTACTCACCAGTCGAGGGACAGAGACTGCAAGTTACGCTTCTTAGCACACTCAAGCACAGACTTCCTGCCCACTCAGATGCCCATCTGACTCCCCAGGCATGCCCATTTAACAGCATCATCCTGAGCACCAAGATAAAGTAAAATGAAAATGAGACAATGGAACCACCCAGAGCCCAAAATCTGCCCTCAAAATTTCCCAGGGTAACCCTAGGGGCAAGATGTTCACCCAGCAGGTTCCCTGGTTTCCTGGGCTAGCCACATCCCTCTACCCTCTACAAGACTCTCAGCCCTCAGCTGTTCCTCCTCCCTTGCCCTCCCCCTTCTCTGTCTCTCCAACCCCATTCTCTCTTTCTCTCAATCACTTGACATTTGTCTCTCGCAAGAACTCTTCCAAGATTCAGAAGGGCACTGTTCACATGGTGGTACAAGCATGAGCTCTGGAGTCAAACAGACCAGTTGAAGAGGCTTCTAGCTCTGCTACTTACCGAGTGAATGACATGGGCAAGTGACTCAGTCTGTCACCTCATTTTCCCATCTGTAAAACACTGATAATGATGCTTATCTCACTGAGTGGTTATAAGGATTAAATGAAATAAAGTTTGCAGATTATTCAGGGTAGTTAACACTAGCTGCTATGAAAAAAAATTCACAAATCTCTGGCTTGAGAGGGTTTACTCCTCACCCAATCAATAGGCTGATGCAAACTGGGTGTCTTTTCTGCACAGCTGTCCTCCAAGAGGTGATTCAGGAGCCCAAGCTCCCTGTATTCCCTTGGAGTCCTCCACTGGACACCTCCAGATGGCTGGCAGAATAGCAAAGACAGAGTTGGCAGCCAGGCCTGGAAGTGGCACCCATCAACTCAACTTTACAGTGGTCAAAAGCCAGCCACATATTCTACTTAACTGCAAGGGGGACTGGGAAATATAGTTGCCCCATGTGCCCAGGAAGAGGAACTGGGATTACTAAGCATCTGGCCATTCTTTGCTACAACATGTGAAGTATTTCACACAGTGCCTGATAGGTCATAAAAATTCAATAAATATTAGTGGAAGATATGGCCAGCTGTGGTGGCTCACGCCTGTAATCCTAGCACTTTGGGAGGCTAAGGCAGGAGGATCGTTTGAGCCTAGGAGTTCCAAACCAGCCTGGGCAACATGGTGAAACTTCATCTCTACCAAAAAAAAAAAAAAATTACCCAAGCATGGTGGCCTGCACCTGTAGTCCCAGCTACTCAGGAGGCTGAGGTGGGAGGATCGCTTGAGCCTGGGAGGTGGAGGCTGCAGTGAGCCGAGATCAAGCCACTGCACTCCAGCCTGGGTGACAGAGTGAAACCTTCTCTCAATAAATAAATAAATAAATATTAAGAAAAAAATTAAGAAAGAGAAGATCCTTTAACGATTGCCTCCTATCATATGTCTCTCTACTGGCGTGAATACTAGAATTCACAGAACTTTAGGGTAGACTTTTCAGAACACTGAATACAAAACAAACATGTGGATTCCATGTTTCTTTTTCTTCCTTTTCAAGTATGGTAATCACATGCCTGACATAACTCCTATTCTGGGTGCTCTCCATGAGGCAGCAGGACACATTGGAATAACCTGCATTCAAATCCTGGCTCTGCCCTGAGCAAGGTATTAACCTATGTTAGCCACTGTGGTTTTCTCATCTTAAAACAAGAATGCCAGTTTACCCACTTTCCAGGGTTCTTAAAAAATGCCATATTCCCTTATCTCCAAGTAAACACTTCCTTCTGTCTGGAATACCCTCCCTATCCACTCTTCATTAGCTACCTCCTATTCCTCCCTCAAGTCTCAACTTAGATACCACCTCCTTCAGGAAGTTTCCCTTATCTTCTGTCCCAAGTGTGGTTTAGTGCCTATGTCTTTTGTTCCCACATCAGCCTGTACTTGCCTTCCCAGAGCACTTACCACTGCGTATTAAAATCTCTGTTCACTTTCTGTCTCTACCCAGATTGCTTCTTGGGGAAAGGGACCTAGTTTTGATCACCATTTTATTCCTAGCATCAGTATAGCATCTGGCCCACAACGAGTGTGCAGTAAATATTGTCATATGAACAAATTAAAAATTTTGATCCTCCTTCAAAATGGTAACGCGTAAGACTCTTATACGTCAACAAAAAATAAAAGTAAAGACAAGTTCAGGAACTGGCCGGGTGCATTGGCTCACGCCTGTAATCCCAGCACTTTGGGAGGCCGAGGCGGGCGTATCATGAGGTCAGGAGATTGAGACCATCCTGGCTAACACGGTGAAACCCCGTCTCTACTAAAAAAATACACAAAATTAGCCGGGCGTGGTGGCGTGCGCCTGTAGTCCCAGCTACTCAGGAGGTGAGGCAGGAGAATGGCATGAACCCGGAAGGAGGAGCTTGCAGTGAGCCGAGATCGGGCCATTGCACTCCAGCCTGGGTGACACAGCAAGACTCTGTCTCAAAAAAAAAAAAAAAGTTCAGGAAGAAACATCACAGTGTCTTTCTCTTTTAAAAGGTCAGGGGGAACTAAGTAGTTGTTTCAGAAGGCAGCCACACCCCTTGGGTCGTGACAAGGTACTCCTGAGCAATTTACCATCTTAATTTCTCACTTGAGCAACAGAGAGTATAAAAAAACATCTTCACACATTAAAAAAGCCTGGGGCTTGCCCTCTCCACTCATCTGAGGGTGTGGCAACAAGAGCTGTCTCCTGAGGGTGGCCCTGGCTGATCATGTGTCCTGGTAGGCCTGCAGATATCACACTCCCCCATCCATGTAGCTGAGGCACCCCTGCCTTCTCTGACTATCATCAAGAGTGAGGTCTTTCTAGTCCCAATGTAGACTCTTAAATACAGGATGGGATCTCCCAACTCCCAACCCCTGCCAACCTGGTACACTTTCAGTCCAGGCCACTGGGCAGAGAGATTTCCACTCTGAAAATATTGAAATAGGGCTTATATCTCCACAAACCATGGGGATAATGCCTCTCTAACTCCTAGACCACACATAGTGCTGGTGTCACACACCTAAGTTAGGGACCCTTTCTCAAAAGCTGCAGTAAATAAGGCCCTCCATGTGGGCATTGGGCACTGCCAGGGAAACCTTCAGGAGCAGGTAATAGTTACAGGAGGCAGTCAAATGCCTAGGCAGATAGGGCAGGTCCCTGGTGAAACCCCACCTCCAAGTTGAAGACAATTTAAAACCTGAAAGCCAAGCTACAAGTTAAAACTTCAGACCAGATTGAGAACCTGTCTTCCCATTTGGCACACTTTCCTCTGATTGATCCCCACCCTTCACCTATTTTACATACACCTACCCTTTCCTAATTGGTTTTCTACACTGTCATACCCACCTTTGAGTGGTGTCTTCACTTTAACCTTTTTTGCATACTCACAAACCAATCAGCATGCACTTCCTATTCTGAGTCCAGAAAAAGCCCTGGACTCAGCCACACTGAGAAAAAAAAGCACCCAACTGTGGGGGTGGGGAACCACCCCCCTCCCTATCCCCTCTCTGCTGAGAGCTGGTCCATCACTCTACAAAATTATTCTCTGCCCATCCTCACCCTTCAACTGTCAGCGAATTCTCATTCTTCTTGAACACAGGACAAGAGCTCAGGAACAAATGAAGGTACAAACTACAATACAGGCAGGGTGCGGTAGGGCCGGGTGGGTGGGGCAGCAGGCCTGGAGGGGGCCGTTGCTGGCTGGAAATGTCCTGAGCCCCTCTTCTTTGGTTTCTCTGAGAACAAGGGCAGGGCTCCAGGGATGCACACACAGTCCCAAACACACCTATGCACTTGGCAAACAGACTCACAGACGTTCTCCACACCACATTGAAATACAAATCCACAGACTGGCCACTGCAAATCATATACGACTGCAAGTGCATGCAAACACACACATACACACACACACACACACACACACACGCACACACTTTGAAGCAAGTGTCAGCCTCGAAGAAAAAGTGATGGACAGTCTGTCTCCCATATCCTCACATCTTTGGTTCACCTAGAGATGGCCTCAGATGAGCCAAGTGACACAAAGGTGCGAGAGACTGAGGATGTGCTGAGGTGTTACCCAGCACTCCAGTAGTGCTATTACCCAACACAAAAATTGGTCTGAATATCAGATTTCAAGCAAGCAAGGGAAACCCAAAAGAGGCTGGGAGAAGTCCTTATGGAGGCTAAAGCAACTCTATGTTGGATGCTAATCCACAGTTTTGGCCATGTTGGCTTCGAAGCCTCCCAGAAGGCCTCTGAGATTCCCAGTTTATTAATTGCTCCTTGTGTAAGTGCAAGCACTTACTGTAAATCCGGCCCTTAGGTCAAACAACCTTGATGTTATCATACTTCAACTGTCCTACACATCTTTTCTGAATCACCCTTCCCCTATGGTCTATAAGCCCTGGGCCTGGGGGTGAATCGTGGAGACACAAACGTAGCTTCTGTTTATAAGTCCTTATTAAATGTTTTTTTCTAAGGAACTGGATGTGTCAGCCTGTAACCTGCAAAAGGATCTGGCTGCTCGCTGCTTGTAGAAAGAATGAATAATAAAGGAAAATCTGCTAGCTGCCATGCTAGCAAGGGAAGAGCAGCAAACAATTCCACTCTTCAATTCATGGGGGGAATGCAGGGGTTTTTTAAGAAATGATCTGAAATGCAGAAAAGGCAAGGGGGAGGTTAGGAGGTACCAGGTGGCGTGACTTGCTCCAGTGGTCCTCTTTAATTATTGTCTTATTTGGTGGAGGGGCTGGTGCAATTGTGGATCCTGCCAGGTTATAAATTAGTTACTCTTCAGCAGGGTATACGTTCAATTCCTGAAGTAAGCTTTTGCTGGAGAGAGAATTCCAGAGGTGCCTGGTCCCTATCAGGACGCAGCTCCTGAGGTATCTAAGGAAATATATGACCAGATAAGAGCATAGCGTGTGCTTAACAAGCACATAGGTAAATAAACGTGCATAAGGCATGGGAGTACAGTATGGGACAGGAAATGGAGTGGAGGTTCACAGCACATCCTGAGGCTGTATTTTAAGATGAGAGGTAACATACACGCAGTTTGTCTCAAAGTTATATCTTGAGGCCCAGAGGAGGAAGAGAAAAAAGGAAAGAAGAGAAACTAAGTTTAAAACACGGTTTAAGGCTGGGCGCGGTGGCTCACCCCTGAAATCCCAGCACTTTGGGAGGCCGAGGCGGGTGGATCACCTGAGGTCAAGAGTTCGAGACCAGCCTGGCCAACATGGTGAAACCCCGTCTCTACTAAAAATACAAAAATTAGCCCAGACGTGGTGGCGCATGCCTGTAATGCCAGCTACTGGGAAGGCTGAGGCAGGAGAATCGCTTGAACCTGGGAGACGAAGGTTGCAGTGATCCGAGATCGCGCCACTGCATTCCAGCTTGGGCGACGAGCGAGACTCTGTAAAAAAAAATAAATAGATAAAAAAATTTTTTTAAATCGCGGTTTGAGGCTCAGCTGCTAAGCTGCTGGATAAAAGCCTCTTTCTTGGGTCTCTCAGCTTCCTGGGACTTTGGGGGCAGGTCTGCATAAACTGCTTAGTCGTAGACCCCCTCCAACAATTAGGTAGGGGACTACTCAGTACTCATCCATCGGTGTCCTCAGAACCCCACACGGGGAGGCCCTGGGGCAACGCCAGGACTCACACCCGCGTCCTGGCGCCCTTGCCCTCAAGCGCCTGCAGCTACCTCCTCCCCATTCGGAGCGGCCGCTGCCACATCTTTAACGCCGGCACGCCCGGCAAAAGCGGCTCGGACGCCCTCACCCCACCTTCCGCACTCAGGGCCGAGGCTGTGCCTGGCCACCTGCTCCCCAACACATGCACACGCGCGCGCGCGCGCACACACACACACACACGTACACACGGCCGGTCGGGCTACCCGGACCACTTTGATCCGAAGGCACTGGAGGCCCAGAGGGAAGGAAAGGGAGGGGTGGCCGGAGCCCGCTTTCGCCCCAGGACAGTCTCGGGTTGCCCCAGGCGGTAGCCCTGTGGGACAGTGGTTCCCTGTCAGCGGCCTCGGGGGCGGGGCGTCTGTAGGCCACGCCCCGCTGACGTCAGCCCCGCGGCGCGCGGGCGGAGCGGGCGGCGGAACTGTCAGTCCCAGCCCAAGGGTCGCTGGAGGCGCGCAGGCCGGCTCGGCTCCGGCCCCGGACTATGCGGCGGCGCCCAGAATGCTGCCGTGCCTCGTAGTGCTGCTGGCGGCGCTCCTCAGCCTCCGTCTTGGCTCAGACGCTCATGGTAAGGCTCTGGGACGAGGCCCTTCCCTGCCCTGCCCTCTCCGCGCCCGCTCCATTAAAGTTCTACATCCAGTGGAGAGTCCTGGCTGACTGGCCGGCCCTCTGGGGAGAGGGGTGCCCGGGTGCTCCCTTACTCTGGCAAACCTGGATCTCAGGCTCACCTGTTGTGGAAGTGGAAGAGGCTGAGATTGACAGGAACTGACGGACTGGGAAGGATAGAGAAGTATGTGCAAGGCCAAACCCCCAGCCCGCAAACCTCATCATCCACCCACTTCTAGATGAGCCATAAGTTTAGCTCTAGGTTTTTTGCTGTTTAGGTTCAAATGATGGGACTTCTTGTCCCCTTGGGGAATAATTTTGATCTCCTGACTCTCCCTTCTCTTAGTCCTTCAACTTACCTCTGTCTGTCCTTCTCTCATCTCACCTTCATCCCTCACTCATCACCCCGATCTGATCCCCCTTGCTCCACCTGTAGCCCCCAACTCACTCCCACTGCCCCCCTGCCTCTCTCCTCCTAACCCAGCCAGTTCAGGCTCCTAACCCAGTTCAGGCTCCTAACCCAGCCAGTTCTCCGGCAAAGTTTCTGCAACTAAGAAAAGTAAACCCCAGAGACGGAATGAAAGAGCCCGGAGTTGGAGGGACCAAGAGCAGAGACAGAGAGCAAGGACCGAAACTGCTTCTTCATGACACCGAAATACAAAGTGAAACATGCAGTCAGCCATTCACGTGATCGAGAGCTGAGTCGGGGATGTGCAGCCCAAATACTACAACGACTCGCTGCATTTTTCACTTTCCATCTAATGTTTCGAAATCAAGGCACTGACGTGAAGATCAAAGACAGTATAAGAAAGAAAGCAAGAGACAGATGACAGAGTCCCCCCCCCAAAAAAAAATAAATAAAAAACAGGTGGATGATTAGAGAGATGTCGTGAAGTTAGAAAACTAGGGAGCGCGAGCAGAGTTGCTGTCAAATGGAGAGAACTTAGGGGATCAAGGAGGAGAGAAAGGGAACCAGCCAGCCGTTGGCCTTGCACATACTTCAGTCTGCTTGATCAACAAGACTCTTAAAGTAGAAGTGTTTGTTGCATTCTTACAAAGAAGACACACAGCAGTGTTTCCCATGGTGAATGGTGTGTACTGGGGGTAAAGGGAGAGTGGAATTGGTATTGAGTATCTCACCTCAGAGCTACGGGTGCCAGCTCTTGTGGGGATGTCCTCAGCCATGTGTAGAGCCAGAGCTGATTTATTGCATCTGTCCTTGCTCAGCCAGAGGTTGGGCATCTGGCTATAGGCAAAGCTCTTCTAGAAACTAGGGAATGAGGCAAGCACTTAGCTTGAGGAGCCCAGGAGACCTATGAAGAGAAGGAGGCAGATGTCAGCAAGCAGGTTATCTGTGTACTTAGTGAGGTGGCTTTGAGCTGGAGCCTGGGCCAAGCCAGGATGGGGACCAGATGTGTGGATGGGGCCAAGCCTAGGAATAGTGCTAGAGCAGGGACAGGGATTGGGCAGAGCCAGGGACTAACACATCTGAGAGCTCATTGCCAGCTTGCTTAGCCCTCGGCCCCTGCCTTCTTCCCTGGGAGGCATCAGACTCAGCTTGGCTCTTCTCAGCCACCACTGCAGCTTCTGATCACAGACAGCACAAGGCAGTGATGTAGGGAGACACACTAGCTCTAGAATCAGACACATCTGGATTCATGTGCCCACTCTGCCCCTTACAGGCTCCACTGGCCTCGGGCGAGTCATAGCCTCTCTGAACCTCCCTTTCTTCTTTGGTAAAATTGGGGTCATCAATGCCTGCCCCCCCCCCCACCAGCTGTGGCACTGACACTCTTCTCCCCAGGGACAGAGCTGCCCAGCCCTCCATCTGTGTGGTTTGAAGCAGAATTTTTCCACCACATCCTCCACTGGACACCCATCCCAAATCAGTCTGAAAGTACCTGCTATGAAGTGGCGCTCCTGAGGTGAGGAAAAGGGAAGAGGGAGGGGGAGGGAGGAGTGAATCCCCGCCTTGTCCCCTACTCCCCTAGCATGGGGGGGTACCTGCCTTGTTAATGAAGTGGGTGCCTGAGGGCTCCTGACACATAGCCAGCAGTTGACAAGTACTGACTGAGACTCCCATGCTGAGCAATGTGCCGGGAGCTCTGGGTGAAAAGGCCAGAGGCTTTGCCCACTCCAGAGTCAGAAAAGCCTTTGTGCCAAGGCTGTTCTCTTTTGTCTTTTGTTTTGTTTTGTTTTGTTGAGACAGCTTCTCGCTCTGTCACCCAGGCTGGAGTGCAGTGGTGCAATCTCAGCTCACTGCAGCCTCTGCCTCCTGGGTTCAAGCAATTCCCCCACCTCAGCCTCCCAAGTAGCTGGGATTACAGGGGTCCACCACCATGCCTGGCTAATATTTGCATTTTTAGTAGAGACCGGGTTTCACCATGTTGGCCAGGCTGGTCTCGAACTCCTGACTTCCGGTGATCCACCCACCTCGGCCTCCCTAAGGGCTGGGATTACAGGCGTGAGCCACCACCTCCGGCCTCCAAGCCTTTTCTATCTTACTGGAAAAGAAGGAGAAGCATCCACAGTATAGCCAGACAACAGGGGAACCCTAATGACTGCGAAGGCAGTGGGGAGAAGGGAGAGACTGGGCTGTGCTATAGGAGCTAGCAAGACTTTCTGGAAGAGCTGGGACTACTCGTATTCCTATCGAAAAATCTTCTAGACCACATGGAAATTGGTACAGGGTCCCAAGACCAAGGGAGGCCCCTCACAAGGAGCTGTCGTGGACTAGAGGATATAGCCTGAGGGCTGTCCCAGTTTCTCCCACTGTGGGAGCTCTCTTCCTGGCCTCTTGCATCTCCCTTAAAGGAGGTAGGATTGAGCACAAGCTCCTTTCCAGTGCCTAACCTGGTATCTCCTCAGGTATGGAATAGAGCCCTGGAACTCCATCTCCAACTGTAGCCAGGCCCTGTCCTATGACCTTACCGCAGTGACCTTGGACCTGTACCGCAGCAATGGCTACCGGGCCAGAGTGCGGGCTGTGGATGGCAGCCGGCACTCCAACTGGACCATCGCCAACACCCGCTTCTCTGTGGATGAAGGTGCTTTTCCTCCCTTGACTTAGAACATGGTTCTGAAGTCCCTTCCAGCCAGGAACTCTAGTCTAGAGCTTTTCTGTCTATTAGCATAGCTCACCATGTCAGCCAGCCTCCCTGGCCGGAGAACTAGTTGCCCAAACAGGGCAGGACTTTGGAGAATGTTAGATAAAAATAGCCCAAGTTGTTTGAGATTTAAAAGGGAACTGGAGTTGTTTATCCTACAGAAGAGAGGTCTTGGGGTGGGTTGGGGCAGCTGAGTCACCAGGTCCAGGCCTGTGAACTTGTTTTTTCAGGGAGGGTTCAGGGAGAGGAAGCGAATCCATGAACACTCAGCATAGGGCAGCAAGCAGTAGGCAGAATTTGGGTAAGCCCCCCGCTTCTTTAGGGGTGAACACCCAGGGATCATCCCTTTGAAATGGGAAGGGCTACTAAAGAGAAGTTACGGGTCCCTCTCTGTTGAGGTAAGAGGAAAGGATAAGCCCCCAACTCAATGGGATTTTTCATCCCACCAGTTGGGATTGAGAAAGTTTTGTGTGCCTGGAGGCCTCGCTCTGTAGGATTCAGAGTTAGAGCTGATGGTCTAGGTCATTGGCTTCCAAATGCCTGCCCACAGGCCACTGCTCAGCTGGTGCGGAAACATTTCCCAGCAAGTGTGTTTAAAATATCTATTTCCAGGGCCCAGCCTCAGAAATTCAGACTAACTGTGTCTTGAATGGGTCCAGGGCATCTGTATTTTTTTTTTTTTTAACATTTTGTTCTTCTTTGTATTTTGATTTGAGCAAGGCAATTATAAAAAGACATTTTTGAGGAAATCACCGTATTTATATATGAAAGGGTTTTTAGGGCATATTACTAGGTATTTGTTTGTTACATGTGATAACAGCATGGTAGTTATATTTACAAAGGTATGATATGTGAGAGATACATGCTTAAGTAATTCAGAATTAAGTAACACAGTGCTTGGGATTTTCTTTAAAATGCTAAAGTAAATTTCATGGGGGGATATTGATGACCCTCCCCCACCACTAATTACTTCAAAATTGGCCTAGTGTTTGCAATTACTAAAGCTGGGACTTTGGAAATCATATTCTCTTCTACTTTTGTGTCTATTGGAAATTTCTACATAAAAATATAATCAATGCAATTTATCACATTAACTATTTAAAAAAGAAAACAACATTTAAAAAGAAACTAAGCAAAGTTAAAGTAGAAAGAAAATGTCCTAACCTGTAGAAAGATATCTATCTACACATATCTACCATAAATATTATGCTTAACAGTAAAGTGTTGGGCTGGGCTCGGTGGCTCACGCCTGTAATCCCAGCACTTTGGGAGGCCAAGGTGGGTGGATCACCTGAGGTCAGGAGTTTGAGACCAGCCTGGCTGACAAGGTGAAACCCCATCTCTACTAAAAATACAAAAATTAGCCGGGCGTGGTGGCGTGCACCTGTAGTCTCAGCTACTCAGGGAGGCTGAGGCAGGAGAATCACTTGAACCCAGGAGGCAGAGGTTGCAGTGAGCTGAGATCACGCCATTGCATTCCAGTCTGGGTGACAGAGCGAGACTCTGTCTCAAAAAAACAAACAAATAAACAAAAACAAAACAGTAAAGTGTTGAAAACATTTTATACAAAAAGTTTTTGTTTTATTTTTAATTGACAAGTAATAATTCTACATGTGGCCGGGCGCGGTGGCTCACGCTTGTAATCCCAGCACTTTGGGAGGCAGAGGCAGGCGGATCACAAGGTCAGGAGATCGAGACCACGGTGAAACCCCGTCTCTACTAAAAATACAAAAAATTAGCCGGGCGTGGTGGTGGGCGCCTGTAGTCCCAGCTACTCGGAGAGGCTGAGGCAGGAGAATGGCGTGAATCCGGGAGGCGGAGCTTGCAGTGAGCCGAGATCGCACCACTGCACTCCAGCCTGGGTGACAGAGCGAGACTCCGTCTCAAAAAAAAAAAAAAAAAAATTCTACATGTTTATGAGGTAGAGGGTTATGTATACATAATACATGCATACCTTGTGGAATGATCAAATCAAGGTAATTAGAATATCTATCACCTCAAATATTTAGCATTTCTTTGTGCCAAAAACATTTAAAATATTATCTTTCAGCTATTTTGAAATATACAGTCCATTATTATTACTACAGTCACCTTGCCATGCAATAGGCACCAGAATTTATTCCTCCTGTCTCACTGTAACTTGGTACCCCTCTCCTTGTTCCCTATCCACTTCCCCCACCTGCCTTCTTCCAGCCTCTGGTAACCCCTTCTACTCTCTACTTCTATGAATTGAATTCTAAAAGAATTCTACTTAGATTCTATACATAAGTGAGATCTTATGGCATTTATCTCTTTGCACCTGGCTTATTTCACTCATGATGTCCTCTAGGTCCATCTATGTTGTCCCAAATGACAGTTTCCTGTTTTTTCAATTTGAGACAAAGTCTTGCTCTGTCACCCAGGCTGGAGTGCACTGGCTTGATCTCATCTCACTGCAACCTCTGCCTCCCGAGTTCAAGAGATTCTCCTGCCTCAGCCTCCTGAGTAGCTGGGATTACAGGCACATGCCACCACACCCAGCTAATTTTTATATTTTTAGTGGAGATGGGGTTTCACCATGTTGGCCAGGCTGGTCTCGGACTCCTGACCTCAAATGATCCACCCGCCTCAGCCTCCCAAAGTGCTAGGATTACAGGTGTGAGCCACTGGGCCAGACTCAGTTTCCTATTTTTCAAGGCCGAATAGTATTCTGTTGTATATACATACCACATTTAAAAACCCATTCATCCGTTGGTGTTGGTGGGCATTTCCATATCTTGGCTGTTGTGAATAATGCTGCAATGAATGGGGGATACAGGTATCTCTTCAATACACTAATTTCAATATATTTCTATATATACCCAGTAGTGGGAATCGCTGGATCACATGGGTTCTATTTTTAGATTTTTGAGGACCATCCATACTGTCTTCCATAATGGCTGAGAAATTCACCACCAGCGACATGCAAGGGTTTCCCTTTTCACCACATCCTTGCCCACGCTTGTTACTTCCATCTTTTGGATAATAGCCAATCTAACAGGTGTAGAGTGGTATCTCATTGTGGTTTTAATTTGCATTTCTCTGACGATTAGAGACGTTGACCATTTTTTCATGTATCTGTTGGTCATTTGTATGTCTTCTTTTAAATGTCTATTCAAGTCCTTTGCCCATTTTAAAAACAGGTTTGTTTTCTTGTTATTAAGTAGTATGAGTTCCTTGTATATTTTGGATATTAACCCCTTGTTCAATGTACATTTGTAAATATTTTCCACCCATTCATAGATTGTCTCTTCACTCTAGTAGTTGTTTCTTTTGCTGTGCAGAAGCTCTTTAGTGTGATGCAATCCCATTTGTCTAATTTTGCTTTTTGTTGCCTGTGCTTTAGGGATCGTATCCAAGAAATCTTTGCCCAGACCATTGTCTTAGAACTTTGCCCCAGGTTTTCTTCTAGTGGTTTTTATAGTTTCAGGTGTTACATTTGTCTTTAATCCATTTTGTGTTGATTGTTGTATAAGAGGTGAGACAAAGATCTATTTTCATTGTTCTGTTTGTGAATATCCAGTTTTCCCAACACAATTTATTGAAGAGACTGTTCTTTTCCCATTGTGTGTCCTTGGCCCCTTTGTTGAAAATCAATTGTGGGTTTATTTCTGGGCTCTCCATCATATTCCATTGGTTGATGCATCTGATTTTAGGGTATACGTATTTTTAATGTGCTCCCCAAGAAATCCTTACATTCTGCTGCATTGACAAACCCGTGGCCTAGGTTTTAGGCCTAGGTTCTAATTGAGCTTAATTCTGGAGGCAAAGTCTCGGGTGGGGGACACCCAGGCCCTCCTCAGCCCTGAGGTCTCATGGTATTCCCCCTCCCCCTCCACTCCATTTAGTGACTCTGACAGTTGGCAGTGTGAAGCTAGAGACCCACAATGGCTTCATCCTCGGAAAGATTCAGCCCCCCAGGCCCAAGATGGCCCCTGCAAATGACACATATGAAAGCATCTTCAGTCACTTCCGAGAGTATGAGATTGCCATTCGCAAGGTGCCGGGAAACTTCACGGTATGGGGTTCCCCAAGGCCCCAGGGCCAGAGCTCCCTTGGCTTTCCTGTCCCCTGGGCTGGAAGCACCCTTGTGTGCCATTGGGAACTTTGCTTGTGGACTAAAGGGAGGGTCTGGGATGGTGGGTGGGCAGAGGAGGGAGTAGAAACCACCTCAGCCCTCAGAGCTATGCTCTTGTGAGACGCTCCTCAAAGGAATTGCCTACTAGGGCAATTGGGCACCCCAGAGCCTTTCTAATGAAGCAATAAAGATCTGAGAGGCTATGTAACCTACCAGAGGGCGCCCCTGTTATGGGAGAGCTGGCATCTGCAAAATCCACCCTCTTTCCTCTCCACCACAGTTGATTCCAGCCCCTTCTGGGAAGATCTTCAGCATCTATAAAACACCACTTTTTCTTTTAAAATACAAAATAAAATTGTGATCATTACAGAGATCATGTGCTGCATTGGTAATTGTGGGGTTTATTATCTTAGACAAAGGATACTGAAGGGGGTTGGCTGAAATCACCTCTAAAGGCCCGCCAGCTCTCAGTGTCCGTGTGCCATGAAATAAAAGGATTTTGTTAATCGCTATCATTTTTGTTTCAGTTCACACACAAGAAAGTAAAACATGAAAACTTCAGCCTCCTAACCTCTGGAGAAGTGGGAGAGTTCTGTGTCCAGGTGAAACCATCTGTCGCTTCCCGAACTAACAAGGGGGTGTGGTCTAAAGAGGAGTGCATCTCCCTCACCAGGCAGTGTGAGTCAGCTGGGCTGCTCTCAGCATGGGGAGGGAGACTGGGAGGGCCTGGTGCAATCCAAAATGCGTGCACCTGGGATGCTGGTGCCAGCCACTGTGTTAGGTGCTGCTTCACATAGCTCTGCATCCTTAATAGGAGAGAGGTCCTACTGTCCTCATTTTAGAGATGAGGGAACTGAGGCTCAGTGTTAGCAACTTCCTAGGGTTGCACAGCTAGGACTTGGTGGCAGAACCAAGTCTCTTGGATCTAGGGTCCTCCCACTGGAGCACAGCGGTGTTTCCCAACAACATCCCCCTCCCCCAGGCCATCTTCAGTGAGCTGTGCTAGTTCCTGTTGTTACGGTCTTCTGCTATTCTTCCTCGGAGCCAGGGATACAAAGGGCTTCTCCTTACTTCCCCTACTCTGCTCTGCTCCTCACCAGAGCTGCTAAAGTCAGCAAATACTGCTCCAGGCTGTCAGTCAGGTGCCAGGGCTGTAGGGGGAGGGAGAGAATAGAGGATGTGGAGGCCACAGTCCTGCCTAGGAGGATCTTGCATCCTGGCTGGGGAGATAGAGTGTGCACAGAGGAGACTGTAACAAGCAACTCTTACTGGACAGCAGATGAGATGTCCAGTGCCCAATGAAACATGCCAACAGTGAGTGCTCTGGGAGGGCCCAGTCCGGTGTGGGCAGCGTCTGGCAAAGATGAAAGTGACTCCTGCTAGATCTGTAACAAATTTCAGTTTATGAAGGACACTCAACAGCTCGGTGTCATTTAAGTCTCAATGCAGAGTAAGGCACTAAGTGGGTATTAGGCAATCTCAAGAGTTTTTCATACATTCATTCACCGATACATGAAATAGTTCCAAATCTCAGCTTTACTACTTTTGAGGTATATGACTTTGGGCAAGTTACTTAACTTCTATGTGCTTCAGGATCCTAATCTGTAAAAATGGGGCTGATGATAGTATTTACCTCCTATAAGTATAAAAGTTAAAAGAATCTGATGATATTGGTACATGGTCAGTGCTGCGTACTTCACAACTACCTTATGAGGTCAGTGGCTCTGAGAGAGCAATTAATTTGTCCACAATTGCACAGCTAGTAAGTGGTGAAGCTGGGACTTGAACCCAGATCTAGCAGCCCCCGGAGCCTCGATTCTTACCTGCTGTACCATCCTGCCTCACTGTTCTGTTTGCTGTGATGGGAGTCGTGTGCAGAGAGCTGGAAGCAGTTAGCGCATCTCCTAAGGGGATCCTTCAGGGCATGGTTTGGAAGGCCAGGTAGGGATTCGCAGAAACCTAGGCACATCTAGAGTTGTGGCCTGTAGGTTGCCTTGGGCCACTCACCAAATGGTTCCTGACAGTGGCCAATGGATTTCATGGGACCAGAGTCCTATGACCAGAATCACCATGCCCCATGGTGCTAGGCCACAAACACATCTCTCTGGGCCTGCAGATTTCACCGTGACCAACGTCGTCATCTTCTTTGCCTTTGTCTTGCTGCTCTCCGGAGCCCTCGCCTACTGCCTGGCCCTCCAGCTGTATGTGCGGCGCCGAAAGAAGCTGCCCAGTGTCCTGGTGAGTCTTGCAAGGAGGTCACTGCCCTGTCCTTCCCAGCCACACCAGAGCTTCCAGGAGGGTAGGGAGTTCTTTTCCTCCCAGCCAGTACATTGCCTTAGCTCGCGTCTGCTCTCAGCCCTCATGTGATTGGGAGATACCTTCATCAAGCACTGTGGGGACAGAGGGAGGAAGTGAGCCTGAAGCCCAGTACCGAGAATGTTGCCATCCAGTGGCTCAGATAAGACACATGGAATCACAAACCTCAATGACCATGAGCCATTTTGATATGATCTACTAGTAGTTGGCCATGGACTAGCCCCTGTGCATTGCATCTCTGATAATGAGGCACAGTTATTATTATCCCCATTTCATAAGTGAGGAAACTGAGGCACAGAGAGATTGTTACACACACAGGGCCACACAGCCAGGAAGAGTCAGGGAGGAAACCCACTTTCCTACTGCCAGTGGCCATGGGTGTTCCACAAGAGAGAAAGAAGGAAAGGCCAGAAGTGCTGGTCCTCGGGCTGCTGCCAGAGTGGGCCAGAGGAGAGAGGATGCTGGGAGGCGGTGGGAATGCTGGGCCAGTGGAGAGGGGATGTTGGCGGCGGAGCGGGGAGGGAGCAGGGAGGGGCTCATGGAGGAGGCCAAGCCCTCCTCCCCTCCCAGGGTGTGTCCTCTTGCTACATTGTACTGACAAATGATACATTTGTGGCAAGCCAGCCTCCAAAACTCAGCTTGCAAAGATTGGGCAGCATTTTCCAAACCTCGGCCTGTCTCTGGCCTGGAGTTCAGGCCGCATTGAAGATTGCCCACCATAGCCTCCATAGCACTATTGCATGATGGCTGAGGGATCAGCTGGGAAGCAACCAGCTCCATCTGCAAGGCAGGGGCCCCACAACTGGAAGGGGAATCTCCAGAGGGATCCTGGGATCTCTAGGGAAAACTTGACGAGAGACAAGTGCAGTGGCTCAATCTTAGCTCACTTGCAGCCTCACCCTCCCAGGTTCCAATGATTCTCCTGCCTTAGCCTCCTGAGCAGCTGGGATTACAGGCACCTGCCACCATGCCTGGCTAATTTTTGTATTTTTAGTAGAGACGGGGTGTTGACCAGGCTTGTCTCGAACTCCTGACCTCCGGTGATATGCCCACCTCAGCCTCCCAAAGTGCTAGGATTATAGGCATGAGCCACCGCGCCCTGCCCCTTCTGTACTTTTGGATCACGGAACTGACTTGTCCTTGGGGGTTTTTTCTCCTTAGGATAAATATAGCCCAATCTCTTCATCTGATGATCGTAGTCATTACCACATGAATAAATTATAATGCACAGAGCACTGACACATTCATTAGTTTGTTCCCATTCATTAGCTTGTTTGATCTGATCTTTCAACAGTTCATCAAGGTAAGTATTATTGGACAAGCAAGGGATTTCAAATCAGGACAGCTGAGGATGAATTCCAGATGTGTTCTTTACTGTTGTGCCACTTTGTGCAAGTCATTTAACTTCTCTGAGCTTCAGTTTTCTCCCCTAGGAACTAGAGGTAATAATACTTCTCTTACAGAATTATTGGAGGGTAAAGTTCAATTCAACATATATTTATTGAGCACCTTCTATGTACCACACTTTGTTGTAAGCCCTTTAGACACATTACAACATAAGGAGACAGGTACTGTCATTATTTCCATGTTATAGATGAGGAACTAAAGCACAGAGAGGGTAAGTAATTTGGTCAGGGTGACAAAGCTGACAAGAGTCAGAGCTGGAATTTGAACCCATGAAGTCTGGCTCTAGAGGACATATCCTAAATCACCAAGCAATGTGATAGGAATAGGGACTCAACCAATAAGAGCTGCATTTGAATCATCATGTACCAAGGAAATGAGGGCAGATGTGCAACAGTGAGTCAGTGAGTCAGTCGGCAGAACTTAGGAGGGCCTACTGTGTGCCAGCTCAGTTTAGACTCTGGAGACAGGGTAGTAAACAACACTAGACAGTTCTGCCCTCAAGGAGTTTGTGTTCTTTTGGGAATGTGGAGTA
Source organism: Symphalangus syndactylus (assembly GCF_028878055.3). Classification (NCBI taxonomy): domain Eukaryota; kingdom Metazoa; phylum Chordata; class Mammalia; order Primates; family Hylobatidae; genus Symphalangus; species Symphalangus syndactylus. Next base: position 135,044,716 of record NC_072425.2, read on the forward strand.
AGTGAGTGTGTGTATGGTGAGAGACAGAAAACAAACAAGTAAAATAATTCTAGGAACAAAGTGCTAGGAAAAAGTAACAAGGTTAATGTGGAGAGAGTGGCAGGAGTACTGCTTTAGGCAAGGTATTCGGGAAGGCTTTGCTGAAGAAGTGACAACTGAGCTGAGACCTAAACCATGAACAGGACACAGCCATATAACGTGCTGAGAGCATTTCAAGCAGGAGGGAGAGTGTGTGCAAAGGCCCTGAGGCAGCACGGTGCTTGATGTGTTCTGGGACAGAAAGAACACCAGTGTGGCTAGGGCAGAGGGGTTATGTGGCTTCTTTAAAACCCTTGGCAATTAACAGAGAGCAGCCCCTTCACTGTGAGTTCCACACTTGTGCCACTGCCCCACGCTGCAGCCCCCGTGTTCGTGTGAGTCACTACTCAGGGAATAGAAAAATTAATTTGGTGTGCTACATCCAGAATTTTAGAAAATGAAATAGGCAGGAGGGCGTAGACTGGGATACAATAGAATAAGAACTGCAGAAATATCGTGGCACAGCTCATAATGATGAGTATTATTTTGTGAAACTGGTTTCAGTTATTTACATATGGGTTATATATACAAGTCATTATGCAACTTATTTCTGATTTTGAGTCATAGTCAAAAAAGTTTGAAACATGCTTCTAGAGGGGTCTAGCCTGCTTTCAGGTTTGAAAAACACTGTGGATGGAGCCACCTGAGAGTTTTCACCATGCTCAGCAGACCCTGGTTCTGCCTGTTACTCCATCTGGGCCTGAGAATACAAGTTTCTTGTGTATCTGGCCTGAGCCAAACTGGGAATTGCATTAGGAGAAAGCTGGATTCGAAAACAAAACAGAATACATTGCAGTGTAATTAAGACTGTAGTCCCCTCCACTGAGCTCTCCTCCTGGGCCTGGCCTTCCCCGGCAGCACTGGGATGGGCGCTGGAAGGTGACTCCTGCCTCTCTCACTCTGCCCTCTCCTCCCCAGCTCTTCAAGAAGCCCAGCCCCTTCATCTTCATCAGCCAGCGTCCCTCCCCAGAGACCCAAGACACCATCCACCCGCTTGATGAGGAGGCCTTTTTGAAGGTGTCCCCAGAGCTGAGGAACTCGGACCTGCACGGCAGTACGGACAGTGGCTTTGGCAGCACCAAGCCATCCCTGCAGACTGAAGAGCCCCAGTTCCTCCTCCCTGACCCTCACCCCCGGGCTGACAGAACGCTGGGAAATGGGGAGCCCCCTGTGCTGGGGGACAGCTGCAATAGTGGCAGCAGCAATAGTACGGACAGCGGGATCTGCCTGCAAGAGTCCAGCCTGAGCCCCAGCCCAGGACCCACCTGGGAGCAGCAGGTGGGGAGCAACAGCAGCTGCCAGGATGACAGTGGCATTGGCCTAGTTCAAAACTCTGAGGGCCGGGCTGGGGACACACAGAGTGGCTCAGCCTTGGGCCACCACAGTCCCCCAGAGCCTGAGGTGCCTGGGGAAGAAGACCCAGCTGCTGTGGCATTCCGGGGCTACCTGAGGCAGACCAGATGCGCTGAAGAGAAGGCAACCAAGACAGGCTGCCTGGAGGAAGAATCGCCCTTGACAGATGGCCTTGGCCTCAAATTCGGGAGATGCCTGGATGATGAGGCAGGCTTGCATCCACCAGCCCTGGCCAAGGGCTATTTGAAACAGGATCCTCTAGAAATGACTCTGGCTTCCTCAGGGGCCCCAACTGGACAGTGGAACCAGCCCACTGAGGAATGGTCACTCCTGGCCTTGAGCAGCTGCAGTGACCTGGGAACATCTGACTGGAGCTTTGCCCATGACCTTGGCCCACTAGGCTGTGTGGCATCCCCAGGTAGTCTCCTGGGCAGCTTTAACTCAGACCTGGTCACCCTGCCCCTCATCTCTAGCCTGCAGTCAAGTGAGTGACTCAGGCTGAGAGGCTGCTTTTTATTTTAGCCAGGCCTGCTCCTCTGCCTGGACCAGGAGGAGGGCCTCCAGGGCAGAAGTAAGTCACGAGGCAGTCTGGGCACTTTTCTGCAAGTCCACTGGGGCCAGCCCCAGCCAAGCCCTGCAGGGCTGGTCAGGGTGCCTGGGGCAGGAGGAGGCCAACTCACTGAACTAGTGCAGGGTATGTGGGTGGCACTGACCTGTTCTGTTGACTGGGGCCCTGCAGACTCTGGCAGAGCTGAGAAGGGCAGGGACCTTCTCCCTCCTTGGAACTCTTTCCTGTATCATAAAGGATTATTTGCTCAGGGGAACCATGGGGCTTTCTGGAGTTGTGGTGAGGCCGCCAGGCTGAAGTCAGCTCAGCCCCAGACCTCCCTGCTTAGTCCACTCAAGCATCAGGGCCACCAGCAGAAGGAAGGGCTATGGGAATGGAAGCTTCAGGGCCTTGCTGCTGGGGTCATTTTTAGGGGGAAAAGGAGGATATGGAGGCAGAGTTTGATCTCTGGGATGATACATGGGGAACCTCCCCTCATCAGGCCTCTGAGGCAGGAAGCTTGTCACTGGAAGATCTTAAGGTATGTATTTTCTGGATACTCAAATGCATCTTAATGGATTCACTGGGGGGAGACAAAGGGAGCTGAGACCCTGGATGGGGGTTCCAGCTCAGAAGCCATCCCTCTGGTGGGTACCTCTGGTGCCCATCTGCAAATATCTCCCTCTCTCCAGCAAATGGAGTAGCATCTCCCTGGGGCACTGGCTGTGGCCAAGCCACTCACATCCCCACCCTGCTGCCCCACCATCTTGCTGACAACTTCCAGAGAAGCCATGGTTTTTTGTATTGGTCATAACCCAGCCCTTTGGGTGGCCTGTGGGCTTGGGCACCAGCTCATGCCAGCCCCAGAGAGTCAGGGTTGGAGGCCTGTGCTTGTGTTTGCTGCTAATGTCCAGCTACAGACCCAGAGGATAAGCCACTGGGCACTGGGCTGGGGTCCCTGCCTTCTTGGTGTTCAGCTGTGTGACTTTGGACTAGCCACTTGTCAGAGGGCCTCAATCTCCCATCTGTGAAATAAGGACTCCACCTTTAGGGGGCCCTCCATGTTTGCTGGGTATTAGCCAAGCTGGCCCTGGGAGAATGTAGATACTGTCCACAGACTACCAAGCTGGCTTGTTTCTCATGCCACAGGCTAACAGATCCAATGGGAGTCCATGGTGTCATGCCAAGACAGTATCAGACATGGCCCCAGAAGGGGGCATTATGGGCCCGGCCTCCCCATAAGCCATTCGGAATCTGTCTTCAAACAAAGGCAGTTCAGTCCACAGGCATGGAAGCTGTGAGGGGACAGGCCTGTGCGTGCCATCCAAAGTCATCTCAGCCCTGCCTTTCTCTGGAGCATTCGGAAAACAGACATTCTGGCCCAGGGAATCCAGCCATGACCCCCATCCCTCTGCCAAAGTGCTCTTAGGTGCCAGTCTGGTAACTGAACTCCCTCTGGAGACAGGCTTGAGGGAGGATTCCTCAGGTTTCCCTTGAAAGCTTTATTTATTTATTTTGTTCATTTATTTATTGGAGAGGCAGCATTGCACAGTGAAAGAATTCTGGATATCTCAGGAGCCCCGAAGTTCTAGCTCTGACTCTGCTGTTTCCAGCAATATGACCTTGGGGAAGTCACTTATCCTCTTGGAGCCTCAGTTTCCTCATCTGCAGAATAATGACTGACTTGTCTAATTCATAGGGATGTGAGGTTCTGCTGAGGAAATGGGTATGAATGTGCCTTGGACACAAAGCTCTGTCAATGAGTGATACATGTTTTTTATTCCAATAAATTGTCAAGACCACAGGAATCGTATGAAACCAGTCAGATTGCTGATGGCACAGTGGCTCATGGAGGACTCGGTTGTTGATAATGAGGAGGGTAATAATGGGTGGGATGTGTGATGTCACTTTAAGGAAACAGGGCTGAGGACTCAGGCTTAAATCTGACAGATCCAGGGAGTCCTCGTGCTACCTGTATTGTGACGTTGGGCCCATTACTTATCTTCTCCAAGTTTTCGACTAATATCACACCATTTCAGACCTGTCACGTGGAGATGACAACTCCCCATGAGGATGTTGTGAGGTTTAAATGAAATTGCACATAAAAAGTTTAACATGGTGCCAGGCATGTGGTGGTCCCCATGTGCCACTAGCTTTCATTGGCTGTTGAGGCTGTAAAGAGAAATGGACAGTTTTTCTTGGAAACAGGTGAAAATGAAAGCGATAAGGAGTGTGCAGCGGGGCTCTTTCAGAAGACAGAAAAGGAAGAGGGGGAAAGCACAGTGCAACGTTTTGGATGTGAGTTCTGACAATGTGGAGAGAAGAACCTGGAAACCCCTCCTTTCCAGGAAGACAGCAACCGGACCTCCCCGGAGCTCTGTCCCCAGAGCCCTGTCCCTGGCTCCTCTTGCCCAGGAGGCATGTCCCAGCGGTGGTTCTCCTAAGTGCAGAAGCCATCTGCACTCTATTCCAGAAGCAGCCTGCTCCCTCCATGAAAAACCCCATGTGGGTTTGACTTTCTCCCCATGCTCAGCCCAGTAGGTAGAACAAACCCAGGCCCGCGGCCTGAGCTTCCTGGGTGTGCTTTTCTCTTCATCCTACCTGAATCCCCTAGAAGGTGACTGGGGACACCTTACCTCTTTTCCCCTGTGTCATCTCCAATCTTACCTCACCCTGTTCATTCTGAGAAAATAACTAGTTCTGAGGAAGTGCTGATCCTATCATCTTCAGAGAACTCGACTAATATCACACCATTTCAGACCTGCTCAGGCTTTTGCCCTAGAGCCCTCCCTGTCAATACTGGAAAGAAAAGTAGTGTTGGTCACTTTCTCCTGGAAATGAGGTGTTAGCGACGGCTTATTCCCCACGGAAAAGGCCCCTAAGGTCTACATATAAAGATTCATAGAGTAAAAGGAATTACATTCAAGGAACTGCCAGTTCGGTTGGATACGACAGATCAAGGAGCAGCTTGCAGGACAGAAGGAAATCAGAAGACTCAGCCCTTGCTGCAGGCCCTGCCTGCTCCGTTTCTGTGGAATGAGTAGGAGTTTGCGCTGGTTCACCTCTGCTTTGAGGCTGCTCTGTAACCACTCACCACAGATAGGCCCTTGGGAGAAACTAAGCGAGTCCTTCCAAGCAGCCGGGGCTGATGAGACACTTGCAGGTTCGGTTGGATATGACAGATCAAGGAGCAGCTTGCAGGACAGAAGGAAATCAGAAGACGCAGCCCTTGCTGCAGGCCCTGCCTGCTCCGTTTCTGTGGAATGAGTAGGAGTTTGCGCTGGTTCACCTCTGCTTTGAGGCTGCTCTGTAACCACTCACCACAGATAGGCCCTTGGGAGAAACTAAGCGAGTCCTTCCAAGCAGCCGAGGCTGATGAGACACTTGCAGGTTTCTTGGGAATTTGGATCACAGTCCCCAACAGAAGGCCCCGGCTGTTCTTCGACTGAGCAATCTCCTTCAAGGGCTTTTCCAAGCCGAGGAATGCGTAATGCTGTCTTTCTGTGAGCTAATGGAACTTCCTCTTAGTACAGAGAGGGGGGTAAATGGGCCACCATGGAGTGAAGAGGAAATTCAATAAACTGTGTTTTCCCAGCTTTGTAAATAGCTATAGTCAGGGTGTGCCTTGTCTACCCAGCATATATCCATCCCCCCGCCTCAGTGTCCACACTTTCACGAAGACACACAGTCCCTAGGAGGCTGGGTCCCACCCCCAGAGCCCATGCTGCTCTGCTGGGTGGAAGGTCTCTGAGCCCCACATGGGAACAGCACAGCAAGGGAAGCTGTAGGCCGTGACCACCTGGGACCACTGACAGGTCTGCTGCCTAAGGGGCAGGTCCGGGCAGTCAGGGCTGATTTGATCAAGCCTCAACCTAGAGGACCCTAGATACTAGGAAGCTTGACTCATTCATTTCCTGTTGTGCTCATGGGTTAAAAAAGCAAACCCACAGTTTTGGGTTTGAAGTAAACCCCAATTTAAAATTAAATGCATTGTTATTAATGACACACAGCACATTTTCCCACTATCATCTCGATCCTAACTTCACTTAATTTCCCATAAACCTCCGAAAAGTGTGGTGGGACCCAATAAACACTTTGCCAAGGAAGGATTGGGTAGGATAAAACTTGTGTTTTAAGAATATGGCTCTATCCAAAGCATCAGACATGAATCAGAAAGGATGAGGCAGGGGGTAGAGAGACCTGGCTGGAGACTTTTACTGTAGTCAGCATTTCATTTTGTCAAGAAACATTATGAAGCACCTGTTATGTGTTGGACATGCAGCCCTGGGTACAGAGTGGTGAACCAAACAAGCATGGCTTCATGGAGCCTGTCATCTGGTTGTGAAGATAAACACCAAGCAAATAAACACAAAAATGTATTACTACAATCAGTGATAAGTGGTGTGAAAGAAACTAGTATTCCACATGAAGGATGAGGCAGGAGGCAGAGAAACAGGGTAGGAGGCTGTCTTAGGCTGGGCTACTATAACAAAACACCATGGACTGGATGGCTTAAACAACAGACATTTATGTCTCCCAGTTCTGGAGGTGGGAAAGTGCAGGATCAAGGTGCCAGCTGAGTGAGTTCCCTGGGAGGGCTCTCTGCCTGGCTTGGAGACGGCCTCCTTCTTGCTGTGGCCTTACACGGTAGAGATAAAGAGCTCTGGTCTCTCTTCCACTTTCTTACAAGGGCACTAATCCTATCATGGAGGCCCCATCCTCATGACCTCATCTAAACCAATTACCTCCCAGAGGCCCCACCTCCAAATACCATCACATTGGGAGTGACAGCTTCAACATGAATTTGGGGAAGACAAAAATATTCAGTTCATAAAAGAGGCTTATACAGTAGTCTAATCAAATGACAGGATTGAGCAGGGGCAGTGGGAACAGAGAGAAAGGGACAGACTCAAAGACATTTTAAAGGAAGAGTTATCAAGATGGGGCGACAGGCAGGAGTGAAAGAAGAAAGTGTCAAAAGTGCTGGTCACACTTGAACCTGATGATGAGAAAAGCGAGATATGGACATGGAAGGGAGACACAGGTGTGGAGGGAGAGGGGAGATGATGAGTTCTGGCTTAATAATGACAAGTCATCCAAGAAAAGGTCTTTCAGCAATTGGCAAGGCTGGCCTGGATCTGTGAGGCTCAGGGCTGGGGATTCCCATGTGAGAGTGAATGAGCCCATAGCCCTTAGTGTGAAAGTAAGGACGCCGGCTTGGAGAAGATCCCCAAATCCCTGCAGCCAATACGCAGTTAGAATATTCACACGATGACTTCCTGCCTTGAGGAAAAGCAGGCTGCCATCCCTTCGACTCATTGAGTCACAGGAGCCATGGCTGTGTTTGGCATCTGTCTTGCAGAGCCCAGCCAGGAGTCTCACTGGGGCTCCTTGGTCAATCACAGCCCATCATCAAGGGTGCAGCTGAGGGCTCCCTTTAGTAAGTTGTCCAATCTGTAGAGCTAGAGGCTCAGGGAGGGGTACAGGCTAGTACATGATCTGCGAAGGCCTGGGTGTAGGGTGCCACACCTGTCTACCTCTACCCACATGGGGCAGAAGGGCATGGTGGAGATTAAGACCTCACAGTGACCCTGGAGAGAACAGGAACATTCTTCAGGATCCTACTATCTGGTCACCCCAGCCCTGGAAGTGACCCTTGCCTTCCACCTCCACACATCCCCTCTACCTGTCCCCTAAGGCAGAGTTTCTCAGAAGATTGCCTCTATCAGAATTACTTGGGAGTATTTGTCTTCCTAAGCTGCTCCCCAAGGCCCAGAATTTCTGAATGCCGGTTCCCAAGGACCTGCTAGGGAAACAACTTATAGCGACCACATTGCAGGTGATTCCAGCACACACTGAGTCACCTCTTTAAGGAACAACCTGATGATTCACTGCTTGTTCTGTTAAAATCAGTCCTTTTTCTCCCCACTGCCCCCTACTTGTTATCACCCAGTCCACACCTTTAAGGGTTATCTGGATGCTGGTGGCTTCCAAATGTCCAAACAGGGTTTCTCTCCAGAACTCTATCCAGCTGCCTCATCAGCAGCTCCATCTAGCATACATCTCAAAATTATAGTGTCTACAACAGAGCTCATGATTCCCCCGACACTCCTTCCTCCCCTAGTCTTCCCCACCTGATAAATGGCACCACCCTTCCCCTAGTTCAGGCCAAAAATCCAGGAGTCAGCCCTTCCTGCCCCATCAAACTCCTTAGTAAGTCCTATCAGCTCTACTTTCCAGATAGATGGTGAATCCAATCACTTGTCACCACCTCCCACTGTCATCTGGTCAAATTCATCTTCACCTCTCCCCTGGACCACCATGAGGCTCTGTCCTGCTTCTCTGTATCCACTCCTGCTCCTCAGTCTAATCTCCATACCACAGTCCTCCTGATGCAGTGTACAGGGCTGCATGGGCTTCCCCAGAACTGGAGGAGCTGGGCATAAGCAGATGGCAGGCAGTGGGCACTGGAGACGAGACTTTGTCAGGCCAGGAGGACAGGAGGCACTGACTGTACAGGCTGTCATGGGGATGTGCACAGGGGTCGACGGCGTGTGCAGAGCGGGCATTTGGCCCAGCTGGCGCTTTCTGGGAGGCCTCCTTGAGGAAGACAAGCCAAGGGTTCTGAAAACTTCCTGGCCAGCACCACCTTCTCTCTCATCCTTCACAATCAACTTTTTGAAAGAATTGAAAGACTCACTGACTCCACTTCCAACTGCTTCTGCAGCACTGACAGCTCCAGGGACACCCAGCACATGGTAGGCTATAATATGCCAATGGCCGGATGGACTGCCACAGCAAGCTTGTTGGTCTGGAAATGCTCCAAGGGCAAACAGGAAGAGGCAACAGCCCCAGGGAGTAGAAAGAATGCTCAGCCACTTTCTGTTCTCTCCACATGAAACTGTCATGTCAGTTCTGGGCCTCAGTCATCTCATCTGTAAAATGGACAGAGTAGTCTTCAAGTTGACTTCTTTAATTAGTGCCCTGGGCACATTGCTATCCCTGAGTGTGCTACATGCAGTACTGACTGTAGGCTGCTGGGCAGCAGAAACCCCTCTGATTTCTCTCTGTGTCGTTTGCACCCAATCAATGCCTAACACATCGCAATGAGTGCTCAATAAATTTGTATGAACAAATGAATGCATGGATGAATGAATTTCTTCCATTTGTGGGAAGGAACTTGAAGAAGCATAGTATCCAAACATGAGAAGGCAACAGTGGTGATGGTAGCTTGTAGCTGACGGATACTTGGGAGGCATTTTGACTGAGCCTAAAGAAAAGCAGGCTGTACATAACTATTATTTTAAATTTTATCTTCAGGCTTGTCATCTTCCTAGCTGAGTCATATTATACCATGCTGATTCCCTTCCCTGCTCTTTTCACCCTACAACTCTTGGGTGTTGTAGGAAGTCAGGGCTATAGACCAAACAGGAAGACAAGGGGATGTGGTCAAGAGACAAGGCAAAGGACCATGAAAACATTCAACATGCATTCACTCTTTGGGCAAACACTCATTAAGCCTCTGTCATGGGCAGGCCCTCCGGAAATACAAAAGGCAATCAGACATGATCCTTCTCCTTCTTGGCTCAGTTGTGTAGTACACACACATGCACACTTGCACACACACACGCACACACACACAGGGGTGTCTCCACCCATCTCCTTCTCCACTCCCCACCCCCACCGAGCACTGTGGAACTGATTAGAGTCCATCTGGAGGGAGAAGTAGGTTCTGGGGGCCAAAGATGTCAGAGTAGCTGCCAGTTTGGACTGAGGCTAGAAGTGGGTGAAAAAGGATTATTCAGAGTTACCTGAGCTCTGAAATAGCCTCCCAGCTGGAAGGGACCTCAGAGTCCTCAGGTCCAATGGCAGCCTTATACAAACAAACACAGCATCAGGGGCTCAGAGAGCTTGCGCTCACCAGCTACAAGGGGAGGAAATGGGACTAGAATAGAAGATGTGACTGCTTTTTTCTGAGACTGAGTCTTGCTCTGTTGCCAGGCTGGAGTGCAGTGGTGCAATCTTGGCTCACTGCAACCTCTGCCTCCTGGGTTCAAGAGATTCCCCTGCCTCAGCCTCCCAAATAGTGGGGGCTACAGGCACGCACCACCATGCCCAGCTAACTTTTGTATTTTTAGTACAGACACGGTTTCACCATGTTGGCCAGGATGGTCTCAAACTCTTGACCTTGTGATCCGCCCACCTCGGCCTCCCAAAGTGCTGGGATTATAGGTGTGAGCCACCGCGCCTGGCCGAAGATGTGACTTCTTATACTGCTCACCATCATTCCCCCAGTGGCTCCCTGCTTATCATGAGAAACCGCATCCTCCTGATTAGGGAGGAGTAGACCAGCCCAATAGCTCTGCAGATAAAAACTCGCCTCCAGCACTGCCCAACCTGTTTTTTTCTTGGTTTGTTTTTCTCTTTCTTTCTTTCTTTTTTTTTTTCTTTTGAGAGTCTTGCTCTGTCTCCAGGCTGGAGTCCAGTGGCACAATCTCAGCTCACTGCAACATCTGCCTCCAGGATTCAAGCAATTCCCTTGCCTCAGCCTCCCTAGTAGCTGGGATTATAGGCACGAGCCACCACACTCGGCTAATTTTTGTAGTTTCAGCAGAGATGGGTTTTCACCATGTTGGCCAGGCTGATCTTGAACTCCTGACCTCAAGTGATCCACCCGCCTTGGCTTCCCAAAGTGCTAGGATTACAGGCATGAGCCACCGTGCCCGGCCACACCTGTTGTTTTGCTGGCCTGCTGCTACTCTGGGCAGGCAGAACATTTTCACTTCTGGTCTCCAAGTGTGAGAATTCACCAGGCCACTGGCTTCCTGTTTTGTACCAGATCTGTTTAAATATCACGGCTTCTAGATGGTTTTTGATCACTAAGCAGTTTTTAGAAATATAATAATGATCCTCCCATCTGCTCCCACTTTGAGTTTCTCAAACTCCTGGAGCAGAGAGTGGGGCACCATAGACTCTGGCCTCCTGGCTCCTGGCACCAGGCCCCCTCCAATGCCACTGGCATAGGACAACACCATTAAGACTTGAAGAAGAACCTAGAGGAGAGAAAAGCTCCCTCTTCACCTGCCAGCCTTGTCACGGTTTTGATCATTCCTTAGTTTATCGTTTAAGATAGAAAAATCGTCATCTGTATGCTCTCTCTCAGAAATGTAACTGATCATGAGCACAAGGTTGAATGTAGTCAAGGTTGGGGAGAGATCAAAAGTTTTGGTTTTCAGAGCACCTAGGATTGCACCAGGGATGAAGCAATGCCCAAGATGTTCTGAAGAGAGATTTCAACACAATTTCCTGAGAAGTTCCTGGCTGTGGCCAGAGCCATGCAAAGTACCGCGGAGAACTCAGAAGAGGCTTAAAACCTGATCCTGCCTGCAAGAAATGCCTGTCAAATAGGAGAAAGCAAGGTTAATTTCAGGGAGACTGGATGCCCTCATGGTGCCTAGCATAGTTCCTGGCATGTTATGGAAGCAGAGTGAATAAATGAATGCAAAGCAATAATCAATAATAAAGTTATGGGAGCCTGAGACTATCTGTATTTAAAATCAGCAGAGCACAAGATCCATGGGTCTTGCAGAAGTCTCCCTGGAGAAGGGAAATTTGAGCTGGCGTGAAGAATGGGCAGAATTTGGTGATTTGGAGGTCAAGGAAGGTCTAAAAAAATAAAAGTAAGAAAGAGGAGTGGGTCAGTGGGAAGCTCAGAGCTGAGGATGGGGCCTGGGGAGGACTGGGCTCCTGAGCGCCCTTCTCACCACACAAGGAGACCCCAAAAAGAGATTAGAGACCATCAGGAGGGAGGAGTATGTTCTTGGGGGCCAAGGATGTTAGGATAGCTGCCAGTTTGGACTGAGGCTAGAAGTGGGTGACAAAGGATTATAAAGAAAATAGATTCTTGCTTGGCCTTGAACAAATCACTTCACAGCACTCTGGGCCTCTGTTCCCTCACCTGTGAGGCTGTGAGGCTGTGAGGATGAAGACGTGCATCATAAGCCTCTGCCCTGCACTGATATGTGCTCAGCAAACGTTAGCGTTTCACCCTACAGGTAAAGAACGATTTGGTTGGCCATGGGCCAGACTTGGAACCTGGTCAGACACGTGCAGAGTCAAGGAAAGGCTAAGTAATGCTTAGAATCCTAGACCACTAGGGAACTGCAGCCATCACCTTTCAACTGCCATCTCCTAAAACGGGAAGATATATTGACACTTTGTACTTGCATCTTTTAATTGTTTACTGAGCACCTACTATGGACCAGGCTATATGCTAAGAACTGAGAATGCAGAGGCTTTAAAAAAAAAAAAAAAGTAGGTAAGGTCTTTGCTCTCCTACAGGTAAGAACCAGGAGAAGCCTTGGAAAAATAGTCCAATCTTTTGATTCCAGATGCTGAAATAGATGCCCAGAGAGGTGGAGTAAGTAGCCCATGACCACACAGCATGTCAGGGCAGGGTCAGAACCAGACCTTATACTACATTCAGTTCTCATCCTTACACCCTGATGTCAGCTACATCCGTGAGGGTGCAGACTCTGCTCAGCTCTGGTGCAGCCAGTAGCCAGCTGTGGAACTTGGGTAAAGCATGCTGCTTTTCTGACCCAAGTGTCCCCGTATGTAAAACGAGACCAAGAATAATCTCTGTGTCTCAAGCTTGACATAAGGCTGAAAACGCAGTATCATGCAAGAAAAGGCTTTGTGTTCTGTGGACTGTGGACTGTGCAAACAGTCTCTGCTCCTCCTTTTGATCACTAAGCAGTTTTTTAAAAAATAATAATGATCCTCCCATCTGCTCCTACTTTGAGTTTCTCAGACTCCTGAAGCAGAGAGAGGGGCACCATAGACACTGGCCTCCTGGCTCCTGGCACCTGGCCCCCTCCAATGCCACTGGCATGAGACGAGATCAGTAAGACTTCAAGGAGAACTTGGAGGAGAGAAAAGCTCCCTCTTCACCTCCCAGCCTCATCATGATTTTGATCAATTTTCTAGGACAAAGCAGCCTTCTGTGGCTACATTGGGTATCTCTTCTCTACTCGGCAAGTAGTTACTGACCTCCTCCAGCACGCTCCAGCTTTAGGAGTTACTAAAGACCTATGGGACATAAATTTGCTGGCAGAGGGCTCAGCCTGGTTGAGGAACAGCACAAATGGAGGAAATGTGGCCACCTGCAATTCAGATCAAAATGGGTGGTATCAAGTCTCGAGCCCTGAGCAAAGTCACAGCAAAGATGGACTTGAGCCATCCCACAGAGACTAGATATGGCTTGGAGGGGAGGGGGTGCGGGGACAAGAGGGTACCCAGGCTGGAGAATAGCCCCAGAGAAGGCACCAAAGGGTGGCATGGGAACCGGGACCAGCCAGCCCCTGGGCCCCCAGCCCCCGTGACTGCCTCTGGGCTCTTAGGGCCGGTGGAAAGAAGAACCGTAAAAAGGTAGCGGGAAGGTGTTGGGAGAGGCCCTGGCACAGCCGTGGTCTGGGTCCCAGCCAGTGCCTGGCTCAGCCAAACCTGTGGCTGGGTTTCCAGGCATCTGCTCCCGAATCGTTTCTAAACAAGCTGGAATCTGCCCTTTACAGCCCTCAACAGAAACACGCAGAGTCCAGGGGTAAGGCCCGGGCCCCAAGGGTGAAGAAAGCTGTGCTCGCCAGTAGCCTGCGGAAGTAAGGAAAAGAGGGGGAGGCTGAGGGGACAAAGGGTGCGTCAGAGGGCCCTAAAAGAGGAAGTCGCCCAGTATCAGTTCTGCTCCTAAGGATGGGAAATACCCTCCGTGCTCCCAGCCCCGGGCAGCTGTCCCCGTCTCCTCACCTGAAGCCACAGACCTGGGGCCAGGGCCACCTGGGTCCTGGGTCCCATCCTCCCTTTCAAGATTCCCCAAGGCTACTGAGTTCTGAGCACTTCCAGGGGCTTAGGGTGGCCAGGCATGGACTGCAGACCCAGTGTCCCTGCTAGGCAGGGTGCGGATACAGAGTTTTATTGGGGCCGGGCCAGGTGCAGCAGCTCACATCTGTAATCCCAGCACTTTGGGAGGCCGAGGCGGGTGGATCCCTCAAGGTTAGGAGTTCGGGACCAGCCTGGCCAACATAGTGAAACCCCATCTCTACTAAAAATATAAAAGTTAGTTGGGCATGATGGCGCACACCTGTAATCCCAGCTACTTGGGAGGCTGAGGCAGGAGGATCCTTTGAACTTGGGAGACGGAGGTTGCAGTGAGCCAAGATCCCGCCACTGCACTCCAGCCTGGGCAACAGGGTGACTCCATCTCAAAAAAAGAAAGAAAGAAAGTTTTACTGGGGCCCAAACCTCAGGGGTTAGGAAAGAGGCCCCAGTCCTCAGAATTGAAATTCAAGGAAGGAAGCTGAAGACAACCCATCTCCCCTCCCTGCTATTCCAAGAGGCCTTCAAGGAAGGGAGGGGTCTCAGAACCATTAAGGGGCCTTCCTCACTCCCACTTACTCAGGGGCAGAAGACTCAGTTGAAGACCTCCAAATCCAGAGACTTGGTAATTAAGTCAAAGCCTGGCTATGCTGGGAGAATGGCCTCCAGACCCTGGCAGAAAATGGGGTAAGGGCTGGTGAGGCTCCTCACCTTCCTTCCTCTACAATCTGCTAGAACCCAAAACGAGAAATGAGGCTTCAGGAAAGGGAGTATAGAGAGAGAAATCACACAGCTTCCCTCCTCCTCCCACTTGCTGCACTGGGCTCCTGCATCTGTTGCTGGGCTGCTAGCAGAGGGGCTGGCAGCTGGCTGTTCTAACTGCAGGTTTCAGCAGTGACAGGCTCCCTTCTCTTGCCCTACTCCATCCACAGGAGCCCCGAGGACTCTGCCTCTCTGGTTTGAACAAGTCTGCACTAAGCACCTTCTGAGCTGATGTCCTGTGGACACTCCACCTCCAGTACAGCAGGGCATAGACCGGAGAAAGGAGTGATGACTCACGAGGGGAACTGCCCTGCTGTCCACCAAACTACAGTGGATTCTTGGTTTCCCTGGTGCATTATCTGGTTTGTTCAGCCTCTCCTGGGTTCCTCTTCACACTCCCACCATTTCCGGCCCACTTTTGCCACAGGACAGGCTTTGCACAAGAAATGCAGAACACGGCAAGGTAGCACTCACCCAGTCCCCCATGCCCACCCCATCGCAGGAGCCTAGGCGACAAGAACATGTTTCTAGACTGTTCTCAGCACTGCACATCAAAATTGGGAGTTGGCCATGTTTGGGAGGCACTGAGGCCTTGAGCAGTAAGAGAACAGGCCCAGATTGGGGACGGGGCAGGGGGAGGGTTGAAAGTGCTGGAACCAAGTACAGAGCGGGGCAGGGCAGAGTCAAGGCCCAGCTCAGGCTTCAGGGAAGTTGGCCTCAGGTGGGAATGTTAAAACTATGTCTGGAATCACCTCAGTATAACTTCGCCTATTGAAGCTATGACTGGCTTTCCAGCCCCTGGTCAACCCTACAGGGGGAGATAACTGGAGATACCACATAAAGAAGCTCCCCACTGGTGTCTGGAGGCCTCGCCCACACTGGACTGCACTGGGCAGGGCTGGTTCTCCAGGACATCTGTGACCTGTCCTACAGGCTCAGGGGCTTCCCGGGATCCAGCTTCCTCCTGAGGAATGGTGGCCTCTTTTAGTTCTGAGAGAAAGCCGCTGCTGCCCAGCCAGACTCCATCCCCAGAGGCCTGACTCCCCAGGACTCCCATATCATAGGCTGGTGGTGTATCCAGAGGAGACCCCCTCATTCTTCACAGTGAGGGGCCAGGCCAGGCCTTGAAGATCCAAAAGGATGAGGGCAGTCCAGGGGAGCCTGAGAGGGGCAAGAACTGCCCGAGGAAGAAATGGTTTGGATGGGAAAAAGCAGCTGAGATGTGGGGAAGGGACAGGCTTGAAGGCAGGCAAGGGAAGGTGTGGCCAAAGGGTTGGCGGGCCATGAAGCAGGGGAGGCTCCTGGGCTCAGAAAGCTCAGAACTGAAGTGCTAGAGTGATGCTTCTTGGAGATATTGGCCATCTGGAAATTTCATCTCAGAGCAAGAGTTGAGATAAAAAGCTCTGCTCTAGGAGCTTCCACCTTGAATACAAACAGAACCTTCCCAGGAAAGAAAGGCCGGGCATGGATTGGGTGGACAGGAGGAAACAGGGCAGGCCCAGTACCAGAAGTGGGTGGGAGAAAACATGACCCAAGCCTGAGATCAGCACCAGAAGACAGGGGATGAACCAGATAATCTCTTTGGGTTCCAAGTGGTCCTTGGTGCGAGGCTTGGGTGACTGGACCCTCTTAGGACCTTACTTGGACATCAGGCTCACTCGGAAGCTCTCCCAACTCCAACTCACCTCCCCAGGGCTTCACAAGTTGCTGTCTCTGCATCAGACTAGCCCATTGGAGAACTTCCTGTAGCCACCATCTGTGCTGCTGATGTGACCACTGATGGTGAAGGGTGGACCTATCTCCAGATCCTTCAGGTTCCTGAAGAAGATGATACAATCAGGCTACTGGAGCGATAACCTAGCCTCTCCCTGGGTCCCCATTTCCCTTGACTCCAGGGCACCAATTCACTGACTTGTCTTCCAGAAAAGGAAGTGGGCCACTTACCATATTCATCTCTCAGGGCCAAAGGAGGTACAGCCCTGCCTGTGGCAAGTAGAAGAGATGACCAACGCCAAGAGGACTTCCGGCTCACGCTCCCTGAATACCTGATTTTCTGATATGCTCTTCTTTTTCATACTATCTTGTGCCTGAGATTACATTATTTGTAATCAGACCTGTCTCCAGCAGAGACATGAAATGCTTGAAAACAGAGGCTATGCCCAGTCATCTTTGTACTCTTTGAAACTAATACCGCAGTAGTGGTGGTTATGATAGCATCTTTCTGAATAAATGAAGGAAAGAAGGAAGGAAGGAAGGAAGGAAGGAAGGAAGGAAGGAAGGAAGGAAAGAAAGGAAAGGAAAGGAAAAGAAAGGAAAGGAAAGGAAAGGAAAGGAAAGGAAAGGAAAGGAAAGGAAAGGAAAGGAAAGGAAAGGAAAGGAAGAAAGGAAGAAAGGAAGGCAGGCTCTGTCTGCTTGGGGGAGAGATGGATAGATGGACAGATGGATGGATGGATGGATGGATGGATGGATGGATGGATGGATGGATGTTCCCTGCCTAAGGGTAAGTGTTAAGGAGATCATTGCCATCAGGGTTTCACATAGTCCTGTCTGTGTTCAAGTTTTAATTCATGGGACTTTTCTAAATGGATTCTTGTGCCCTTCTTTTATTTTCTTAGGGGCATGAACAGAAGACAGGAAAGGGAACCAGTCAGTTCTTACTCTATCTTTGATTCTTTTTCCATTATATCTACCCCCAACCCCCACCTCACCCAGATATTCCCTGAATTTACTCACCGGATTTGATATAAGTTGAAGACAAAATTAGGCCCTAGGAAGACAATCCAAAAAGAGAGGGTTAGCACCTCCAGGGGAAGCAGTCCATCACCCTTCTAAGAACGTCTGGTACTACCTCATCCCTGTCTGGAGGAGGAGGGTGGCTGGGCTGGACCTCAGGATGGTGTGCGAGCATCCCAGCCTCCTTCAGGGCCCCCCATTAAGGGTCCTGATTATGCTGGGATGAAGGCAGTCCTAGCCTGGACCCCAAAAGAACCAGACCTGGGCTTGAATTCAGACTCCACGTCATTCTGACTCCACGACTTTAGCCTCATGTCCCCATCTATAAAAATGAAGGCTATAATAATGTCTTCCTCATGTGGAATTTTAAAGAAAATCATATTAGACAAAAGTTCATTGGCATATAGTAGGTGCTCAACAAATATCCATGGACTCTGTTAAAGTTAACTGCAGATCTAGGGAATAGTTTCTACCCCTTGGCACTCCAGCACACCCTTCCAGTTTTCCCAGAGTCCAGTGAAAACTGCAGCTATGTCTCAGAGTTGAGAACACCACAGCAAATTCCAGGAGACTCCCAGTGAAGCTGATACCTCCACAAGCTTAGGAGAGGGCCCCAAGACCCACAGGCAGGGGCAGAGACACACAAGGAGCCAGTTGGAGCTTGGCCTGTCTAGGCCATTGCTCTTGGCCTTGGGGGCCCACAGAGACCCCTGGCATGGACTCCTATGGGCTCTGAGAGAGGAGGAAGCTGGCTGCTTGCTGGGATGGGAGGAGCCCCCATTCCCTCGATAAAAGTACCATTGCCCCACCTCACCACCTCAACTGCTTAGCCACCCACTCAAGTCTTCAACCACTGCAACCACCACAGGAAATATTTTTGCATCCCACCATGCTGAAGAGTTTGCAGCCCTGCCAGGCATTGCCAACTGCTATGGGAGAGGAGGAGCTGGGCAGAACTGGGGTGACAGGGCCCAGTGCACACTCACCCTCCCAGCAGTACCTGCGCTGGTACCACTTGGCCAGGCTATAGCCGAGGATGGACACGAGCAGCAGCAACAGCCCCACGCCAAGGATCAGGCCCAAGGTGCTGATGGAGTCCTCACCTGCAGAGAAATGCAGCTCTGCACCCTCCCACAGCCCACAGCCTGCTGCACCGACCCACCTGCACCACGTTTCAAAGCTCTCCTCCCTTCCCACTGCCTACCAACATAACTGTCCCCTGGGAGCCTTGCTCTGAGCCCGATGATTCAGCCCAGCTATACTAAGATGAAAATGTCTGACACCTGAATTTTTAGAGTGAGCCTATCCAGTATTTGGAGCTTGTTAATCCAAAGGAATAATCCTCGGATAGTAGAGATTGTTTGAGGTCTTTTTGAAGCCACAGGCATATTCTACCTGGAAAAAGCTCTGCCTGTGTGGGGGAGAGCCTGGGAGGTCCTGCCTCAGCATGAGCCAGGTGGTCAGGGGCCACCTGGAGGGTCCAAGAACACAGACCAGGGAGCCTCAGTCCCCCCACCCCTTTGCAAAGCCCATGCACCCAGTGGCAGCAGGGTGTTAACCCTTGGACTCTGTTTGCTGCCTGTACTTACCATTTCTTCCCTTTTTGTGGTATGAGCTCTTAGCTAAATTTATATTTTATTTGTAAAGCCAAACCAAGAAAGAGAGAGAGAGAGAGGTTGGAAACCTGCAGGGAGATGAGATAGGCCACGGTAGAAGCAGAAAGGACAACCAGGTTCTGAGGAAGAGGCTGACAGTGGGGGCACCCTAGGGACAACCCACCTCTGCTGGGGCAGGGAATCAAGAAGGCCAGCCCCACTGCTGCCTGATGAGGAGCCAGGAGTGTGAAAGAATGGAATGATTCCCCATTTGGTGTCCTGAGGCTCCAGGGATATTGCCAAGAGGCCAGGAGGTGCAGTGGTTGAGCTCAGGCTTTAGGTGCAGGCTAGCATCTGAAGCCTAGATCCACCGTTTGCAAACTGTGAGACCCTGACACACACAAGTCTCTTTACCTTGCTGAACTTCAACTGCTCTGATGGAAAATAAGACTAATATTAAATATACATAGATTTGTTGTGACAAAAGAGATACCATATGTAGAGAGCACTTAGGAGAGGATCTGACATACACGAAATGCTCAATAGATGTAAATTATATCATTATTGTTGTTGTTGTCATTAGTATTATCAAATGGTACAACTGTATTTTTTAAGTATTTCACAATTCTCTCATTAAAAATGATATGCCCATGCTACGCCCCTTGGTCCTTCCTCTCACTGGCAACCAGGTTATTCTTTACTCAGTGAAGAGAATCTGATAGCCAAATGCAGAGGGAAGGGGTCTCTCCTTTCAGTTTTAAGTTACAAAAACCCAGGCCCTTGGGGAAAGAATTCACAGCATAGACAAGAAGTGAGCCAGAACAAGAATTACCCTCCTCATCATACTAGGAAAAAATCTCCAGCCCAGAGAGATGAAAGAGATAAAGAAAAAGGCCAGGTTACAAAGATGCCGATGGGTCCCAGAGAGAGCAACCTTGTTCCCTGCTCCAAAGTCGAGCCCCAGGAAGGCAATAGAATTCCCAGATGGAGTTGTGGGATCCAAGAGCTGGGCTGTGCTCCAAGACAGCAAGAGTCCAGGTAAGAATAGTTGCATATGGGTGCCTTGCCAAATGGAGCCTCACACAGCCTTGAAGAGTTGCTGTCATGGCATGAGAGTAACCAAATGATTCCTGTATCCAAAAGAGAGGCAGGGAAGTCATAGAGAGCCCCTCCAGTGAAGGGAGACAGGCAATAAGCAAAATAAAGAAATTAATTAAATAGCATATTAGAGGGTAGTAAATGCTAGAGAAAAATTTAAGCAAAAGAAAGCATTGTGAAGGGAGAGAGCAGTTTTAAATAAAGTGGTCAAGGAAGGTCTTATGACAAATGTGACAATTGGGGAGAAAAGACCTAAAGGAGGTGTATTAGTTTATTCTCACACTACTAATAAAAGCATACCTGGGACTGGGTAATTTATAAAGGAAAGAAGTTTAACTGACTCACAGTTCAGCATGGCTGGGGAGGCCTCAGGAAACTTACAGTCAGGGTGGAAGAGGAAGCAAACACATCCTTCTTCACATGACGGCAGCAAGGAGAAGAGTGCCAAGCAAAAGCGGGGAAAGTCCCTTATTAAACCATCAAATCTCACGAGAACTCACTCACTATCACGAGAACAGCATGAGGGTACCCACCCCCATGATTAAATTACCTCCCACCAGGTCCCTCCCACAACACATGGGGATTATGGGAACTACAATTCAAGATGAGATCTGGGTGAAGACACAGCCAAACCATATCAGGAGGTGAGAGAAGAAACAAGCCTTAGAGGTATCTAGAGTGAAAATGTCTAGGCAGAGGGAGCAGTAGGTACAAATGAGGCAGGAGCATGCCTAGCAGGTTTCAGAAGCATCCAAGAGCCCAGGGTGATGAGCAGGAAAGCAGCAGGAGAGAAGGTATCAGGAGCCAAATAATGTAGTGCTCTGAAGACAATGAGGGGAGCTTGGCTTTTCCTCTGAGCGAGATGGGGAGTCACTTGAGGACTTGGAGTAGAGAAGGGGCATGACCCAATGTTTTAAAAGGATGTCTCTGGCTGGCTACTGTGTTAAGAATTGACGAGGTAGGGAATGACCCTGGAGAAGGGGGACCAGTCAGGAGGCCACTGCAATATCCAAGCAAGACAGTAATTGGAGGAAAGGAGTGCAAGGAGCTAAGAGGCCAAGGTCAAAGAAGATCATCTCTGTGGATGACAGAGAGAGGGACAGTGACTCGAGGGCTCAAATCTTCAAGAACTAAGGGTTAGTGACTCACAGGTGGACGGACAGATGACAACACAGCGTCATAGTGATATTGGTGGTGTTTGTGGAAGCTGGGGTTTGAAGGGTTTCATCAAAGAAAAGTCTGTCCAAAAGTAGGAAATACCAGTAGGAAAGCACCAGCAGGGAAATCACAGGCCTTCCAAAGACCCCGAGGTGAGGGAAGAAGATGCTATGTCTCCGTTGTCATTTTTTTATCTCCTCTACACAGTGTCTTCTGACTTAGGTAGCTTGCAGAAACAATTACTCTATTTTACCCCTTGATCTTTCTGGGATGCTCCTTTACCTAATATTCCTTAGTCTTCTTTTTAATACTTTTACATTTTTATTATAAAATATTTCATGCATACAAGAAGTATATAAAATAGCATGAAGAACAGCCATGTGCCTACTAATTTTTCAAAGAATTCTAAAATGCTGCCCTTCTTACCTATAAAGTAGCTCAATTTCAGAGTAGTCCTCTCCTATCTCTCCCTCCAAGTAAATACCCTCCCAAATTTGGTGTTTATCTTTCCTATACACCTTTTTTATACCATTACTTCATATTTTTAATAAATTCTTTATCTCTATGTAGATACAGAGATATATACCATTGTTTTACATGTTTTCAAACTTTATGAAAATTATATTAGGACCACTTCCACTTCTGGCCATGGTGGAATAATAGGGACCAGGTTTACTCTCCTACTTTAATAACTAGAAAACCAACAAACCATCTAAAACAATGGGCAAAGGTAGTACAGAATAGTGATCCCTGAAGGAAGGAAGTAAAATGAAGAGCTCTCTAGGATTGCCTGGCTTATTGCCTGGGTGAGTTCCCCGAGTTCCAGCACAGAAGGGAAAACCCGGAAAGAGCCCAGCAGTCAAATTGAGGAGTCAGAATCTAAGTTCAGGGAAGCCCAGGAAGCCAGAATTTATGGACAAAATACCAGAGAGAAGGGAGCTGGACAGAGACAAGGACTCTCAGAGATCTGCAAAAGGGTCCCCCAAAGTCTTTGGTTGTGGCTTGCCTTTTAAGTTTGCTTATAGTGTCTTTTTTGAGCAGAATTTTAACTAATATTTTAATCAAATTTATGTATTTGTGCTTTTTAAAAATCTTATTTAAGACATCCATCTCTACTCCAAGACATACGCCTTAATTTTTTTCTAAAAGTTTTAACGTTTTGTTTTTTACAGTTTAGGACTTCAATCAACCTGGAATTCATTTTTGTATACATTATCTCTGTAATTTTTATATGGAAATTAATTTTCCATCCTTTTCCCCTTCATTGCTGCTGCTTTCATATATCAAGTTATACAGATGTGCCTGCTTCTTTTTCTAGGCTTTCAACTGTCTTCTATTGGTCTATGTGTCTGTCACTGGACACTAGACATGTAATGACAAACACTGCTACATTATCTTAATTACTATGGCCTCATAATAAATCTTGGCTGGGCGCGGTGTCTCACGCCTGTATTCTCAGCACTTTGGGAGGCCGAGGTGGTCGGATCAACTGAGGTCAGGAGTTCAAGATGACCAGCCTGGTCAACATGGCGAAACCCCCTCTCTACTAAAAATACAAAAATTAGCCGGGTGTGGTAGCGGGCAAATGTAATCCCAGCTACTCGGGAGGCTAAGGCAGGAGAATCACTTGAACCCAGGCAGCAGAGGTTGCAGTGAGCCAAGATCACACTAGCGCACTCCAGCCTGGGCGAGAGAGCGAGACTCCATCATAAATAAATAAATACATAAATATATAAATATATAAATAAATCTTGATAGTTGGTAAAATAAACGCTCCACTCTATCCTCCCTCATAAGCATGTTAGTTATTCTGAGTACTTTGCTCTTTCTTGTGAATTTGGGAATTCGTTTTTCAAGGTCAGTGAAAATCTCTATTAGAATTTGATTGAGGTAGCAGTAAATGTATAGGTTTATTTGGATAAAACTTACATATTTGAGATACTGAGTCTTCAAACTTACAAGTATGGCAAATGTTTTCATTTATTTTGGGTCATCTTTTGTAGACTATCATATGTTTTATAATTTGTCCTTTAAAGGTTTGGTACTCTTCTTGCTAGATTTATTCCTCAGTACTTTATGATGTTGTAAGTGTGAATGGGAGCTTGTTTTGTGTACATTGGTCTTCCATGTAATAGCGTTGCTGAATTCTCTCATTCTAATCATTTTCTTCTGGTCTCCCTTGGATATGTAGACTATTATATTGTCCACAAATAAAGGCCGTTTGCTTTCTTACTTTCTTTTCTTATATGTCTCAATTTATTTTTCTTGTCTAATTATATTGGTTAGAACTTCCAGTATAATGTACTTTGATATATGCATTTGATGCTCTAAATTTACCCCTAAACATCACTTTAGCTTCATTTTATAAGACTTGAT
Source organism: Symphalangus syndactylus (assembly GCF_028878055.3). NCBI lineage: Eukaryota > Metazoa > Chordata > Mammalia > Primates > Hylobatidae > Symphalangus > Symphalangus syndactylus. The sequence goes on from NC_072425.2 coordinate 135,068,287, forward strand.
ATGTAACATTTTTACCTTTGTCTGATCTAAATGTTTTGTAATTTCCACTGGGATATCCTCTTTAACCCTTGAGGTATTTGGCAGTGTCTTTTTAGTTTCCAAATTCACAGAGTAAGTGTTTTTTGTTTTTTTTTTTACTACTTATTAAGATGGACATGAGTTATAGAATTATGGCTGGTATAAGAAAAGAGTAACAGTTAATTTAATTTTAATACTAGCTCAATGTTTTCATCTAACTCATGAAGTCAAAGTAAAGCCTTTAGAAGCTTACTCTGTAGGAGGTAAAACATCGGAAATTATTGTGAATGTTACTGAAAATTCAGTTTAAAAGTTTGGCATGAACAATAAAATTGTTTTTTCTTTTTACTTACTTTTGTCACTCTAAACTTCAGTCTTAGATATTTTTTTCTGACCTGTCTTCTAGCTGACTAATTCTTTCTTCAGCTGTGTCTAATCTGCTATTAATCATCCTTAGTGTTTTAATTTGTTATAGTGTTTTTCATTTCCATAATTTTAACTTAATTCTTTTTATAATTTCCAATTATTTGCTAAATTTTTCCATTATATCTAATTTTATAACATTTGCTATACATCTTTCCTATAGTTTCTATTCATTATTCTAGGGTTTATAAAATGTATCTTTAACTTATTACATTCACATATAAAAGGGAAAATAAAGATATGCCATATAAAAACTAATCAAACGAAAGCTGAAGTGCCTCTGTTGATATCAGACAAAAAAGATTTTAAAACAAGAAATATTACCAAGGGTAAAGAAGGACATTTCATAATGATAAAAGGGACAATTCATCAAGAGGACATTTCATTATATAGCTTCAAAATTTAAAAAGAAAAAATGAATAGAACTGAAAGACAAACTTTAAAAATTCATAATTATTATTAGAGAATTCAACTCTCTCAGCAATTGATAGAACAGGAAATCAGGTAAGTATATAGAGGACACAAACAACACTGCCAGCTAACTTGACCTTGTAGACATTTACAGAACACTACATCCAACATCTGTGGAATACACATTGTTCTCAAGTATACATGGAGCATTCATCAAGACAGATCATATGCTAAACCATAAAACAATAAGTCTTTTTTTTTTTTTTGAGATGGAGTCTTGCTCTGTCGCCAGGCTGGAGTGCAGAGGCGCAATCTCAGCTCACGACAACCTCCGCCTCCCTGGTTCAAGTGAGATTCAAGTGATTCTCCTGCCTCAGCCTCCCGAGTAGCTGGGACTACAGGTGCCTGCCACCATGCCCGGATAATTTTTGTAATTTTAGTAAAGACGGGGTTTCACCATGTTGGCCAGGATGGTCTTGATCTCTTGACCTCATGATCCACCTGCCTTGGCCTCCCAAAGTGCTGGGATTACAGGTGTGAGCCACCGTGCCTGGCCCAACAATAAGTCTTAGTAAGTAAATCTCAATAAATTTTTAAAAGTTAAAATAATATACAATATGTTCCCTGACCACAGAATTATATTGGAAAATAAAAACAAAAAGATATCTGGAAAATATCCCAGTATTTGGAAATTAAACAACACACTTCTAAAAACATCCTGGATAAAAGAAGATATCATAAGGGAAATTAGAAAATACTTAGATCTGAATGATATTGAAAACACGACATATCAAAAATGTAAGTTGAGGAGACAGTCCAAGGCAGCTAAAGTTCACAAGACAGAGGAAAGAGCTGCATTGGGTAAAAAATCCAGCGATGTGCAGAGGGACCCCCTCAAGTATTCGATAAGTAACGAGTGCATGTGTGTAAAGGAGTTACCTGAGACCAGAGAATCGTCTGAAAGCGTTCGTAGGAAACAGTGTCTAGCATTCAAATAGGGCTAGAAGCAGGGCCTATTCTCATAAGCCAGACTAGAAAAACTCGTAATTCACAGGGTATTGGATAGGGAACTCAGGAAGTTCTTGCCTTAGTGGTGAGAATAATTAGCCTTAGACTGTTCAGCCTAAGGCTAATTATTTCCACCACTTTGGGTCTTGGTTTTATGATTTGTCTACTGCTCTGAACCCATCTAACAAATCATAAAACCAAGACCCAAAAAGGTCAAACTGCTTCCAACTAACTTAACTGCTTCCCAATATATTTATAGGCAAACAAAAATATCTAGCACTCAGCAAAGTAAAATTTACAATATCCTCATTCAATCAAACATTACCAGGCACTCAGAGGCAGAGCAAAATGACCCATAACGAACAGAACAATCAACAGCACAGGCCTTGGAATCCTGCAGCCTGGGGCTGAATCCTATTCACTCATCCGTCTGAGGCTTTCATCAAGTTATTTAATCACCAAGAGCCTCAATTTCATGTGTGTGTGAAAAAAAGGGAGAGGGAGAAAGAGAGATTCAATAAGTCTCAAATTATAAAAGACCCCAATTATTTCCAGGGATGAAAACTACAACATCTGAGATTAAAATTACATTGAATGGAATTAACAGCAGACTAGGCGTTACAGAAGAAAAAAGTAGTGCACTTGAAGGCGTAGCAATAGAAACTATCCAAGATGAGACATAGAGGTGAAAAAAAAGTGATAAAACAAATGAAAAAGCTGGGCATGGTGGCTCATGCCTGTAATCCCAGCACTTTGGGAGGCCAAGGTGGATGGATCACTTGAGGTCAGGAGTTCCTGATGAGCCTGGCCAAAATGGTGAAACACTATCTCTACCAAAAATATAAAAAAATTAGCCAGGTGTGGTGGTGTGTGCCTGTAATACCAGCAACTCGGGAGGCTGAGGAAGGAGAACGCTTGAACCTGGGTGGCGGAGGTTGCACTGAACTTCAGCCTTGGTGATAGAGTGAGATGCTGTCTCCAAAAAAAAAAAAAGAGAAAAGAAAAGAGTATTAGTGAGGTGCAGGACAACTTCAAACCACCTAATATATGTGTAATTAGATTCCCTGAAGGAGAAAACCAGGGAAAGCAGAAAAAAAAATTTGATGAGATATGGCCAATAATTTTCCAATGTTGAAGAACCTGTCAAGTTATTTGTTCAAACAAGACATTTTTTTTCCTATGAGGAATTCTGGTGCCCATGATTGATATCATAACTCTTTATTACATCAAGGAAGGCCTAAACTATCCTTAGGAAGAAATAGACTACATTTCCTTTCAACCGACCCTCCATAAGAATCATTCTTTTTAACTAAACCATATGTATAGGTTGGAAAATATACAGGTCAAGAGTATGGTGTCTGGTAAGGTCCTGAGCTACGTGTTCACTGTATTGCTTATAAGGGGTGAGGCCGGTTTTGTTTTGTTTTGGTTTGGTTTGGTTCTTTTTTTTTTTTTTGGCAGAGTCTCTCTCTGTTATCCAGGCTGGGGTGCAATGATGTGATCTCGGCTCACTGCAACCTTGACTTCCCAGGTTTAAGCGATTCTCCTGTCTCAGCCTCCCAAGTAGCTGGGATTACAGGTGCCCGCCACCATGCCTGGCTAATTTTGGTATTTTTGGTAGAGGTGGGGTTTCACCATGTTGACCAGGCTGGTGTCGAACTCCTGACCTCAGGTGATCTGCCTGGCTCGGCCTCTCAAAGTGCTGGGATTACAGGCATGAGCCACCGTGCCCAGCCTCAACTTTTATTTTAGATTCAGGGAGTAGATGTACAGGTTTGTTAAATGAGTATATTGAATGATGCTGAGGTTTGGGATACAAATGATCCCATTACCCAGGTAGTGAGCATTACTATTACCAATAGTTAGTTCTTCAACCCTTGCTCCTCTCCCTCTCTCCCCAGTCTAGTGGTCCCCAGTGTCTATTTTTCCCTGTCCATATGTACCTAGTGTTAATCTTTCACTTGTAAGGGAAAACATGTGGTATTTGGTTTTCTGTTCCAGTGTTAATCTGCGTAGGATATTTTCCAATGATTAGTGATGTTGAGCATTTTTTCGTGTTTGTTGGCCACTTGTATGTCTTCTTTTGAGAAGTGCCTGTTCGTGTCCTTTGCCCACTTTTGAATGACCTCTAGCTTCATCAATTTTGCTGCAAAGGAGAAGATTTTGTCTTTTCTTATGGCTGTGTAGTATCTCATGGTGTATATGTACCACATTTTCTTCATCCACTCCACTGTTGATGGGCGCCTAGGTTGATTCTAAGTCTTTGCTGTTGTGAATAGTGCTGCAGTGAACATATGAGTGCATGTGACTTTTTGGTAGAACTGCTTATTTTCTTTTGGGTATATACCTAGTAACAAGATTGTGGAGTCAAATGGTAGTTCTGTTTTGAGTTCCTTGAAAAATCTCCAAACTGCTTTCCACAGTGACTGAACTTTACATTTTACATTTACATTTTAATTTACATTTCAACCAACAGTGTATAAACGTTCCCTTTCCTCTGCAGCCTTGCCAACATCTGTTATTTTTTGACTTCTTAATAGTAGCTTTTCTTGCTGGCATGAGATGGTATCTCACTGTGGTTTTGATTTGCATTTTTCCAATGATTAGTGATGTTGAGCATTTTTTCGTGTTTGTTGGCCACTTGTATGTCTTCTTTTGAGAAGTGTCTGTTCATGTCCTTTGCCCACTTTTTAATGGGGTTATTTGGTCTTTGCTTGTCAAATTGCCTAAGTTCCTTGTAGATTCTAGATATCAGAACCTTGTTGGATGCATAGTTTGTGAATATTTTCTCCCATTCTACAGGTTGTCTGTTTGTTCTGTTGATAGTTTCTTCTGCTGTGCAGAAGCCCTTTAGTTTAATTAGGTCCCATTTGTCAGTTTTTATTTTTGCTGTAACTGCTTTTGGGAACTTAGTCATAAATTCTTTGCCAAGGCCAATGTCCAGAATGGTATTTTCTAGCTTTTCTTGTAGGATTTTTACAGTTTTAGGTCTTACATTTAAGTCTTTAATTCATCTCGAGTTAACTTTTGTATATGGTGAAATTTAGGGGTACAATTTCAATCTTCTGCATAGGGTTAGCCAGCTATCCCAGCACCATTGTTTGAATAGGGACTCCTTTCCCCATTTCTTATTATTGTAGCCTTTGTCAAAGATCCAATGCTTGTAGGTGTGCAGCTTTATTTCTGGGTTCTATATTCTGTTCCATTGGTCTAATGTGTCTCGTTGTATCAGTACCATGCTGTTTTGGTTACTGTAGCCTTGTAGCACAGTTTGAATTTGAGTAATGTGATGCCTGTGGTAAAGCCAAATATTTTAGAACTAAACATAGAAAATGAATAAGTTGGGGATGAGGGAGTATTTCCTCAATAGAAATGGAGAAGCCTGACCCTTTTTCTCTCCTGGGCAATGCCTATACTGAGGTGGGCCAATCTTCAGGCATAGCCAGAGTTTTTCTCAGAAGTAGGTCTAGGATATCTCTACTATATGAATAATTAAAGATGATTTCTTTGTGGTTAATATATTCCAAACAGATGTGTTATCTTGGGGCTCCCACTAGAACAAATGGCTTTAGAAAAATCACTCTTGGTGATCTTGCCAGAATAAATTTCTTGCTTGATTAATTAATATATTCTAATTACTGGCCAAAATAATTGGGACATCAGATGGGCACATGAATCCTTACCTAGGATTTTACAGAGGGAAATAATGTATCTACCAATTTTGCATTCATTAAGATGCAGGTCTTAGGCTGGGTGTGGTGGCTCATGCCTGTAATCCTCAGCAATTTGGGAGACTGAGGCAGGAGAACTGCTTGAGCCCAGGAATTTGAGACCAGCCTGAGCAACACAGTGAGACCCTGTTTCTTTTTTTAAAAAATAAAAATATAAAATGCAGGTCTTATATAAGTCTTGGTAGCCAAGAATCTATGGTAAACTGATATTCCCCTTCACAAAATCCAAATTTAAGAAAAGGTCAATAAAACCTTTGCCCCACAGATGTTGCTACAGGTGAAAATTCTCAGAAGTTTCTCCAACAGGCTGTCAGCTATGTGAATTTTTTAAATATCCACCACCACTTTTTTTTTTTGCTTGGTAGTTTTTAGTTTTTTAGACTACATTATTATTGCCCATCATTTTGCAGTTAAGGAGACTGTAAATAGAGCTCCTAATAGTTAAGTAATCACCCAATTCACAGAGCTGTGTATGCCAAAGCCACAGTGAGAACTCAGTTCCTTCTGGCACCAAAACCCGTGTCCTTTCCATTATTCTTTATTGCTTAAAATTACTTGTTCTATAAAACAATTAGACAGAAATAAACAAATTTTAAAAGGCATCTCTAGAACTATGCTATGACTTTTAGAGCAGCCTATGTGGAGCTTCTTTATGTCAGCAGTTAGATAACCATATCAACTGATTTCCTGAAGATGCCCCTCATCCAATCCACCTATTGTCATCAGCCTACCTAAGTACTCACACTTCCAACACCTGTGGCAGGGAGGCACACATCCACATTATCCAAAAGCAGTTTCAGACCACAAAGGTGTTTGAGAGAATGAGGTTCTTCAAAACGGAGTCCTGTTTTGTGTCACTCACAGTAGTATTTGGCCTAGGGGAAGCCGTTTCTCCCAGCCTCCACTCTTACCATTAAGATGCAAGTGTTGCATGTGGATCTGTAACCATGTAGTCAAAGGCTCATGAAGAGTCAATATAATTGTGATCTTCTATTAGTCCTGATCCCAGAAAGCAGCATGGGGCTCTAGGGCAAGAGATGCATTCAAGATGACCATTTACATCCCCTTTTCCTCCCTGCTTCACTGTCTCTCTAGAGTCATGCCAGTTGGGCCAAGTTTACTGATGGGCAGGATCAACATATATTCAGAGGTGGTAACTATGGCCCTTCTATTCCATTGCCTCCTTCCATATAACTGGAGCAGTAGGGAGCCAGTGTAGACACCATCGTCTCCCCACATTTACGCACAGGCATGCTCATTATGACAGTTTCCTGCTCCTGTGGACCAAAGCGTGGTAAGACCCAGGATTTGGTGCTGGGCTAAGGAGGAGAAAAACATGCCCTAAGGCTCTTTAGCCTTGGTCATTGCTCCAGTCAAGTTTACAAGACAGGCCTGTGGGGACTTGGGATATGAGTCCCATGATATGTTATTTTTCCTTTGATATTTATCTCCTGTTTCTTTATGTGTCTCTCCCTTAGAGGTTTTGTGTAGTCAATGACAGGATTCCAGTATTCGTGGGTATGGCCGAAATACTATCTTAATTCTGTAAAAACCCCTTTTAAAAAAATTACAAATTGATTTTACAAATAAAACTATGCTTATTCATACATAAAATGTTGACATGGGAAACGGGTTTTCAGTTTGTAAAGAAGAAAATTGGCATAAAATTTACTTAGAATGATGAAGCAAGAGGAGAAGCTGGAGACGGAAAAAGTCTAAAAACAAAGTAAGGTCAAGGGGTAAATTAGGAGGTTGGGGAAGGAGATGGAAGAAGAGAAACTGAGAAGCAAAAGGAGGAGGAGGAAGAGAAAAAACAAGGAGGAACAAGAGAAGTAGAAGGGGAAGAGAAGAAGAAAGAGGAGGAGGAAGAAGAAGAAAAAAGGTGGGGGAGAAGAAGGAGGAGGGGAAGGAGGACAAGAGGAGGAGGAGGAGAAAAACAAGAGGAAGAGGAGGAGGAGAAATTCTTGGCTATGTTGTTTGAGGTAAAAATAGTAATTTCACTTTTCGAAAATAGAATCAAGATACAGGAGAATAGTCTGTCATCAATGTCAGACAGATAGAATGTCTGGACTTAGTCACTCAAATAAAGGACATAGCAACCACACATGTGAAGTATAGCATAAATAATAAAACCAAATGCAAAAGAGGGACAAAGAATCTGACCTACAATAAAATGTTACTCAAGAGGCCAGGGCAGTGGCTCACACCTATAATCCCAGCACTTTGGGAGGCCGAGGCAGGCGGATTACTTGAGGTAAGGAATTCAAGACCAGCCTGGGCAACGAAACACCATCTCTACAAAAATACAAAAAGTAGCTAGGCATGGTGGCACACGCGTGTAGCCCCAGCTACTCAGGAGACTGAGGTGGGAGGTTAGCTTAATACTCAAGACCAAGATCTAGTTTAGTTAAAGTGTTGTTCCAGTTAAGCTATTGTTTCTCAGTTTCAAACCCACTCTTTCTATTTGGCTTTGTGATGTTACAATGAGGACTCTGCGAAAGTTTCTTCTTGCCAGCTGGGGGAAGTTCTGCCAATAGGAGGCAATAGAGAGAGGCTACAAGGCTGGAGGATGAAGAGGGGACTTACCCCCTGTCTGCTTCTTATTGTCATATCACTGTCAGCATCACCCAGTGTTTCTTTTTCATCCCAGCAGTTTCTTCTAGTATCAGTTGGGTCTAGTTTGCAATTTTTCCAAATTCATGGAACCAGTCTCGTTACACCCTACCTTCTACCCCAGAAACACCAGCACCAGACTGCCAAAGCCCCCTTTCCCAGAGGCCTGAGGTCCTCCCCCAGGCTCTATGTTTTGATACTTCTAAGTGCTTCCCTTTGTTTCCCCAGTCTTAATGCTGGCATCTGCCTCCTGCATTGCTACCTCCACATCACCAAGTGTTCTGTATCTGTCTTTTCAGTTACCTAGTTAACATTTCTCTAGAATAAATTCTCTCTGGTAAAATGGTTGTTGTGGCTTATGTTTCCTAACTAGACCCTGGTTATCCATGCAGAAATATAAAAATATCTTGGGGAATGGGCAGGGGGATAGAACTATTTTTTTTTTTTTTTTTTTGAGACAATGTCTCACTCTGTCTCCCAGGCTGGAGTGCAGTGGCGTGATCTTGGCTCACAGCAACCTCTGTCTCCCAGGTTCAAGTGATTCTCCCACCTCAGCCTCCCGAGTAGCTGGGATTACAGGCATGCATCACCACACCCAGCTAATTTTTGTATTTTTAGTGGAGATGGGGTTTCGCCATGTTGGCCAGGCTGGTTTTGAACCCTTGACCTCAAGTGATCCACCCGCCTCAGCCCCCCAAAGTGTTGAGATTACAGGCGTGAGACACCACACCTGACTTGCAACATAATTTATGTTGGGCACAGGCTTCTTCACAGAAACGTAATGCTGGGAGACAATGGAGCACAATCTACAAGGTTCTAAGAGAAAAAGAAGTGAAATCCAAAAATATTTTAACAACCCAAGATGTTCAAATATAAAGATAAAAGACAGATATTTTCCAATGTAAAAGAACTTAAAGAATAGAACATCTACATGTTCTTTCTTGGGCCCAGCCGCTGTTGGTGGTGGAGTAGCACCATGGTGGTCCTGAGCAGTGTGAAGCGGGGTCTGTGGAGGAGGGCTGCTCAGCACAAGATGCCTGATCCCAAGCTGGGGGAGGAGGGTGTCCGTGAAGATGGGAAGCCTGGTGTGGGGAGTCAGGGCTGAGCAGGAAGAGGAAGGCATAGGGAATGAGGTAGTCTAACCTGGAGCATCAGAGCCAAAGCAGGATGATGAGGGTTCTAGGTGGAGGATAGCCTGGTATGCGGAGTCAGAGACTGAATGGGATTAGGAGGGCATCCATGGCAGTGTTGGGGGTTATGGCCCAGCAAGTGGAGTCAGAGCCCAATAGGGCAACAAGAAAGGCCATGATGGCGCAGCCCAGCATAAAGTATCAGAGTCCAGGTAGAAGAAGACAGGCGTTAGTGCTAGAGGGGACATGGCAGCAGAGATTGGATATTGATTGATACTGATGAATCAATATCAATATCGATGTTGATTACATACAAAGGATTAATTAAGTAGTATGTTAAGACTAATGGAAGCCAGACTTCACACTGTTAGAAAAAAGAGTTACAAATACAAAAACAGAGACACCTAGAATAAATCTTGTGGTGTTAGATGGGAATTGAAGTTATTGGTGTGAACTACAGTTTAATACACATATAAATAGATATAGAAATGAACATAGACCTGTATGGATGGATGTAGCTTTGTCCGCTAAGAGGGCTTGAAGCAGCAATGTCCCAATATCAATAGACACATCTACCACCAACATCTTGGCTTCTAAACGCCATTTTCCACCCAAAGGAACCAGGGTCCCTTGGAGAAATGGCTGATTTCAGTACCAGCAGGGAAAGTAAAAGATGAATTTGAATCATCTTTCTGTGTCAAAGCAACAACAGCAACAATAAGGAAGGTCCTAAACAAAAACAGGGGCATGTCAAATGACATATAAGCTAGCTTCTATTGGACAAAGCAATGGCTGTTAGGTTTTGAAGGGAAGGCGAGAGTATCAAAATTTGATTTGATATTTGAGTATCAAAATAAGTGATGGTGGGAACAACTCACTGAATAAAATAGAAACCATGAGTCCAAAAGACATTAATTAATTAAAAGTTCACTGCACAATGGCATAGTTTCAAATTCCTCTCCACAAAGTACTTATTAATTACAAAGAGAAAAAAATAATAACTTTACAGATGGGAAGCTTGGCAAACACCACCTTAATCAAGTGACCAGAGTGAGCTTCATCAGTAATGAGATAGACAGAAATGGCATATCACCTGAGGGGAGGTGAGGAGAAGAACCCAGCATCGGCCAGGCACAGTGGCTCACACCAGTAATCCTAGTGCTTTGGGAGTCTGAGACAGGAGGATCGCTTGAGGCCAGGAGTCCAAGACCAGCCTGGGCAACATGGCAAAACCCCATCTCTAACAAAAAAATACAAAAAAAAAAAAATTAGCTGGGTGTGGTAGTGCGTGCCTGCGGTCCCAGCTACTTGGGAGGCTGAGGTGGGAGGATGGTTTGAGCCCAGGAGGCAGAGATTGCAGTGAGCCAAGATCACACCACTGTACTCCAGCCTGAGTATAAAGAACATTCAAGAGAAGATTGAGAAAATGCTCCAGACTGAAGCAGAATAAAAAGACATGACAACTAAATGCAATTTGTGATTCTGAACTGGATCCTTTTGCTATAAAAGCCACTATCAGGGCAACTGACAAAACTTGAATAATGTGAGAATTAGATGGGAGTAGGGTATTGTTATTAATTTTCTGATTTTGATCACTGTGTCATGGTTAGGTAGGGAAATGTCTTTGTAGAGAATACATCGTATTTAGGTGTGATGGGGCATCAGGTCAGTAACTTTCAAGTCACTCAGGAACATTTTTATTGTTGTTGTTTTTTAATACACAGTAGTTCTAACTTTTCTACAGGTTTGTAATCATTTCAAAATGGAAAATAATAACTTTTAAAATGCAATTGGTCTCTATTTGCTGGTTTATAAAATCTCCAAGACATTATATTGAAAAAGCAAAGTTTAAATGGATATAGTAAAATCCTTTTAAAAGACTATATTTCATGATACGCATCTCTCTCTCTCTCTCTCTCTCTCTCTCTCTCTATATATATATATATATATATATATATATATATATACACACCTTATTTTTCTGGACAGATGCAGAAGAAAAGTAATGTACTGATCTGGGAGAGGGACTGGGTGGTGGTAGGAAAGAGCTTTTGTTTTTCATTTTATATCTTCCTGCAAAGTTTTTTTTTTTTTTTTTAAATCAGGTACATGTATTACTCTGATAAAAACAAATACAGGAGGCCAGGCATGGTGGCTCACACTTGTAATCCTAGCCTTTGGGAGGCCGAGGTGTGGGGATCACTTGCGGTCAGGAGTTTGAGACCAGCCTGGCCAACATGGTGGAACCCCGTCTCTACCAAAAAATACAAAAATTATCCAGGCATGGTGGCAGGCACCTGTAGTCCCACCTACTTGGGAGGCTGAGGCACAAGAATCACTTGAACTCAGGAGGCAGAGGTTGCAGTGAGCCGAGATCATGCCACTGCACTTCAGCCTGGGCAACAGAATGAGACTCTGTCTCAAAACAAAAAACAACAACAAAAAAAGGAGTTTTCTGGAGAGTGAGATTATGTGTCATTTGTTTTTCTTATTTTTTTACATTCAAAAAACTAATACATAATAATGTTAGACATTTGCATGAACACACATTGAAATTTTCATTTTTCTCTCTATAGTTAAGGCAAAAAGCGAATAAGGATCAGCTTTCATCAATTAAGCCAGGCTTTGAACAACTTTGGTAGCAGAAAGTCTTTACCTGGTGTTTTATTTAATTTAGGCTTTTTAATTTAAAGATCTGTATGAGGGATTGTTCTTGGTTGCCAATTAACAAGGATTCTAGAACACATAGACTGACTTCAAAGCAGTTTTGTCAGGACCACGTAGCTGTTTATTAATTTAGGTCTATGTTTCGATGACTTTTTTCTCATCCAAACCTTACCCTGTGGAATACTTTTTAAAATCTACCCTTCTGTTTTGGTCAAAGTCCTTTGACAAGCCTCAGACTTAGAGCCTTTGAACGCAATCAGTTTAAATAGAATTTAAATTTGGTAAATTCCTGTGTATTTTCTTTCCTATTTCTTTACAAACTGCCTTTTCTGTATAGTCAAGGGGCTTTTTCTGTTGTTGTTGTTGTTGCTTTGGCTTCCAGAAAATGTCCCTGTAAAATCAAGAAAGTTTAGGGCAAGGCCTGCACTTACTCAAACATGGAATGGTGAACACAGATTTTGGGTTTCGGTGATCTCCTGATATCGAAAGAAAAGTGCCTCCCTCCCTCAGGGGCACTTCAAGATGACGGTTTCAAAAGGCACTTCAGGTGAAAGTGTAAATGAAATTTCAAAATACCATCAGACAGCAAGAAATCATTTATAGAATTCTACAATCCTTTGACAATATAGAACAAAAGTTAAGTGTTTGGGTGCTTGTGCCAAACAGAAGTGAACTTGAATCTCAGTTTTACCAGTTACTTACAATTTGTCCATGAGCAAGATACTTAATTTCTCCAAAACCCAGTCCATTTATCTATGAAATGGAAATAATAAAAGTACCCTAACACCTGGAATTACCATAGATTTATTTAAAATAGGCCAGGCACGGTGGCTCACGCCTCTAATCCCAACACTTTGGGAGGCCGAGGGGGGTGAATCACCTGAAGTCAGGAGTTCAAGACCAGCCTGGCCAACATGGTGAAACCCCATCTCTACTAAAAATACAAAAATTAGCCCAGGCATGATGACAAGCACCTGTAATCCCAGCTATTCAGGAGGCTGGGGTAGGAGAATCACTTGAAACCAGTAGGTGATCTGAGATCATGCCATTGCACTCCAGGCTGGGCAACAACAGCAAGACTCCATCTCAAAAAAAAAAAAAAAAAAGAAAAGAAAAAGAAAAAAGAAAAAAAGAAATAAAATAAAATGATACATATCTACTACAAATAAAGCACTTAATAAATACTAGTTGTTGATTACTTTTTTAAAAAAATTGTCACTGTCTCAATTTATATTCCCAAACTCACCATTCCAATTATGGGTTACAATAGGCTGAGGCAAGTGGCCCATGACTATAATCCCAGCACTTTGGGAGGCCGAGGCAGGCAGATTGCTTGAGCTCAGGAGTTCAAGACCAGCCTGGGCAACATGGCAAGACCCCCATCTCTACAAAAAATACAAAAATTAGCTGGGCATGGTGGTTCACACATGTAGACCCAGCTACTTGGAGAATCGCCTGGGAGGCAGAGGTTGCAGTGAGCTAAGATTGTGCCACTGCACTCCAGCATGGGTGACAGAGTGAGATCTTGTATCAAAACAAAGAAATAGGCTCAGTGTCCACAATGTGAAGGGTGAAAGTAGGAGGGAAATGGCTACTTTCTATATGCACCAAGCTATTCACCCAAAGAATGACAAGGGGGACGAGGAGCCAACCACCTTATTATAACACTAGCCCAGGATGGAACTCTCAGGGAAGCTCCCCTTGGAATATGTGTCCATTAGATTGCCAGTTAGTAAGTCCACATTGCAGTTATGAATACAAGTGGTGAGCAGTTTCCCTCTGAATTTATTTATTTATTTATTTATTTATTTATTTGAGACAGAGTTTCGCTCTGTCACCCAGGCTGGAGTGCAGTGGCACAATCTCAGCTCACGGCAACCTCCAACTCCTGGGTGCAAGCGATTTTGGTGCCTCAGCCTCCTGAGTTGCTGGGACCACAGGCGTGCACCATCACGCCCAGCTAATTTTTGTATTTTTAGTAGAGACAGAGTTTCACCATGTTGACCAGGCTGTTTTTGAACTCCTGACCACAAGTGATCCACCCGCCTCGGCCTCCCAAAGTGCCCATCTGAAATTTAAACAACTTTTCCACCAGTTTCACATTAGCTCTAGGTAGAGCCCCAGGACTTTCTCCCTGCCCACCTCCCATGCCAGCCCTTGAATTCTGTGCCCCAAAGAGCACTAATTTCCACACTCAACAAGGATTTATGGAGTTCTTACTACGTGCCAGGCCCTGTACCAGACACCGGGCATAGAGTGGTCAAGGCACACAGGAGCCCTGCCTTTATGGAGCTCATGTTCTATGAGGAAGTATGTTCAACAGATCAGCACCCTAATAATCAGTTGCTCAAAAACTTACGTTCTATGAAAAAGTACAGGGGTTCCAGGTGCCATCACAACAGAGGGACTTGCACGGGTGGGGCATGCCTGCCCCCTGCCAGTCTCTAGGGGCCTGCCCAGGCCCTCCCCAACCTGTCTGCCCTCCTCAGGGGTAGAGGAGTCTCTGGGCCCCAGGAGGATTCCCTCCTGGAGACTCACACAGTGCTCCCTGCTCACGTGTTGTCACAGCCCAGAAATGACCGAAACCAGGCATTCTCCTGGACCTTGGCATCAGGGAGCCTCCAGGCAGGTGCTAAGTGTGGAGCCGTGGGGTGGTCAGTGCTTTATGCCAGCACTTCCTGAACTTCTGGATGGATATAGGGACTATCATTAGTATGCAGTGGCACAGTCTCAGCTCACTACAACCTCTGCCTCCTGAAGCGATTCTCCTGTCTCAGCCTCCTGAGAAGCTGGGATTACAGGCGCCCTCCTGGCTAATTTTTGTATTTTAGTAGAGACGGGGTTTCACCATGTTGGCCAGGCTGGTCTCAAACTTCTGACCTCAAGTGACCCAACCGCCTCGGCCTCCCAAAGTGCTGGGATTCCAGGTGTGAGCCACCATGCCCGGCCAATATGTGGTGATTTTTAAAAAACCATAAAATTGATTCAGAGTCCACTGACCCTTACAGATCTAAATATACCCTTACCAGAGAGAGAACTACGATGAGGAAATGCTGGTAAATTACCATTTTTCTAATTGCTGGTGAGTCTGACACTTGGTGACTTTTCAGCCAGTTTGTTAAACTTTTAACTAAGTTTTGTTTATAATAAAAATATAAATGGATTTGAAAATTTCCATTTTTTAAAGTTACCCTTGTTTTTCAAAGGTATTTTCTAAACAGATCTTTAATGGACTATTTAACTGAATTTAAGGAATTCACACATGACAGTTGACAGGTCTTCATGCAGGCTGATTGGTAACGTGCTGCCAGCACAGGGCTGGATAATGCATACACCCTAACCTGGGGGTGCCTAGGGATGTAGGGCGCTCCTTGGAGTGCCCCTCCAGCCACAGGACAGTGAGGTGCCACCTGTGTGAGCTGTCAGGGGAGTGGCTGGCCATGGGGGCAGAGGGTAGCAGGAGCATCATGGGACCTTTCCATCTGGGCTGGTTCTCTGCGATGGTGGCATCATGCTCTCCTCTGCTCCTTTTTTTGTTTGTTTGTTTTTTTGTTTTTTTGCAGTTGCAAGATTTAATAGAGTGAAAACAGAGCTCCCATACAAAGGGAGAGGACCCAAAGAGGGTAGCCATTGCCAGCTCGAATGCCTGGGTTTATATCCCGATCATTGTCCCTCCCTCTGTGCTCTCAGGTAATAGATGATTGGCTGTTTCTTTAACTCCTGTTTTTGCCTAATTAGC
This sequence comes from Symphalangus syndactylus, assembly GCF_028878055.3. NCBI lineage: Eukaryota > Metazoa > Chordata > Mammalia > Primates > Hylobatidae > Symphalangus > Symphalangus syndactylus. The sequence goes on from NC_072425.2 coordinate 135,084,027, forward strand.
ATTTTAGTGAGCTCTCTTTACTGGTTGGGTGTGAGCTAAGTCGCAAGCCCCATGTTTAAAGATGGATGCGGTCATCTTCCCAGCTAGGCTTAGGGATTCTTAGTTGGCCTTGGAAATCCAGCTAGTCCTGTCTCTCAGTCCCCCCTCTCAACAGGAAATCCCAAGTGCTGTTGGGGAGGTTGGCCGAAGACCACTGTAACTGCTTCCTGCTGAATTGGGGCGTAGTAGGGGTTGTGCAGTTGAGATTTCCTCAGGAGGGTGCCTTCAATGTCATTAACATCAGAGCATGGGCTAGCAGGCCGGTCCAGGGGTCCATGGACTGCATCTGGGGCTCCATTTGAAGAACCATTTGTAGCTTTACAGCTTTGATACTGGAAGAGACAAACTTAACAAGGAGGTTAAAGATACAGGGTCCAAAGAGGAGTAACAATATTATAGCTGCTAGAGGTCCTAAGAAGGGGAGAATCCAGGGCATCCATTGGCTGAGGGGGCCCCAGAGTCTGGTGTTTTGAAGCTCCTATGCTCTACGTTGTATTCGATCCCGAATTTTTTTAACTTTCTCAGTAACGATTCCGGATTGATTAACGTAATAACAGCATTTTTCCCCTAAAAATAAACAAGTTCCCCCTCTTTCGGCGGTTAGCAAGTTAAAACTCTTCAGTTTTGAAGGCCTACTGCTGCTAAGGAGTTAAATTGATCTTGCAAGGTGACCAGGGAGTTGGTGACCCGTTCCATGTCACCATTTAGTTCTTCAGATAGTTTGTAGTAGAACTGAGTAGAGGTCGTAATACCGCCAATGCCAGTACCTAGTCTGCCTAGTACTCCTGCTCCAATAACAAAAGGAAGAATGGGTACTCTTTTGTTGTCGCCTCCGCTCCTTTCATCTAGAAAGAAGCTGCTGACCCTGACAGCACACCTAGGGCACACTGAGTGGCTGCATTGGTGCTGTTACTTTTTTAAAGCTTTCTGTCCAGACTTCAACTCTGGTTTCTTTTCAGAGTTTTGGAGGACTGATGACTTCCTCAACACCCTTGCCGTGGGGCTGAGGGTGATGGTCATGTCCATTTCTTATGTATTAAAAGGCCTCAGTGATTCAAATATTGTCCCACTGCTCAGACCTGTAGGGCAGCTTCTAACAAGCTTTTTTCAATGGGAGAGGAGCAGTGACAAGTCATGTGTCAGAAATGGATTTGAGAATGCTCTGAATGACCCCTGGAGGCCGAGGGGGCAGGCTTCGGGCATGAACTGAACTCCAGACCCCTCTTTGTGTTGGTCAGTGTCGTCCTGCTTATAAACTGTAAGACACGTTTTCTTTTGTGTTTGTTTTCATTTTTGTTCTTTTGCAGCACTCACACCTTTGACAGTCTTTGGGAAAGAATAACACCCACGTAAAGAATTTGTCACATCCAGTGTAGTGCTGTTCTTTAATACTGGCATAACAATTCCAGGAAGTTTTTCTTTTTTATATTTAAAATGTTACTTTTCTATATGATGTGCAAGCAAGTTTGTCATAACTTTTCTTAAACTTTTTAGTGCCATTTCTAGTATATTCCTGTAAATGTCAGTTACTGCAAATGAGTCCAATGTAAGTAGTTTTAGCTTGTTTATTGCAATGTTGGCCTCAACACAACAGAATAAAAATGGTAGAAAGCACTCTTCGATGTTTCTGGTAATCATGGACCCTTCTCCTGGGGCATTTGTTTTGTTTTCATAACAGAAAGAAAAAAAAAAACAAAAAACAGGAGACCTGAACTACTCTGAGAGGTTAGGAAAGCCTTTCCTGAATCTGACATTTAAGCAAGACCTGAAAGATGATAGGAATCAGAAAAGAAAACAATAATAACATTTTAGGCAAAGCAAACAACATGTGCAAAGGGCTCAAAACAGGGTAGAGCATGATACTTAGACAATAAAAATTTGAAAGATTCATGTGTGGCTGGAGTGCATGCAAGGTGTGGAGTGAGGAGAGGGGGTGGAGCAGAGAGTGGGGCACAGAGAGAAAGGGGCATGAGAAGAAGCAGGAGAGATAAACAGGGTCTTATCATCCATTTTAGGGATTTGGAGCATTATAATAAGAAAAATGGAAGACCACTCAAGTATTGAAGCAGTATAACGTCATGACCAAATGTGCCCTTTCTAAAACAACTCTGGCTGCCGTGTGTAGAATAAATTAGAGCAGAGCAAAAATGAAGGGAGGAAGACCAACTGGGAGGCACGAGAAGGTGGTGACTTAACCTTGAGGAATTACTGTCTCCGCCATGGAATACGTGGAATAAGTACCAAATACCCAGTTATCTCAACAGGTAGCTTTGGTGGGAGACATATAACATTAAGGCTTATATTCAGTTAATTAGGAAACTGGATCAGACCAACACAGAATTTTATTGCCCTGGCCCAGGAGTTCTGTAATGGCCTCTTTAAGGCTGTACAAGAATAGAGGAGCTAGTGGCCTGGCACAGTGGCTCACTCCTGTAATCCCAGCACTTCGGAAGGCTGAGGTGGGTAGATCATTTCAGCCCAGGAGTTCAAGACCATCCTGGGAAACATGGCAAAACTCCATCTCTACAAAAAATACAAAAATTAGCCGTGTGTGGTGGTGCACACATGTGGCCCCAGCTACTTGGGAAGCTGAGGCGGGAGGATTACTTGAGCCCAAGAGGTCAAGGATGCAGTGAGCCATGGTCACACCACTGCACTCCAGCCTGGGTGACAGAGTGAGATCCTGTCTCAAAATAATAATAATAATGGCAGAAAACTTACCAAATTTATTGAAAAACTAACCTGGCCAGGTACAGTGGCTCACATCTGTAATCCCAGGAATTTGGGAGGCTGAGGTGGGACTCGAAAAAGGAGTTTGAGACCAGCCTGGCCAACATGGTGAAACCCCATCTCTACTAAAAATACAAAAATTAGCTGAGTGTGGTGGCACATACCTGTAGTCCCAGCTACTAGGGAGGCTGAGGTGGTAGGATCGCTTGAACCAGGGAGATGGAGGTTGCAGTGAGCTGAGATTGCACCACTGTACTCTAGCCTGGGTAACAAAGCAAGACCTTGTCTCAAAAAAAAAAAAAAAAAATCAGCCGGGCATGATGGTGCACACCCGTAATCCCAGCTACTTGGAAAGCTGAGGCACGAGAATCGCTTAAATCCAGAAGGCGGAGGTTGCAGTGAGCCGAGATCATGCCACTGCACTCCAGCCTGGGCAACAAGGCAAGACTCTGTCTTAGAAAAAAATAAGTAAATAACCTCCACATCCAGAAGCTAAATAATCTCCAAGTAAGAAAAACTAAAAGAGATTTGCAAACAGACACGTAATAGTAAAAAATGCTGAAAGTAAAAGACAAGGAGAATATCTTGAAAGCAGCAAGAGAAAAACAATGCATTGGGAACTTGTAAGATTAGCACTTGGCTTTTCAGCAAAAACATATAGGTCACAGAGAGTGATGCGCAAAGAAAAAGAACTGTCAACCAAAAGTCCTACATTTAGCAAAGCTATCTTTCAAAAATGAAGGCAAACTAAAGACTTTCCCAGATAAACAAATGCTGATGGAATTTGTTGCTAGCAGACCCACCTTACAAGAAATACCAAAGGACATCCATCAGGCTAAAAGCAAATGATCTCATGTTAATTTGAATACATACACACAAAAAAACAAAGGCGACTAGTAACAATTTTTTTAATGTGTAAGTGCATATTTCTCTCCTCATAACTGATTTAAAAAGCAATCATACAAAATTATTTATATATAAAATACATAATGTAATGTTAGGTCTATAACATATAGAAATGTAATATTTTTGTTAATAATAGCACTAAGGGGTGGATGGGAGCAAAGCAGTATAAGCAAAGGACATGACTGTAGTTGATAAAGTAATAATTATAACAATATATTGCTGAGTTTGTAACATTAATAGATGTGACATATGTATAACAAAAATATATTGCATAATATAATATATAATGTGTACCATATATAACAATAATACACAAAAGAGGAGAAGAGACTAGAGCTACACAGGAGTAATATTTCTATACATCACTGGTATTAAGCTATCTGAAGTGACCTCTGGTAAGCTAAGATGTACATGGTAAATCCTAGAGTAATAACCGCTTAAAAATAGTGAAAAAATCATTAAAACATTAAGCATCGAAATACCTGAAGCAAAAACTGGCAGAAATGAAGGGAGAAATAGAAAACTCAACAATAATAAGTGGAAGCTTCAAAATTCCACTTTTAATATTGGATAGAATAACTCAATAGAAGATCAAGGAAATAGAAGATTTGAACAACACTACATACCAACTACACCTAACAGACATCTGTAAAACACTCCTTCCATTCAACAACAAAATATGCATTCAAGTGTACATAAAACATCCCCTGGATAGACAATATGCCAAGCCATAAAACAAACCTCAATAACATTTAAAGAATAAAAATAATACGAAGTATATTCTCTGACCACAATGAAATAAAATTAGAAATCAATAGCAAAATAAATGTGAATAATTCTACAAATATGTGGAAATTAAACAACACACTCCTAAATATGACCTATAATCAATGGATCAAGGAATAAATCAAAAGGGAAATTTAAAAACTTGGAGATGGATGAAAATAACGACCCTGTACACCAAAACTTGTGGGGTGCAATGATCAGAGAAAAATTTATATTTGTAAATGCCTACTTTAGGAATGAAGGAAGATCTCACATTAATCGCCTAATCTTCCAGTTAATCTTCTAAGACGCTAGAAAAAGAAAGACAGGCCAGGCGCAGTGGTTCGTGCCTGTAATCCCAGCCCTTTGGGAGGCCAAGGTGGGTGGATCACTTGAGGTTGGGAGTTTGAGACCAGCCTGGCCAACATGGTGAAACCCTGTCTCTACTAAAAATACAAAAATTAGCTGGGCATGGTGGCAGATGCCTATAATCCTAGCTACTTGGGAGGCTGAAGCAGGAGAATCATTCAAACCTGGGAGGCGGAGGTTGCAGTGAGCCAAGATCGCGCCACTGCACTCCAGCCTGGGCAACAGAGTGGGACTCAGTCATAAATAAATTTAAAAAAAGAGAGAAAGAGAGAGAAAGAAAGAAAGACAACCTCAACTAGAGCAAGCAGAAGAAAGGAAATAATAAAGCTTAGAGTGGAAACTAATAAAATAGAAAATAAACGATAGAGAACACTAACAAACAAAAAATTGGCATAAGATCAACAAAACTGATAAACCTTTAGCTAAGTTAACCAAGAAAAAAAAAGACTCAAATTACTAGAATCAGAAATGAAAGAGGGGACATCATTGTCAACATTACAGAAACAAAAATAATAATGAAGAAATACAATGAACAATTGTACACCAGCAAAATAGACAACTTAGATGAAATAGACAGATTCCTAAAAACACACAAACTACCAAAACTAACTCAAGAAGAAACAGATGATCTGAATAAGTATAACAAATAAAGAGACTGAACTAGCAATAAAAAATAATACCCACAAGAAAAACCCAAGCCCAATTAGCTTTCCCACTGATTCTGCCAAACATTTAAAGAATTAATATCAGTTATTCACAAACTCTTCCAAAAAATAGAAGAGGCTAAACACTTTCCAACTCATTTTATAAGGCAAATATTACCCTGATGTCAAAACCAGACAAGGACATCACAAGAAAAGAAAACCAGAGAAAAAATATGTCTTATGAATATGGATGCAAAAATCCTCAACAATTGGGAATGATTGTATGTGGAAAAAGAATAAAGAATCCTCAACAAAATACTAGCAAGCCAATTCCAGTAGTATCTAAAAATAAGTATACATCATAACCAAGCTGGATTTCTCCCTCGAGCGCAAGATTAGTTCAGCATCTGAAAATCAATTCTTGTAATACTTCATACCAGTAGGATTTTTTAAATCACACGATGATCTCAATAGATGCAGAAGAAGCATTCGACAAAATCAAACACTCTTTCATGATAAAAACACTCAACAAACTAGGAACAGAAGAGAACTTCCTCAACCTGACAAAGAGCCTTTATGAGAAACCCAGAGCAATCACACTCAATGGTAAAAGGCAGATGTTTTCTTCCTAGGATCAGTAACACGACAAAGATGTCTGGTCTCACCACTTCTGTTCAACATTGTACTGGAGGTTCTAGGTAGGGAAATAGTCAAGAAAAAGAAATAGAAGGTGTCTAGATTGGAAAGCAAGAAATGAAAATATCTCTATTCACAGATAACACAGTCTTATTTATGGAAAATCCTCCTCCTTGAAGTCTGGGTATTTGGTAAAACATTTTTTTTTTTTTAAAGAAAATCTTAAAGAATCCACAGACAAATGTATAAACAGAATGTGGTATATCCATATAACAGAATATTCGGTCATATAAAGAAATGAAGTATTGATACATGCTACTTGAATAAACCTCAAAAACATTATGCTAAGTGAAAAAAGCCAGTCACAAAAGTCCACATATTATATGATTCTATTTATATGAAATATCCAGAAAATCTATAGAGGAAAATCTATAGACAAAGAAAGTAGAGGCCGGGCGCAGTGGCTCACACCTGTAATTCCAGCACTTTGGGAGACCGAGGCCGGCCGATCACGAGGTCGGGAGTTCAAGACCATCCTGGCTAACACGGTGAAACCCTGTCTCTACTAAAAATACAAAAAATTAGCCGGGCGTGGTGGCCCGTGCCTGTAGTCCCAGCTACTCTAGAGGCTGAGGCAGGAGAATCGCTTGAGTGAGCCAAGATTGCACCACTGCATTCCAGCCTGGGCGACAGAGCGAGACTCCGTCTCAAAAAAAGAAAAGGAAAAGAAAAAGAAAAAGAAAGTAGATTATGGGGGGCCAGGGGAGGTGGGGAGAAAAGGAGGGGGTTATCTTAGCTAAAGGGTATGGGGTTTTTTTGGTGATGAAAATTTTCAGAAATTGACTGTAATGGTGGCTGCAGATATGCATGAGTATATTAAAAGCATTAAATTATATACTTCTAATGAGTGAATTGTATGTGATGTGAATTATATCTAAACAAACCTGTTAAAAAAGTGATAAAATGCCAGCCTATATTTATCTCTGTCTAAATTATCCCCCGGAGAGAAAGAGTTCCTAAATCCTTAAACTTGAAGAAGTGCATTGAAATGCATTTTCTATAATCCAGTTTTCCTGCAGATATGTAACACTCAAAACCCATGCAAAAAGAAGAGGTATCAAGATCCTTACACTTAGGTAAGAATCTACCCTAATTGTACTTATCTATCCATCTACTCACATTCTGGAAACCAAATCTTAGTCACTGAGAAGTCTGGCAGAATTGAAAAAAAAAAAATGCAGCTGTGAGTACATGCCAAGCAGCATGAAGGTAATAGTGGCATTATGCACCTTACTATTTACCAAGCCATTTGGACGAACTGACCTAAAGCCAGAAGATCTTGCAAATGGTCATCCCACCGCCCATCTAAATCATGATTTCTCTCCAGATGCCCCTCCAACTCCCATTTAAAGTTCCTTCTAGGATGGGCACGGTGATTCATGCCTGTAATCCCAGCATTTTGGGAGGCTGAGGGTGGGCGGATCACTTGAGGTCAGTGAAACCCCGTCTCTACTAAAAATACAAAAATTAGCCAGGCATGGTGGCGGGCACCTGTAATTCCAGCTACTCCAGAGGCTGAGGCAGGAGAGTTGCTTGAACCCATGAGGCCGAGGTTGCAGTAAGCCAAGATTGCACCACTGTACTTTAGCCTGGGCAAGAGTGAGACTCCATCTCCAAAAAAAAAAAAAAAAAACAGTTCATTCTACCAAAAAAAAAAAATCCTAGTTTGATCACTTAGAAGAAACCTCCAGCAGGTGATTGGACCTCTCTAGCTTTTAGATCATACTGACAAGGAACTTTAAAACAAAACAAAACAAAACAAAAAATGAACAAGCAAGCAGCACAACCCCCTGCAAAATTAGCAACACATCAAACAAAATCAGAAGGAAGTTCTAAAACTCAAAACCTGAGTACTACAGACCCTAGTGGGAGGCCCAAGGCTTTACTATTAGGATCAATGGTGGAGGCAGATGTGGAGGTGATATTGCCCAAGGTCCAGGTTTGGCAAGAAAAACAGAACATTTTCATCTCCATCAGCTTCTAGGCCCCCTCACCCTCAATACATCAGGTTTTATGGAGCCTACACTTTTCTCCAGCTGGAATCAAGAATTCCTCCTTTGTTGCTCATTTGTTGCTCATCAATTCCACGTTTTAAAGATCAGTTCAAGTTGCAGAAGAATAGATATCACATAATTCTAGTTATGGTATACACACATGCACACACACACACACACACACACGAGAGAGAGAGAGAGAGAAAGGCTCTCACCAAGTTGTGGTTCTCCCTATGATTAAGGCAAGTCAGGGCAGGTGTAAAGCAGGTGATGATAGGGTTTATGAAGAACCAGGGGACTGGAGTAGGGAGTAGAAGTAAAAAGAGCCTTTCAAGTTTTGCCTTAGTATTAGCTTGAACCATATAAAAGTGTCATTTTTAAAGGTCAAAAACAGGTATCATCAATTTCATATGATTTTCATCTTTTGCAATAGAAATATTCGTGTGATGAAGAATATTGCTGAAGAAAACAAACCAATCACATAACAACAATAAAAAATCAAGTATCTCTTGTTTGAAACTAGACCCATTGATTTGTTTTCTGCTCTCTAAACTTTACTCTCACTCTCTCTCCCTGATAATGTAGAGCTCTGAGTCTTTCAATCCAGCATAATGAATGAACAGACAGCAGATTTCAGGCAGATCTTTTTAACTCTTGACCATCAGGATATTTGCTTTAGCAGTGTGTGATGATGGAAAGAGACTTGGAGCCAGGCCATCCGGAAGCTAAAATATCATTACTCTGGGCAAGATTGAGTTTTAATCCTCTCTTATGTTGAAATGGGGATTAAAATATTAACTTCACAAGGTTAATGTGAAGATTAAGTGAGACGTGTATGTGAAAGGAGAGTTATAAGGCTCCTGACACACGGTAGATATTCAATAAGTTATTTTCCTTCACTTACAGTGAAATTTTCTAGAACAGCATAAGATTTTTGGCAGCTCTTCATTAATTTATCAGTAGCCTTTGTCCTCCTCTGGACAGAGACCAGTTAGGCGCCAAGTTACATGAGCCCATAGAGATCTCCACCTACTGATGACCAAAAGTCTGCCTTTGATCTCTAATGCAAGAATGAGGTGGACAGAAACAGCCCCTGACAGATCACAATTTCCTGTGACATAAAACAAGGCTCAGAGTCAGGCACCTTTCTCTTTAAGTGATGATGCCACATTGGTCTGATACCACATTAGATTAGATGGATGTGTGATCTCCTTCCAAGCACACAGGAAGATTGGCATCAACTTTGCACTGATGATAGGGTTTATGAAGAACCAGGAAGCCTCAAGGAACTGTAAGTCTTGGTGCCTGGCTATGTCAGAAATGCAGTCTTTAACTCAAGTAGTTTCCTGCCTGCTCAGCCCTCAACCTCAACAGACCCCTGGATATCAAGAACCTTGCCTTAAGTCTGAGCCAAGTTGTCCCTACAATTAAGGCCAGTCAGGGCAGGTGTAGAGCAGCTGTTCCCAAATTCTTCAGCGTTCCCTACGGATCTTTCAAAGAATGGAGTGCCTGGGACCCACTCCAGACCTATCCAAGGAAACTCTCCAGAGGTGGGCCCAGGAATCTGTAATTTTCAATAAGCTCCCCAGGGGATTCTTTCACAGCCAGACTGACACCATTTGGGTCTGGAGGACAGAGGAACAGGTCCATCAAAGTCTATTCATATAAGAGTCAGTATAGGGAGTTTCCCCAAGTAATTAGTTCTGGTTATCTCACATTCAGAAGGAAGAAAGTGAGAGTCATACTGAATATACTTAAGTTTAGAGAGAAGGATGTTTAGATTTGAAAATGTATTGTTTTGAGTAAAGGAGTTTAAGATAAATAAACATTTTAAATTTCTTTGTAGAAGCCAGTCCCAAGAATACTTAGTTTTATTACTTCCCTAAGCAAGATAAAGTCAAGGAATAGAAGTGAGCCTCCCTTCTACTGACTGAGTTTTAGGAGTAAACCAGCTGCTGAGAGTCAGCCACCACCCCAATGTGGTGACCTTGGGAGAAATGACACACACTTTGTCCTTGTGTCAGTGGCCCACATGTTGTGTGCATGTGCGAGGGTCTAAGGGGGTTAGCACATTGTGACGTGTTTACACGTGGCCTGTGACGTGGATTTATCAGTGATCTCATCTGGTTTTAACTAAATTAACCAATTAACAAGGATTCTAGAATACATACACTTGTTGTGTGTCTGAAAACAGAGAGAAAGGGAGAGAGACAGAGACAGAGAGAATATTCAAAGAATGAGCCCTGGCCCCAGTCGGGGCTTTGGAGGTTGGCATTCTGGGGCATTCTTGACATCTGACACCCTGAAGCTCAGCTCTTCTGCCCTGGCTCTTCCTCAACAGAGTCTTATTGGTGGCTCAGGACAGCCAAAAGGTCATCTAGGAGCAGGCATGGGCCATACACCCACAGCCAGCCACAGCCACCTCAGAGGATCCCAGACTTTAGACTGTCCTGTCCAGAGGCTGAGGGCTGGGAGAGATGGAGAAGACAGTGCTTCTGTTTGAAGGATTTAATGGATGGAGAAGCCCCATGGACAGAGAAGCAAATAAGTTATTTCAGCAGCCAAAATGAGACTTTGAGTATGAGCTATGGCCACTCACCTTGTGGGGGAGTCAAGGCAAAGCTTCCTTTATAGCAGTCTAAGCGAATGCCTTCTGTGGGCTGGGGATCTCTGTGACCCTCCACATTTGTCCCAGGGTACTGGCTTGAGGTCCTAAGCTTTGCTCGGCAGGGTCTGTGTCTTGGGAAGAAGGAGATGCAGACAGCAGCCCAGAGCGTTTCAAGTGGCTTGTTGACAGTCTCTTAGGAGGTGTCTCTGGGGCTCAGATGGAACCTCGCCAAGGCCTCTCTCTGCATGCCTCCCCATCACTGCCCCCAGAGTGGGGGTGCATCCATTGGTAACATGGGAGGTGATCATAGTGGTACCCAGGAGCCATTTATTGTTTTAATAGCTATGCATTTATTTTCACATTTTTAAGAAGAGACATAACTAGCATATCAAATCTTGATTTTGTGGATTTTATTTCTTAGAACAAGGTTAAAGGAAGTAATTAATTTTAAAAAGTGAGTCAGATTTAAGAAAAATATTAGGCCGGGCACGGTGGCTCACACTTGTAATCCTAGCACTTTGGGAGGCTGAGGCAGGCGGATCACCTGAGGTCAGGAGTTTGAGTCCAGCCTGGCCAATATGGTGAAACCCAGTCTCTACTAAAAATACAAAAAAAATTAGCTGGGCCTGCTGGCATGCTCCTGTAGTCCTAGCTACTCGGGAGGCTGAGACATGAGAATCACTTGAACCCGGGCAGCAGAAGTTGCAGCGAGCCGAGATTGTGCCACTGCACCCCAGCCTGGACGACAGAGCGAGACTCCATCTGAAGAAAGAGAGAGAGAAAGAGAGAGAAAGAAAGAAAGAAAAAGAAAGGAAGGAAGGAAGGAAGGAAGGAAGGAAGGAAGGGAAGAAGGAAGGAAAGAGAAATTAAGTAAATAATGGTACAGCTGGCTCAGGAATGATGCAAAAGTCATAAAGTATGGGGAAAAAAAAACAACAGAAAACAAAAAACAAAAAACACGGCTCTAGATTAAACACATGAGTAATAGCCAAACAGCAGGCCATCCCAGAAGAGATGGAGGTGCTTTCTGGAAAGGACATGACCTAAAGGAGTGAAGTGTCACGGGTCCTGGGCCAGGATGGGGAAGGGGAAAAACCTGCCCTTCAGCTTTCCTTCCTCCTGCAGCCTCATGCCTATGGCCCAGGCTAAAGAGCTGCCACAAAAAAAAAAAAAAAAAAAAAAAAAAAAAAAAGAGCAAGTGAAAACGATGATGATTTTGCCAATAATCATAATGTACTACTTTTGCAACCAAAAATATATTTTTTTAAGTAAGAGTGCTATTTCACTAAACTTCCCAGGGACGTTGCCAGCATGAGCTTTAGCAGCAACGTCGGGGGTGGGCAGGGGTCAGGGCTCTTTTCCAGGCCTCCACAGGGTAGCCACTGCCCTGGCACCAGGGGCCACAGGAGACAATGCCACACAGAGCCAGAGAGGGCCAATGGCCCCTGGCAAGAGTAGCCGGGAGGCTGGTCCAAACATTGAATCTGAGACACCGGCTGGGGACCCCAGAACCGTCTGGGAGTGATTTGAAGGGAAGCAGCAATTCTCGCATGTTTGTTCCACCCTTAATTTTTTTTTTTTTTTTTAGACAGAGCCTTATTCTGTCACCTAGCCTGGAGTGCAGTGGCGTGATCTCTGCTCACTACAACCTCCACCTCCCGGGTTCAAGCAATTCTCCTGCCTCAGCCTCCTGAGTAGCTGGGATTACAGGCACACACCACCACGCCCGGCTAATTTTAGTATTTTTAGTAGAGATGGGGTTTTGCCATGTTGGCCAGGCTGGTCTCAAACTCCTGACCTCAGATGATCCACCCACCTCGGCCTCCCAAAATGCTGGGATTACAGGCATGAGCCACTGCGCCCGGCCCATCCTTAATGTTTTTAATTTAATTTTTGCATGTGTGCTTTGTAATGGCCATATATGTTCGAGTATAAATACAAATATACTTTATAAATACATAAATATCAGAGTGCATGCACAAAATTGTTTACTGATGGGAGGCATGATCTAAAGAGTCTGGCAAGGGTAAGTGCACGTTCCTCACTAACTAGTCCTGCCTTGGATTGCTGTCAACGTGTCCGCCATGCAAACCGTGCCTCCCACACTAGATGCTGAGGGAGGATAGTCAGGGAGGTGTTGTGGAGACCTGTGCCACTGAGTTCAAACCACCTCATGCTGTAGTGGAGTCACTGGGGCCTAGAAGGTACCAAGGGGCCCAGGATCCTTGTGGGGAGTGGATATAGAGAGGCTCTTTGAAGTCTCTCAGTACTGGAATGAGCACAGGGCTTGCCTTCAGAGGAGCGTGTGCTGGAGCCCCCGCCCTGGGACGCACCAGCCGCACAGTCTCAGGTGAGCCACTCTACCTTCCAGGTTGTCTTCCAGCAAATGAAGAGGCAGGTGAGTGATGTACGCCTCGTGCTATTGCTGTGAGAGTCACATGAAGTAATGGAAGAGGTAAAGGGCTTTGGGGAATCATAGAACATCTTCCTTCACCCAGGCGGCATCCCAGGCACAGGTTGCCCCACAGGCCTCCTGGGTTCCTAGGTCTGCAAAGACGGGGTGCCAGCTGGGGGAATCCTAAGCCAAGGCCCCTGCCCAGACAAAGCCAGGCCTCTGCTCAAGTGGGCCAGAGTCATGCACAGCCCAGGTGAGCTGGGCACTAGCACCCAGCCACTGACACCAACCATCAGCTGCCCCTGCCATCTGCAGACCCAAGGCAGCTTTGGCTCTCCGTTTATCCCCACCAGACCTTGGGCAAGAAGGTGAGGAGCAGAAACAACTGACACATACAAAGTGGCAGTCACCATCCTGAGCACCCCCGCGGTCCTCCTGCCTCAAAGCCTCCATTTCACTCACTCTTCTAGCCCCACCCTTGCTTCCTCACCGTAAGTGCTGGCCGATGCATGCATGTTGCAGAAAATAGGATAAATCAGGGTTGCTTTGATTGGTTGCAAGTTCAGAGGCTTTGGGGTTTTGTAGATCTGCCCGAAGCATTGAAACACCTAAATACTTGGATGATTCCTCTCTCCTTTGTCACCTCTGCCACAGTGATGCATCTTGAATCCCAGACCCAGGACTTCCAAACCTTTGAGCATCCTTTGTAGAAAATGGCCCCAGTGACCTCCCCCAATCCATCCCCACCCCATCTGCAAAAGAGCTTCTCTGGGGGCAGGGAAGATGCTTTGACCCATTCCATTCCTCTACTTCTGATTCTCATCCTTCAGCGAAGCAGGAGAGACAGAAGGGATTGCTCTGGGCTTTTGTGAAGATGTGTGAGGGAGGTAGAGGCAGGCTCATGTTTGCCTGTATGCAGAGCCAAGAAAGGACCAGTGGATATCAGAGGCATTGTCTTTCGTTCTAACTGGTGGCACAAGAAGCAGAGAAACTATCCTTTCAGTTTTGTACAGACAATGCTATGCCTTGTACTGTTCTCTGTGGATTTATAACAAAGGCTGACATCCTGAAACAGATGGGAGCTTCTCACACTCAGGCACACAGCTTGCTCACCCACCCCTGGGTCTCCCACAGGCCAGCTCACTGCCTGGCACACAGGAGCCATTCACGGATGCTGAAGTGAGCCACAAGGACAAGGCCATGCCTGATTCAGCACTATCCTAGCACAGTCTAACACAGGTGGATGCTCAGTTCTCTTTATTTGATTAAAGGCTACTGAAATTAGCGGCCACCTCTCTCCTCCCCATGCCCTGGATGAGACCCTCAAATTGAACACCCAGCAGATCTTGCAAATCAGTGCTGAGTCTCAGCAGTCCATTGCACTGGTGACAGCCTGAAATTGAGGTTAAAGCCAGGTGAGAGCTCTCCCAACAGCCTAAGAAGGAGGTAAGGGTGAGAACTCTCACTACAGTGCAGACAGTGTAACAAGGGCTGCCAGCTCCACCCCACCTGTGTACACACTTACCATCAAAACGCACCACAGGAAGGGGAGAATAACAAAGCCAGCCATGTCATCTGTGGTTTCACCTCTATGGTGACTCATTTTCCTGCACTGGTGCCCCAGCAGGGCAATCTTAGGATAGGTTGATACTAATACTAATACTAATACTAATACTAATACTAATACAAATACTAATACTAATACTCTTGGGTTGATTGTGAACAAGAGACACGGGTGACGCAGGGAGAGTGCTAGGTGTGAGGTCCCACCCGCCAGGTGTCTGAATTGTGAACCTTCTGCAGAGGGAACAGTACTGCCTGCCTCGCTAGAACATGGCACAGATGACATGAGAGGCGTGAAAGTGCCTGGCAAAGAGCGAGAACTCTTCCACACTGTGTGTTGTTTAAAGCACGAATAAGAGTTGCTGGCCAGATTCAAAGGCAGCTCTTGGAACAATGCGGGTAGCGGGTGCTGTTTGCATAAACGCCATAGAAAAGGTCATCCCCACCCACGTCCCCCAACAGCTGTGCAGCTCTGCCTGCCTTTCCCCAGAGGAAACCTCAGACTCCAGTTTCCTGTGTCCAGCCTTCTACAGCTGCTCAGGACTCCAGGGGACCAAAGAAGGGCGAGAGGCAGGGGTGAGAGGTAAGTGGTTTGCTGCGAGCGGGGAGCTGCTGAGGACAGGCTGGGGCCCTGCAGGGAAGCAGGGAGATTGTGGAAGATGTGTCTCCCACACAGAAGAGGATTGACCAGGAGGCCAATAAGCCAAGCCTCAAGCCGCTCACTTGTACGGACCTTTCCAAGCCCCTCTTCCTAAGTTTGTATTTATAATTTTGTATTCTTCATCTGAGAAAGCCTCAAAGCTATGTAAGCTTCAGGCCCCCACAGAACCTGAGTCTGCCCTGGCTCCCACAGAGAATGCTTCTCTCCTCTGAGATAAGCCCCTAGCTCTTCCCTAACGTGATCACCTACGCCCCCTACCTTCCAGCCACATCCCACGACCCCCACCTGGGCATTTCCCTGTCCAGCCAAACTTAGGCATTGGCTTATAACATGCCCCTGCCTGCCTGTGCCGGAACCTCTCAGCCTGGGGCACTCCTGCTCACCCTCCGAGACCCACAGCAAATACTTCCAACAATAGGAAGCCTTCCCCCAGGTCCCAGACACAATCAACACTTCATCCTGGGCACTGCCACCACACTCAGCATGTCCCTCTGTCATAGCACAAATACCCTGCAGGGGACTGCAGTGTTGAAGGTCCACCTCCCAGCCCAGGCTGTGGTTCCTCCAGGGTCCAGACAGGCTTATCTGATTCTGCATCTCCAAAGCCTACTAGCTCACAGCCGGGTACAGTGGCTCACACCAGGAATCCCAGCACTTAGGGAGGCCAAGACGGGTGGATTACCTGAGGTCAGGAGTTCAAGACCAGCCTGGCCAACATGGCGAAACTCCCATCTCGACTAAAAATACAAAATTTACCCAGGCATGTTAGCAGGGCGCCTGTAATCCCAGCTGCTCGGGAGGCTGAGGCCAGAGAATCGCTTGAACCCAGGAGGCAGAGGTTGCAGTGAGCCGAGATCATGCCATTGCACTCCAGCCTGGGTGACAGAGCAAGACTCTCTAAATACACACACACAAAGCTTACTAGCTCAGGGCTCCCAGGTACAGGGCAAATGTTCCTTGAATAAATGAATTAATTGATGGCCTCAGCCAGGGATAATGGCAGAGTGATTGAAAAGGTTGGACTTCAGTCCTGGAGTCCCACCTGCATGGCTCCCATGCTCCGGCCACCCTTCCTTAGATTCCTTACTCAACTCCTCCACGCAGCAGTCCTGAGAAACCATTCCTGCAACCTGAGCGCCCTCTGGTGGCTGAAATGGTGCCTTTCCCCCAAGAACTAGAGGCAACAGGTGGGGCCTTTCTTGGACATCTAGCATAGCTCTTTAACTCCCTAAAGCAATGTGTTTACAAGGCTCTTATTCACTTGGAGGCTCAAGTCCTACAATTTCTGTTATTCTTTAGCCTGGAAGGAGCTTTGAGAACTCATCTCATTCAAGGTTCCAAAGACCCCCCACCCCAGCCCCTGTTCCTCTCTGCCTACAAGGTCTCAGAGAGGAAAAAGAGGAGTTGGACCAAGACACAGTCGCAAACACTGTAACCTCAAATGTTAAAATCCTGAAAGATTATAATCTCTAAAGTCTAAACCCCTAACATCTAAAATCCCAAAAATCACAATCACAGGATAGTTTTTTGTTGTTTTTTTCCTTCCTTTTTCACTATTTTAAATTTTCAGCATTATTTTTTACAATTCCCTATGCTAGGTATTTCATCTTTGCGTCATTTGCAAGACTGGAGGTATAAGTTGTATAGACTTTTAGAGAGTTCTAATTTGTTTTATGCAGGGTTTGGGGGTTTTGGGGGGTTTTTTGGTTTTTGGTTTTTTGTTTGCTCTTGTTTTTTTGTTTGTTTGCTTGTTTGTTTTCAAATTTGGCTCCCTGAAAGTGCATTATCACAATGTCAACTTTGTGTGGACGGATTATGCATGTACAGAAAAACATTGACATTTTCTCGTTAGATAAAGAGATGTCCTTTCTGTACATCTGCCTTTGTGAAGTTAAATTTTCTTGGAATCTCAGCTCCGTGCAGCCTGGAATGCAGCTCCATGCATAGACAGCTGCATTTTTGGTGATGATCCATCGAAGTTTTTGATCAAACTCATCCAAAGACTTTGGTTCCTCATCCTGTTGTTTCAGAAGACCGGTTATAAAGCTGGGTGCACACAAGTACCAACCATGGTGACATGCATTTACGTCTTGCCCTTTTTTGACCTATTTCTTTATGAACATGGTTCATCTGCTCATAACTCTTATACCCATGCAACCGTCATTACCTGTTTATGCTTGCAAAAATAGTATGTTATCACTGCCTATTTTATTGTGTAATGTACACTATAAAGTGTTCTGTTGTGTTTTTATATGTTTCCAATATAAATCCCCTTTTAAATGTAAATAAATATGTTTTAATGAATGTTTTTATTATTTTTTCCAGAATTATATTTTCAGGATTTTTTTTTTTGAGACAGGGTCTTGCTTTGTTGCCCAGGATGGAGTGCAGTGGCATGATCTTGGCTCACTGCAATCTCCACCTCCCGGATTCAAGCGATTCTCCTACCTCAGCTTCCTAAGAAGCTGGGATTACAGGTGCGCGCCACCATGCCTGGCTAATTTTTGTATTTTTTGGTACAGGCAGGATTTCACCAAGTTGATCGGGCTGGACTCAAATTCCTGACCTCAAGTGATACACCTGCCTCAGCCTCCCAAGGTGCTGGGATTACAGGCATGAGCCACTGTGCCTGGCCTGTTTTTTGGGATTTTGAACTTTCAGGATTTCAACATTCAGGATTGTGTCTTTTGGAATTATGATCAGCTCCAAAAAGGGAAGGCCATCCCTGCCTCCTATGTCTCTGGTATGACATTCCTGTTTGTGGCTGCCAAGGCCAGTTTGGCAGCCTCTGAGTGGATCCCTCAAATTCCAGGGCCTCCAAGATACCCGGATTTTCTGCCAGGGCCAGGATGAACTATAGAGACCCCATCTTGCAGGAAATCATGAGCTATTCCTGGTTTCCTAAGGACCCCACCAGCCGTTCCATTTCAACAGCCTTACTCACTCTATGCCACACCTGCCACCACCACCCCAGCCCTGCCACCTCCAACCAAGACACTCTTTATTTGTGCTTTTTTGGCCTCTGCAGTGCTGAATTCGTACCTGAATGTGATGTCTTTTGGTGGGGCATGTCTTCTGCTGGGGTCCCCCACTCCTTGTTAAATATAACTAGTCATTTTGCTCAGTTTCCCCTGGCTCTTGAAGGACTCTGAGTCAGAGACTCTACTCTATGCAATTCATTCTCATCCTCCTCTTCACACCAGCTCGTGTCTGCCTATAAAACACCACCTAATAGCTGCTTCTTCTAGGAAGATTATTGATTCAATAATCATATACTAATGTTTTCCTACATAGGCCAGGCATCTGGAAATGGGAGAAAGAGCTGCAGACCTCTGGTGGAGAGAAAGAGGGGCTGAGATAGCACACAGTGACAGGTAATCTGTGCTATAAGAGATAAACGTGGGGGCTTGGAGAGCACTGGGGACAGCCCAAAACCCAGATTTGAGAGTGATGTCAAGGAAGCATCCCTGGACTATGTGAGGTCTGCGATGAATTGTGAAGGATGGTCAGTAGTCAGTTGCCACGCAGAGGAGGTGGTGAAGGAAGAAGAGGCTCTAGGCTGAAGGTGGAGAGGCAGGAGAGATCATGGTTCCCTGAAGGTTCCATGTGGCCAGGTAGTGGCTGATGATCAAGTGGTGGACGGGGCAGGTCGTGGAGGTCTTGCCGCTCCTCAAGGAGAGGCAGGATTCTATTGGCCTCTGAGAGGCTCACTTCGGCCAGGGTTGGGACGTGCTGGGAGTAGTGAGCCCAGGCTAAGGTGGCCCTCCAGGCAGCCAGAAGGGTCATCCTGGAGAGATGGTGGGAGCCTGACCCAGGGCAAGGGACAGGGGAGAGGTGGATAGGACATTGCAAAGGGAGGGTCAGCAGAACTGGGGATCAATTGGACGTAGTAAGTTAGGGAGAGAGGGGAGGCCTGGTGACTCCTGGGTGTTGATTAGGCAACAGGGTGGATGGCAATACCACTGATCAAAATGGGGACATGCAGGAAGGCAGTTCCATCATCCTGTTGAGCAAAAGGTACCTGCCAGAGCCCACGAGGAGATGTCCACGGGGCAATGGAGATCTAGGTTTAGAGCTCAGGAGGGTCTTCTGGGCCAGAAAGCTGAATTTGGGAGATATCAGCACCCAGGTGATAGGTGCAACCGCAGAAGGGGATGAAATCCCCAGGAGGAGAATAAAAGCAAGAAAAAGAGAGGGCCACAGAGGAACCCTCAGGAACACCGACATACAGAGTGGAGAAGACGGAGAAGATCCAGACAGAGAAGACAATCACGGTGCGAGAAAGGCTCCAGGAAGACAGGCCAATTCTGCAGAGAAGGCAAGTAATGTCAGTGAACACCATGTGCAGAAGTAATAACGGAGGTCATCAGTGGCCTCGGCAAACACAGTTCCAGTGAAATGAAGGGAGCAGAGGCCAGACCACCGAGGGGTGTAGAGTGGACCGAGGTGAAAGGAGGTGGTGAAGAAAGGAGAAAAATAGCCAGGCCACACATTTCCATGAGAACTGGAGATGACAAAATTTGTCCGCTCACTCCCCAAACTGAATGGCGAGGAGAAGGAAGGAGGTCTGACCACAGAGCTAGAGCAGCTGGGAGCCTCAAGGGAGAGCGGTGCGTTGGAAGAAGGGAGATGTGGGCATAGCTACCTGCTGGAGAAAGGGTGGCACTGAAGGCGCAGAAGGAACTGCCAACTGGTGCTCTCTCTTAAGAAGGAGGAATAGAGTTCAGAAGGCTTTGAAGAATGGAGACAAACCTTCCTGGAAACTGAAGTGCACTCAGGAAGGGTTTGGATGTAGCTATGTGTATGGGAGTGGGAAGGATAAGGAGAGAAAAGACATTTGGCATTCCTGTCTGAGGACCTCTGCTTCCTCTGTGCAGTAGGAGGTCAGAGCATCTGATGAGAGCATTGGGGGAGGGGAGGCATGATGGGGACCTTGAAGAGGACTCTGAAACACAAACAGAGCCACTGTGGGGATAGAACTGACCGTGGACATCTAGGTGACACACTGCTGGGGATGGGAGACTCTGCTGGGCACTGGAGGCAGTTCCATTGCTGTGGTCACTGCTCTGTGGCCAAAGGACTTTTCAGCACCCAGGTGCAGGGGTGGTGTGCGTGGATGGCTGGCCTGCCCCAGGGCTGCAGTGTTGCTGGCCAGGTGTGGGAGAAGAACAAGGATGAAGGTATTATATTTGCAAGTGAGTGGTATGTTGAGGGGATTAGCTTCAGGGGCTGAAAGCAAAGCCAGGAAGGAGCTGATGAAGTGAAAGAAATCGGAGGGGTCGGGAGCTGGGATTCTTTATGAGGCAGACAGCAAGCAGAATGCAGGCATGAGGGTGGGAAGCCTGGAAGGATGGCAGTGCAGGACTGGAGAATGACTGACCGGAGACTGAGCTTGATGATGCCAAGAGGCAATTTTTGTGGAATGAAACACAAACAGACATTGTTGTTCAAAATAAACGATGACATTCATCTCCAGTTCATCCAAGCCTATAATTTGATACCTGGCTGCAGGGTAGGGTAACCGTAGGCAGGGGATTAAACTCTGTTGACCCTGTGACCTAGTTGACATAGGGTCATACTGACAGCTAATTAGTTGTCCTGCCTAATTAGAGCAAGTTTTGTAACTGTTTTAAAAATTTGTCTCAGGTCCCCGTGGCCTGGGGGCTGGTCACCCTGTTGTGGGACTGTTCTGCTGGACCAGGAGAGCAGGGTCCCTGAAGCGGAGCAGGCATTGGCTGCCACGCAGCTCTCAGGACTTCCCTGCAGCCCCCATGGTGATCGGCTGTCTCCTCTTCCTGGGCTCACCCCTCCTTGCACTGAGCTGTCTCTCCTCCTATCCCAGTCTCAGGTTCAGTATTCACCCCAGGGCCAGGAGCGTGGGGAAGGGGCTAGAGCTGCACACGGACCCAAGGCAGGAGGGGCGCAGGCCTGGGCAGGTGGGCAGCTTTGGACGAGGGACCAGCAAGCAGCTGCAGCCTGGGCACAAGAAGAAATGACGGGGAGAGGAATGGGGTGCGAAACCACAGGGTGAGAGGCATGTGCCAGGGACCAGGCTTGGAGTAGAAGCGAAACCAGAAATCCGGTTGTAAGCACAAGAGAAAAATCAGAACCTCAGGGAACTCAGGGAAGGTGCCTCTCTATCAAAGCAGGGGCGGTGCAGACTGGGAACCAAAAACCCAGGGCACCCCTCTGGGTCCACCCAGGACCCAAGGGCTGCAGTGCAGAGCACGTCCTGCCTCCAGGCCAAACTGCTCTGGGAGGTGACCAAGAGCCCAGCTCGGGGGGCCTGGGGAAGAAATGGGGTGGGAGCCGTCCTTCTGCAGAAGAGGAAGCCGCAGCTTTAGAGCCTCTCCCCACCTTCCTATCCCTAAAGCAGCAAGTGCTTCTGAGGCTTTGCTGGTAACTACAGAGGAGCAGGAGAGAGGTCAAAAAGAGCAAGAGAGACAAGTAACAAATGCGTCAGAAACGTCCCCAGAGCACTATGGCAGAGCTGGGGGAGGCCTCCCACCAGGCCAGGGTCTTGTCCAGAGACAGGGGCCTTCCCAGTTCCTCCACACCTGGGTTTGTCCCAGGCTGGCATCTGCACACAGCCTCAGTGTGAGTCACCAGGCACTGCGGGCACCTACCCCAACATTAGGGTCTGCAGGAGCCAGAGTGTGTGACCGAGAACATCTTCAAGTCCCCAGCCATCCTGAAGAGGATTTATAACCTGGGGGGCGTGGGACTTCCTATTCACAGTCAATATCATCCCATGACACTGCTCTGATGTGAGAAGTCTCTAGAAGAGGCGAGGTCACGTGAAGAACGCTGTCACCTGTGATGCTCAGGCATGGGGGTGGGGGCAGTTCTCAGTCTGGGAGGGGGAGTGGTGCCCCTCACTCCTCACACAGGTGCTGAGAGGAGGGAAGAGCACCCAGCGTGGAGCCCACAACCCTGCAGGGGTCTGGGCTCTGCCACTCACCGAGGGCTCCCCTCTTACTTGGAACATGAGCAGCCTCATAGACACATCTCAGAGTGCAGAATGTGTGAAAGGTCTCTGCCAACTGTGAAGCGTGACACATGTGAAGCGTGACACATGTGAAGCGTGACACATGTGAAGCATGACACACAAGTTGGCTGCTGTTGTTAAAAACCCAAGAGCACGCAACACGCAACAGGGGCTCTGGGGCCCAGGCAAGCAACTGATAGGCCTTGGGGTGCCCTGGGGTCCGTCAGGATCCTTCAGTCTCGGTAGGTCTCCCCACGTAGCTCTACCTCCATTCGTTTGCCGCCTCACCTGGAAAAGCAGCCTGGAATCCCAGAGCCCTGCCTCACTCTGAGCCCAGATGAAACCCCAAACTGCTATTACAAACCCCCATATCTGAGACACAGGGTGAGGTGCTCAATCCTACTGGATAAACTTGTCTAGAATTCTGGCTCTCACGCTGGCCTGGGGATCGGAGGCCTCCCACTCCCTCCGTGACAGGGAAGATAAGGACCAAAGCAAGCTGGGAACCTACAGGCAGGGAATGATTAGCATTTTATCTCGTAGCCTTGAGCCTGGGAGCCAGTGGAGGCTGCACTGCCCTGGCAGACACACCTGCAGACCCACCTGTGAGGGCCCAGGAGGAGAGGAGTCTGAGTGGGGTGCCAGGAGGCAGCCAGGGCTGTGCCCAAGCCCAGTCCCCTTATCACAACCCAATTCCCGTGCTCTAGGGGCTCCCTCAAACCATATCTACTCACATGCCTCTCCTCCAGTTCCCCCACCGTTGTGGCCTGCCTACAGTCTCTGCCCAGAGCCCAGACCACTCCCCATCCCACCACCTCTCAGGTAAATGGGGATGGGGTGGGAGGCTGAGGTCTTTCTCCCCCGACAAGAGTCTCAGCCCCACTTCCCATGCTGTGAGTGTGAGCACCCACTGCCACCTCCCCACACGCCTCTTGCAATTAGAATAGCTCTTGGTGCTAATGAAAGTGCTGGGAAATACAAAATCAGGTCTATTGGCATTGGAAGGCATGAGTCAGGGTTTTGCTGTAGTCTGTTTCGATTCGGCCTTTTCTTCCCGGGCCGGCAGCGAGGGCAGGACAGGGGCCAGGCAGCCCCGGGAAGCCTTAGTGGTAGAAACCCAGGGACGGCTGCCACGTTCACCTGGGAGACTGTCCTTGGCAGCCTTTCCCTTCTAGGCTTAGCATCCTGTGTTCCTCTGGGCCCCCCGGGGGTCTGGGAGAGCAACTGCAAATGGCTGTCTGGGACCCTCTTCTACAGAGTCCAGGGCGTCCCTCTGGCTGTTCCCCTCCCCACCCCTTTCTCTAATTCCTTGCCAGCTCCAGATTCCCTGGAATGCGGGTTCTAATCTGGCTTCCAAGTCTCTCTTAGCCAGCCAGACATGGGTCCTCCCATCACCTCTCCCACATGGCTGCCCTCAACCTTTGGATCCCCAGGCAGACATCCACCCTGGCCCCCTTTTAATTTTCCTTTTTTGATCTATAAGTAAGAGAAGGACAGAGAAAGCACTTCCATGCTGCGCCTCTCCAGCCTCACACCACAGTGTCCTGGTTGCAGGTTGAGGAACTCCAGTGGGAGGCGTCCAGGCTGGCAGAGGCTCCCAGAGGCACCGCTTCTGCTGAGTCACCCATTCTAGCATATGGTCATGGCCCTGCTTGTTCCGAGACGGGACACCTTGCACTGCCACTCGTGACAGACACATGACACCCACAGTGGGAGTGACTGAGAGGCTATAGACAGGCCAAGGCATCATTTTCAACCCCGCCTCCTCCAAGAAGGGAGGTGGTTAAGACCCCAAGCTTCAGCTGCAGAGAGACCTAGCTTCAAACCCCAGATCTGAGCATGTTTCCCTGTAGGGGAAACGGAGAAAATAATGCCCACCTCACAAGATTGAAAACATTGGATGCTTGATCCACAGAAGGCATTTAGCAAGTGCTCCCTCAATAAGTGGCATTTCTAGCTACTTTTAGGCCAGTGTATTACATTTTTTAAGTAGTAAATTATTTCAGGGACTAGAGTGGCAGGTCCCCAGCTGGAGCTACCTTTTTCTTGGCATTAGTGCTCCAGGGAAGCAGAATCAGTAACTAGGTTACCAGATGAACACAGTCGGATCAAAGGAAGTGGGAGGGGTGGGGGATACTTCACCTGAGCCCTGGGAAAACCTCACAGATCCCGCTGGCCTCCATGGAGGCAACCTCTGTTAAGCAGAACCTGTTCATGTTCCCCACAGCCCTTCCTGCGACCTGGGCTGCTGGACACTGATTAGCTTGGATCTACGCGGCCCATTTCCTCTGCACCCAGGACCCCTCTTTGGTGACTCTTTCGCTAGATATGTGGGTGTCACTGACTAAGCCAGCATCAAGCCTCTGTCCCCATTATGAGTTGACTTCACAAAACCAACCCTCCCTGCTCAAGGGATTCCCACTTTTGCAGCCCACAGCAAAAGCATTGGCATATAAGTAACAATGCCACTCACCACATGGGGCAGAACCCCACCAACTGCCTCGGTCCAAGTTTATTACAACTCAGTCTCCCCTTGGAATTGGAAGGTCTTGACCTCCCACCAACTAAGCTTCCAAATTTGTTTAATCAAAAATGAAAGTGGGGCCAGGTGCAGTGGCTCATCCCTGTAATCCCAGCCCTTTAGGAGGCCGAGGCAGGTGGATCACCTGAGGTCAGGAGTTCAAGACCAGCTTGGCCAACATGGTGAAATCCCGTCTCTACCAAAAATACAAAAATTAGCTGGGTGTGGTGGTGGGTGCCTGTAATCCCAGCTACTTGGGAGGCTAAGGCAGGAGAATCGCTTGAACCTGGGCGGTGGAAGTTACAGTGAGCTGAGATTGCACCATTGCACTCCAGCCTGGGCAACAGAGCGAGACTCCATCTCAAAAACAAACAAACAAAAGTGGGTCAAGAGAGGCACCCCCGAGCTAATACATCAAGTCAGGCTTTCCTTCAGTTTGCAGGGACCAAGACCACAGGCCAGCCCAGCTCCTCTCCAGACCCTGCTGGAAGGCTCCTTCCTAGTCAAAGCAAAGGTGACAGCTGCCTCTGATGCTACCCAAAGCCCAGCTGGGTGTCAGCAATGGAGACAGGTGGTTCACTTGGGCTCTGGCTTCTTCCATTTGCGACGGAGAACAGGGCACGTAGATGGGGAAAGAAGGAACCCAGGACAAGGGCTTCATCCCTCCCAACCCTCTCCCGGCCCTCCCTCCACACCCCTGCACCCTTGGCTTCTTTGTGTCTCTGAGTTTCTGCCTCTTCATTGACTTCCATCTGTTTTTCTGTTGTCTTTTTTATTTTCTCTCTCTCTTAATTCTATCAGAGGCGTGTGAATCACTGCAATTCCAGCTTGAATAGGAGCTGGGTAAAATAAGGCTGAAACCTACTGGGCTGCATTCCGAGATGATTAAGGTATTCTAAGTCACAGGATGAGATAGGAGGTCAACACATGGTACAGGTCATAAAGACCTTGCTAATAAAACAGGCTGCAGTAAAGGAGCTGGCCAAAACCCACCAAGACCAAGATGGCGACAAGAATGACCTCTGGGTCGTCCTCACTGCTGCACTCCCACTAGCGCCAAGACAGTTTACAAATGCCATGGCAAAATCAGGAAGGTATCCTATTTGGTCTAAAAAGAGGAGGCATGAATAATCCACCCCATGTTTAGCATATTATCAAGAAATAACCATAAAAGTGGGCAACCAGCAGCCCTCGGGGCTGCTCTGTCTATGGAGTAGCCATTCTTTTATTCCTTTAGTTTCTTAATAAACTTGCTTTCCCTTTGCACCGCAGACTTGCCCTGAATTCTTTCTTGTGTGAGATCCAAGAACCCCCTCTTGGGGTCTGGATGGGGACCCCTTTCCTGTAACAGTTCTACTCTTCTTTCTGTTTCTTTCAGTTGATGATTTTCTGCTTACATTTCTACTCTTTCTGTTTACTGTCTCTCATCTCCATTTTTCTGTCTTTATTTCTAAATCTTCTTTACCCTCTTAATGTTGAATCTTTTTGCCTATTGTGATAAATATATTTGGTCCTCGGCCCCATTTCCTGGCATACAACTCCTAAGTCCTTAGAAACTCCAAAGGTTGTCTTTTTGTGTGCTAATGAGCTGACTGAGGCCTGGAAGCGCCTAGGTGGCTTCAGGTAGATCAGGGGCTGATCACCAGAAAGCCCAAGGCAGGATTAGAGGGTTGGGTTTTAAGCCCCACCCGTAACCTTAGGGAAGGGGAGACGGGCTGGAGGGTAAGTTGATCACCAATGGCCAGTGGCTTAATCAATCATTCTTATGTAATGAAGCCTCCATAAAAGCCTAAAAAAGGACAGATAGCTGAACAGGTGGAGGTTTCCAGAAGGGGACACGACCAGGGAGGGCATGAAAGCCCCGTGTCCTTTACCCCCATCTCACCCTACGTATCTCTTTGTCTGTATCATTTGTAATATCCTTTATAGTAAACCTGTAAAGGTAAGTGTTCTCCTAAGTTCTCTGAGTCACTCCAGCAAATGAGGGAGTCGTGGGAACCCCAAATGAAGAACAATTGGGTAGAAGGTCCAGAGGCCTAGATTTGTAACTGGTGGGAAGGGAGTTGCGGTCTTGTGGCAATGAGCCCTCATCAACCATAGGATCTGTTGCTATCTGGTAGATAGTGTTGTAATTGAATCGACTCGAAGTGTCAGCCAGGGTCTGCTGCAGAAATGATTGCTTACTGGTGTGTGGGGAGAACCCCCAGGCATTTGGTCACAGAAGTCTATTGCGTTGATGATTGTGGCGTGAGAATCAAGGGGAAAATTGAGTTTGAGTTTTTTCCTAACACACCAATCTATATCACTTTTCTTTTCTCTTGCAAAGAAAAAATTTTAAATGGGAGATCAGATAGGCACCAACCTGCCATTGATTTCATACACCTTGTTCCCCATCCACATGGACCCCAAGGTCCCACCAGAGGTTCAGGTTGGTGGTTCTGGGTGTCATCCTCAGAGTCATCACTAATACTAATGGGTTTTGTTTTCTTTTTAAGAGAAGAAATCTCCCTATGTTGCCCAGGCTGGCTTCAAATTCTTGGGCTCAGGAGATCCTCTTGCCTCAGCCACCTGAGTAGCTGGGACTACAGGCATGTGCCATCGTGCCCGGCTTTTATTATTGTTATTTGTCTGCCTTTTCAGGGGTGGAGATTTTTTGTTGTTTTTTTCCATCACTATTATTAGTAGTAGTAGTAGTAGTATTGAGACATGGTCTCGCTCTGTCGCCTAGGCTGGAATGCAGTGGCAAGATCTTGGCTCACTGCAACCTCTACTTCCCTGGTTCGAGCCATCCTCCTACCTCAGCCTCCCAAGTAGCTGGGACTACAGGCATGTGCTACCACACGTGGCTAATTTTTGTAATTTTTAGTAGAGATAGGGTTTCGCTATATCACCCAAGCTAGTCTCAAATTCCTAGACTCAAGCGATATGCCCACCTGGCGGAATTGTGCTGGGATTACAGGTGTGAGCCACCATGCCCAGCCTTCATCACTATTAAATGCTAGCCTTCTCCGGGTCAAGCCCCAAGTGAGCTCTTAGTCAAGCACACCCTGCCCTGGGGTGGTCCAGATATCCCAACTCAGAAATGACCAGATAAGGCCAGAATGCATATTCCTGTCCTAAAGCGTGGCCCTGTAGAACCCTTCTCCGTGGTCAAACACTCATCCCTCCCCAGCCTAGACAGCTGCACAGCACCCAAACCCGCCCTGCCCCACCCACTTCTCCACTGCATTTCACTTTGCTTATGTCAGCATTCAATTACAGCAAGGACACTCCCAGCCTAATCCGGCTTTCCCAATGCTTTGGCCTAGAGCACCATGAAGAAGTAGCCTTGTCACGTCCACGATGGCTCAGCGGAGGAGGAAGACAGAGTACCTGCATTTTGAGCAGTTTTGCAAAAGTGAAATACACAGAGTGATCATGAGGCAGGAGAATAGGGCCTGAAGGCAGGGAACCTAATGCCAATTCATGCTGACTTCCTAGAACTAAATCAAAAGGAAAACCCCAACTTTCACATCCAGATAACAAAAGGACCAGAGGCTACTCCCTTTGCAACCACTCCCGACCCTACCTTTTCTGTGACAGATGAAAAACTGAAAGTACCTCTAGTTGGTCCCTTCCTGCAACCAGTCAGGCTGGTCGCTGGCCAAGTTTTCATTTGCATAGGAGTATAACTTTGTAACTTCACTTTAGCCTCTGGTCACTTTCCACGACCAATCAGACATTTGCATAAGGTGTAACTTCATAACTTCACTTCAAACTCTGATTGGTCCCTCTCCACAAAATTGTTGCCCTCTACTTCGTTTACATAGGGGTGTACACTAAGTAATCAATGGGAAACCTCTAGAGGGTATTTAAACACCAGAAAATTCTGTACCCAGTCTCTTGAGCCACTTGTTCGGCCCACTCCCACCCAGTGGAGTGTGCTTTCGTTTTCATTAAATCTCTGCTTTTGTTGATTCATTATTTTCTTGCTTTGTTTGTGCGTTTTGTCCAATTGTTTGTTCGAAGCACCAAGAATCTGGACACCCTCCACTGGTAACAATCAGGGTCTGATTGTTGCAGCACCCAGCGACCAGGCTAGAGTCAGGAGATCTGGACAGAGGACACCATTACTGCCTGATTTACTCATCATGACCATGATCCAGCCCACTCGCTCACCTGGGCCCTGCTGGGGAAGATGTGGCTGCAGCCCCAGACCAGCCACAGGACGCCCGGAAGTATGACCTCCACCCAGCGCTCTCCCTGGCACCTCTGACTCAACCTGTTCAGTCCCAGACTCTTCATCTTTCTCCCCAAACCCATCTCTGTTTGCCACCTTGGTAAGTGGTACTATTATTTGCCTAATCCCCCAGACACCTGGAAACACCCCGGGATTGCATCTCTTTGCCCTCGTTTTCCAAATCTAGTCAGTCACCGAGTCCAACGTGCATGTGAAATTGCTCTGCCCTCCTGGCTGCCCTACCCTGGCTTTGGGATCTCATCTCTCACCTGGACCTCTGCATGAGTTCCCTACTATTCTCTGTACCCCAGGCTCTCTATCCACACAGCTACCAGAGTGATCTTTCAAAATAAAACAAAAATAAACAAATCATCCTCCTGCTTAAACAACTCCTATGGCTCCTTATTGCCTAGAGCTGTGGTCTCCAAAGTTCTTTGATCTCTGTCAATAACAAAAGAATTTTAGCACACATCTCTAATATATGTCTGTTTATTTATGTATAAATTATATTTATATACATTACCATAACTAACCAATATCTGAAGGCATAATACGCCCTGAGAGACAGAGTAGTACTAACATCAGGAGACTTGAGACTGTATTTTCAATTATCTTAGCCAGGCATGGTGGCGTGCCTGAGTCCCAGCTACTCAGGAGGCAAAAGGATCACTTGAACCCAGGAGATCAAGACTGCAGTGAGTCGTGATCCTGCCTCTGCACTCCAGCCTGGGTGACAGAGTGCAACCTTGACTTAAAAAAAAAAAATCAAAACATTATCTTGATAATTCTGGATTTTTTTTTTTTGCCAGCTTCTATCAAGTAAAATGAGATTGTTACAATTTTACACTCAAGATAGAAAGATAATGGGAGCCCACTCCAAGGAGCGGAGCAAGAGCCAGGCCATTTGCTTGTGCCTGCCTGCATTACTGGCCTTCTCTTAATCCCCGATATCTTTTCAGGAAATTTGCTAAATACCTTGTCCATTGTGTGAGGATTAATTTAGTTAAAACCAGATGAGATCACCAAGAAATCACTTCACAGACCACGTGTAAGCATGTCACAATATGCTAACCCCCTCAGACCCTCACAGATGCGCACAACATGTGGGCCACTGACACAGGGACCAAGTGCAGACACGAGGCCAACCCGTACATTAAATATTAGAAATACACCAGGTGCGGTGACACATGCCTGTAGTCACAGCTACTCGGGAGGCTGAGGCAGGAGGATCACTTGAGTCCTCACTTGAGTTCTGGGCCTCGGTTTGCTATGTTCATCAGGTGTCCACACTAAGTTCAGCATCAATATGGTGACCTCTTAGGAGCAGGGGGCCACCTGGTTGCCTAAGGTAGGGTGAACTGGCCCAGGTGGGAAATAGAGCAGCTCAAAACTCCCGTGCTGATCAGTAGTAGGATCACGCCTGTGAATAGCCACTGCACTCCAGCCTGGGCAACACAGCGAGACTCTCTCTCTTAAAAAAAAATTGGCTGGGCGCAGTGGCTCGTGCCTGTAATCCCAGCACTTTGGGAGGCCAAGGCAGGCGGATCATCTGAGGTCAGGAGTTCAAGACCAGCGTGGCCAAGATAGTGAAACCCCATCTCTACTAAAAATACAAAAAATTATCCAGGTGTGGTGGCGCACCTGTAGTTCAACTTCTCAGGAGGCTGAGGTGGGAGAATCGCTTGAACCCGGGAGATGGAGGTTGCAGTGAGCCGAGATCACGCCATTGCACTCCAGCTTGGGCAACAAGAGTGAAACTCCATCTCAAAAAACAACAACAGCAAAAACAAACACACACACATATATATATGTATATATATATATATATATACATATATATATGAAAAGTTTAGTTGCTTTGTTTTTAGTTAAGAAATACACAGAAATAGAAGTTTCTCTACTTTTTCTCCTATCCCAATGGTTTGTCTTGCATAATTTCTGGGTCCAAGAATTCTAGTTTAGGGACTTCCAGTACATAAGGTCTGTGTCCAAATTCCTTACTTGTGAACAGATCCTTCAAAAGAAAATGTCTATTGCAAGAGTTTCTCATAATTGGGGCCATGCATGATTCATCTCCCCGGCCTCAGCACCAAGCTGCCACAGAAAGGATGCTCAGTATCTGTGGGTCAGTCACCGTTTCCCCAGTGCACACAGCCTCCTCTCTGGACTGGATGCTCTTCCTCCCATTGCACCCCCGGTTTTCCACCTGACAAAGTCCTGCTCCTCCCTGTAAGCTCAATCCAAATGCTCCCTCCTTGGGGAGGGAGCCCTCGGACTCTGTGTGCTCTTTCCACTTAGAGTTTGCCAACAGGATGACAGCACGATCTCTGTGTCGAGTCTCCCTCCCGGCCTGTGAAAGAGCTGCGGACAGCGCCTTATTCACCTTTGTGTCCTCAGTGTCCAGCACACTAGAGGTGCTCATAAATGTTGGATGAACGAGAGGCTTTTACAGAGATGGGGGTGAGGCCAAGGGACAGTCTGGGCCCAGGGATTTCAGTTTCAAGAACTTTCATTCTCAGCCTGAACCCACCCCTCTGCAGGCAGCCTGGGGAATGAGCCGGGGCGGGGATGAAGGAGGGAGGCCCAGGGAGGGTGAGCCAGGATGGTACCCGCATGTGGAACCTCACCGCGCTGTTGCCTGCTGGCCTTTCAGGCTGCAGATGAAGTCTATTGGGAAAAGCGAGAAACCGGGGTAGCGGAGTGACCTTCCACCACCTGGCGGCGCTGTGTCTGCATTCTCGGCCACCCCACAGAGGCCCAGCGGCATTCAGGAGCCATGGTCTCTCCCCACGCATCGCTCCGTGGCCAAAAGCACTCAGTTAAGCCAGAGGCACCAGCATTATCAATACATTATCATCCGTGGGATTTGGCAAGGCCTAACCACGACAATCTAAAAGCATTCTCTCTTCCAACAGGGTCAACCCAAAGAACTCATTTGTTAATGGATCACCATTGACTCATCACCCTCATGGAAAACTGAGTCATCCCCAGGTCCTCCCCCCGCTAGTCCTCTTGATTCTGCATCAGCAGCGTCTGTGAATGCCAGCACCCCAGCATCCCACACCGCACCTGTGCTCTGCGTCTGCCTGCCAAGTACAGGCTGTGAGGTATCAGGCCACCCCCTCAGTTCCCTGATCTGTAAGATGGGAACGTTAAGACTTTGTTTGCAAGGTTATTAGATATCTTATATATGCACAACACAGAGTAGAATGTCAGTAAATAATATTCATCTTCCTTTTCTCCGTCTTCATGCCGGCGGACCAGGCCTT
Organism: Symphalangus syndactylus; assembly: GCF_028878055.3. Classification (NCBI taxonomy): domain Eukaryota; kingdom Metazoa; phylum Chordata; class Mammalia; order Primates; family Hylobatidae; genus Symphalangus; species Symphalangus syndactylus. Next base: position 135,116,394 of record NC_072425.2, read on the forward strand.
AATTAAGATCTTCTCCATCTCTCGCCTGAACTATTGGCACTGTCTCTAACCCCCTCTCCCTGCCTCGCCCCCGCACTACTGCTAGAATTATCTTCCTCTGTGGCAGGAGTTATGTTTTAAACCAAATTCACTCTACCAACATTTACACACCTTTCGTTTGCCAGACACTGTACTGGTGCCACAGATATAAATAAAGGAGAGATCTCCCAGGGAGCTCAGTACAGGGGCTTCATATACGCTTTAGAGACTGTTTTAGTTAGAATACTGCCATGGTTTCAGTGTGTGTCCCCAAAAGCATGTGTTGGAAACTTAATCTCCAATGCAACAATGTTGGGGGGTAGGGCCTAAGGAGAGGGTATTAGGCCATCAGGGCACAGTGAATGGATTATTCTATTATCTTGGGAGCTGGTTCCCTATAAAAGGATAGAAAGTTCATACAAGGCCAGGCACGGTGGCTCATGCCTGTAATCCCAACACTTTGGGAAGCTGAGGCAGGTGGATCACCTGAGGTCAGGAGTTCGAGACTAGCCTGGTCAACATGGCAAAACCCCGTCTCTACTAAAAATACAAAATTAGCCAGGGGTGGTGGCAGGCACCTGTAATCCCAGCCACTCGGGAGGTTGAGGCAGGAGAATCACACAAACCGGGAAGGTGGAGGTTGCAGTGAGTCGAGATCATGCCATTCACCAAGGCAATACAGCTGGGAGGCAACAGAGCTAAGATTTAAAGCTATGCACGGAGGTCATTCCAAGTATATGTTGTTCATTATCCGGATACTGAGAAAAATAAATGGGATAAAGTAAATCTATACCATTTACTTTCTAGCCAGATTCTTTTTTTTTCTTTTTGAGATAGAGTTTCACTCTTATTGCCCAGGCTGGAGTGCAATGGTGTGACCTCGGCTCACTGCAGCCTCCGCCTCCTGGGTTCAAGTGATTCTCCTGCCTCGGGCTCCCCAGTAACTGGGATTACAGGCTCCCGCCACCAAGCTCAGCTAATTTTTGTATTTTTAGTAGAGATGGGGTTTCACCCTGTTGGCCAGGCTGGTCTCGAACTCCTGACCTCAGGAGATCCATCTGCCTCGGCCTCCCAAAGTGCCGGGATTACAGCCGTGAGCCACCGTGCCCAGCCTCTAGCCAGATTCTTATTAAAAACACTGTCAAAGCACTGTATGTTCATGGTCTGGAGTTTATAGTGCATGTAGGATGGAAAGCAATATGTCCCAGCTCCACTGTCCTTCCTGTGTCTTCTAACCCTTGTGCTGCCCCAGGATGAAATTAAGAGTATCCTGGAGAGACAGATGAAAAGAAACAGGATGGACTCACAAGTAATCTGAAATTGGTTCCTTGCCTAATTAAAGGGGAGAGGACTGAGTGAACAGGATGTTCACTGAGACTGCCAGCAAATTACACGGGCAATATGGAAACCGCCCCCCGGAACTGAGGCAAACCCAGGCAGGACTCTGGTGCTACAGGAACCTGAATGCTTTCCAGAGGTCCCTGGTGGGCTGCAGAAGCCAGTGTAGGCTCCCTCCAGGATCTACACAGGCCCACCGTGTGCATGGTCTAGGGCAAAAGGCCTAGGCATCCTGGGTTACACTGACCTGGATCTCAACCCTGCCTGAGCCTCAGTTTACTCCCTTGTGAAACAGAGGTAATAGCAGCACCCACATTATAGGGTGGCTGCAAAGACAAAATGAGACAATAAGACTTCTTTCCACAGGCATAAGAGCCTGGCACATGGGAGCGCACATTATATAGTAGCTATTTCCTTACCGTGTGTGGCTTATTTGAAGCAAATGTGTCCTGCCATTCTGTCAGACTCATGCCTGTCTTCCCCTCACCCCCACCCTCAGCCTTAAGTCAGGCATGTGGAAGGGAACACCTATTCATCCTGGCGGGGGCCAGAGGAAGGTCAGCTCCCACCGAACAGAGGTGACTAGGGCTCAGGGTTGGGATCCAGGTTTGGGATTCTCAATTGCCTCGGTTTTTTGGTACAGATAATTGAGGCTCAATTCATCCGCCTCTGAGCCTAAACGATGTCTTAGGAGAAGGATTGCTAAGCAGTAGAAATCCTTTCTAGAAAGCTAGTGAATCAACAGGGAGCCTGCTTTGCATCCCCTCACAGTGAGCCAAGGTGCCCCCTGTTGGCCTCTGTAAAAGAGACACTGGGTTCCCTCCACGCTGCATTCCAGAGCTGCTTGGTATGAGTGAGCCTGGGCTGTTGCCAGCTCATGCCCACCCACTGCGCCCTTCTCTACCTAATTTCTTGGAAGAGATGTGAACAAACGAGCCAGTCACTGAAACTGATCTCAACTTACTTGGGTTCAAAGGGAAGAACCATAGGATCTGCTGGCTGGAAGGAACCTCAGGGGTTCATCTATGTCAAGCTCCAGTCTCTGAATTCAGCTCCTTTCAGAAATAACAGCCTCTACCCACTCCTGAGCGTGGGAAGAGACCTAGAACAGCATTGCTCAAACTTTAAGGTGAAAATCACCTGGGGATCTTGGAATGCAGACTCTGAATAAGAGTGGGGCGTGCTGAGATTCTGTGCTTCTAACCAGCTTCCAGCACTGGTGGCATTGCTGGGTCCATGGGCACACATACCTTGAGCAGGAAGGATCTACAGGGCTTGCTGCCCCCAGAAGCTCCTAGAAGGGAAGTGCAGTATATGGGCAGACTGAGCTCTTCAAGGCAGGAGATATTTTATCTTCCCCAACCACAGTGTCTATATCATCATAGAAAATACTTGCTGGCTGGCTGGCTGGATGGGTGGATGGATGGCCAGGCACATATAGACGGATGAGTGGGTGACTGCTGATACTGAGATCAAATGCACAATCAGAAACAACTGGCAGCCGGGCACCATGGCTCACACCTGTAATCCCAGCACTTTGGGAGGCCAAGGTGAGTGGATCACCTGAGGTCAGCAGTTCAAGATCAGCCTGGCCAACACGGCAAAACCCCATCTCTACTAAAGTAAAAAAAATTAGCTGGGTGTGGTGGCAGAGACCTGTAATCCCAGCTACTTGGGAGGCTGAGGCAGGAGAATTGCTTGAGCCTGGGAGGCAGAGGTTGCAGTGAGCCAAGATTGTGCCATTGCATTCCAGCCTGGGCGACAGAGCTAGACTCCGTTCTTCAAAAAGAAACAACTAGCAATTGATATGACCATCCTACAAATTACTGTAGCTAAGTAAAAATATCTAGGGGAAAAATGAAGGCAAGAAGAAAGAAGGAAATCAGTCAAGGAGGAAAGGAAGGAGGAAGGGAGCAGAGAGAACTGTAAAAATGAAAAAAGGTTTCCAAACCCCCAAGTGTTCTCTTTTTATCTCTACTAGAATGTTTTTTTAAGCTTACTGTGATATATGGATGTCTCCTGTCTCCTTCAGTAGACTGTAGGGTGTATGTATTCAGAGCCTGTGTTTTATCTCCTAATCCACAGCGCCGCACACAAGAGGTAGTCCTAGCATGAGCTCCATAAACACACGTTTTGTGAAATGTATGGGGATAACAGTGCCATTTACAACGTCTGTCTTAGGCACCAAACACTTCACATGGAAGTGAAGGTTTTGTGTTGTTTGTTTGTTTGTTTTTGTTTCGTTTTGTTTTTTGAGACGGAGTCTCACTCTGTCACCCAGGCTGGAGTGCAGTGGCACAATCTTGGGTCACTGCAACCTCCACCTCCTGAGTTTAAGCGATTCTCCTGCCTCAACCTCCTGAGTAGCTGGGATTACAGGCACCCTCCACCACACCTGGCTAATGTTTTTGGCATTTTTAGTAAAGTAGTTTGGTATTTTTAATAAGGGTTTTGCCATGTTGGCCAGCCTGGTCTCAAACTCTTGACCTCGTGATCCACCCGCCTTGACCTCCCAAAGTGCTGGGAATACAGGCATGAGCCACTGCGCCCAGCCAGGATTATCTCTTAATCTTCATAACAACCCTATGAAGTCAGTACTATTATTATCCCCACTTTACAGATGAAGAAGGTGGCGTGCAAGAGGATTAAATAAGAGGCCCATGGTTATACAAATCGTTAGTGGCTGAGATTAGGAGGCAGGACCCCAGGCCACTAGAACTCATGATCTTGACCAGGGAGGATTCGGGTTTTGAGAGGCCTGAAGCTAATGCATTTTGAGGGACTTGGTTTTTTCAAAAAGCAACAGACTATTTAATGTGGTTTTAAATATATCCAGATCGAGTCCCTGGCTGTTGTGAATGCCGAAAAGAGACAAAAATGCTGCTGGTGCAGCTTCAAACAAGTCTGAGCGTCAGGCTGGCCCATAAGGAAAGCATTTGGAAAGACAGGAGGCAGCCCCCTCCTCCAGGAAGGGCGAGAGGAGCAGCCGGGTGCCTGCCTGTCCCTGGGGTGACCGCCTCTGTGCTGTGCAAGGCAGGAGGGCTGTGGCAACAGGACTTGGACCTCCCCATGGACACCAGCGAGTTCCCCTGGCCTCTGGGTCAGCCCTCAGCAGCGCCGCCATGATGGGGTGGAGGACGGTTAAATAACCATCTTTACAGAAATAATATTCTCCTGCAGAACGTGTCTGAGCTCAGTCCATGGTCCAGAAACCTCATAGAAAACAAACAACAAAGTTTCTCAAAGGGCTGCTGACACCTCTCAGAATCTGGTGTGCCTGGAGCTCTCAGCTGGACAAGACCTCTTGGTCCTAAAACTGAGGTCACCTGTATGAGACCAGCCTGGGTAAGGAAGGCTCTGGCCTTCACTCACAGGGATAGGCCACCTCTTGAGGGGCTTTCTTGAAGAAAAAGCATATCAAAGAAATATTCGGCAAAATTTACAAAAACGTATGATTGTGTGAACATATTGCCGGGCCCTTTCCCAGGGCCCTGGAAGGAACCGTGCAAGTGAGGGGCTCTGAAGCCTCAGCTTCGGGAGTTTCATGATAACTCTGCCTCTGATCTTGACACACATGCTGGAAACAGATAAGGAAAGGGAAGAAGGAAGAGAAAAAAATGTCAAAAATAAAGAGGAAGAGATAAAAGAGTAGTAATGGGAGGGAAAGAAGCGAGGAAAAATGGGAGGAGAATCTAAAGAGATGGGTGGGCAAGAGAAAGAAGCAGGCAGGATGGGGCTGAGGGAGAGCTGAGGCTTCCTCTGGGAGAATGGGGGTTCTGGGCCGGGTGCAGTGGCTCACACCTGTAATCCTAGCACTTTGGGAAACCGAAGCGAGTGGATCGCTTGAGCTCAGGGCTTTGAGACTAGCCTGGCCAACATGGTGAAACCCTGTCTCTACAAAAAATACAAAAATAAGCCAGGCATAGTGGCTCACACCTGTAATCCCAGCTGCTTGGGGGACTAAGGCGGGAGAATCCCTTGAGCTCAGGAGGTGGAGGTTACAGTGAGCTGAGATTGCACCACTGCACTCCAGCCTGGGCAACAGAGGGGGACCCTGTCTCAGAAAAAAAAGAACGTGGGTTCTGGTCCAGCTGGTTTTCCCTGGCACCTGGGAGAGGTGGGCCTCTGCTGTCTCCAGGCCACTGTGCCTCCCTCTGTAAACCTTCACCCCCACCTGCAGGCATCACAGCCACCCTGCCCAGTCCTGCTTATGTGCCTTCTTCCCGGACCTCTCCACAAACTCCCAGACCCAAATGGGAGCAGAAGCCAGGAGGGTTGAGTCATCATCCCTCCAACCAGCCATGCCCAGCAGCCTTCATGCCCAGACAGCTGCCTCTTTCCTGGTTCATCACCTGAGCACCAGGTGAAGCAATGCAAACCTGTGGGCCAGATGTTTAGCCTGGCACATACAGGAACCAAGACAACTGAAAACATGGCTCCCAGTGGCCCACTGGCTTCTCACTGCCCTCCTGCTGGGGAGGTGCCTGCCTGGATCACCACAGCCCTGACCCTGAGGTCACCTGAGATCACAGGCTCTTGCCTCTGCCCAAGACTTCCAACTCTAAAGGCCACCAGCCGTCAGTAAGGAAGGGCTGGGGCTGTGCTGGCTGCAGAGCCCTGCAGACCAGCTTCGGATCTCTGCTGCTCAGAGACAAGTCCAAGGCCACACTGCATTCATCAGCTGAGATCTGGCCAATAATCCCTCACACTGACCTGGTATTCCTCCTGCTCAGACATCACTGGGGTCCTCCATGGGCCATATTATCCCAAACCATGAACCTGGGGCTTTCACACACTTGTGTTCCACTCAGCCTGTTCACAAGGCTGGCAGTGTGAACCAGTAAGAGAACCAGGTTCCAGCCCCAACTCTGCCCGAAACTACTTCATGTCCATGAGCTATAGTTTCCTCAGCTGACAAATGGGAACAAAATATTGGGGTTGTTGTTGTTGGAGAATTAAAGGGCTGATACACAGAAGCACGTTATCAACAGGAGGACTAATACATGTGTCTAACCCAGGCTGGTCTCCTGGGAGGGTCAGGTCTGAGAAATGGAAGGAGATCCGGATTCATATGGAACCAGACACTAATTCATTATGTGACTTTGGGCCATTGACTGCCTCTCTGGAATTTAGTTTTGTCACCCACAGAATGGGGGAATAACGTGGACAATTATCCAAGTCCCTCCCAGCAAAATGTCTGTGGCTGTAAGGTTTCACCTTGCACATCCCCTGGCCAGGGGGGCAGCTCCAGCTATCAGGATGTGGCAGAACGTGAATCAGAAATGATCCTGTGGGGCCAGGTGTGGTGGCTCACGCCATAATCACAGCACTTTGGGAGGCCAAGACAGGTGGATCAGTTGAAGCCAGGTGTTTGAGACCAGCCTGGCCAACATGGCAAAACCCCATCTCTACTAAAAATACAAATTAGCCAGGCATGGTGGCACATAACACCTGTAATCCCAGCAGCTACTTGGGAGGCTGAGGCAGGAGAATCACTTGAACCTGGGAGGTGGAGGTTGCAGTGAGCCAAGATTGCGCCACTGCACTCCAGCCTGGGCAACAGAGTGAGACTCTGTCTCAAAATAAAATAAAATTCAAAAACACAAAACTTAGCTGGGTGTGGTGGCAGGTGGCTGTAGTCCTAGCTACTCGAGAGGCTGGAGCACGAGAACTGTTTGAACCTGGGAGGCGGAGGTCGCAGTGAGCTGAGATTGCGCCCCTGCACTCCAGCCTGGGGGACAGAGAGAGACCCTGTCTTTAAAAAAGAAAAAAAAGAAAGAAAGAAAGGAAGGAAGGAAGGAAGGAAGGAAGGAAGGAAGGAAGGAAGGAAGGAAGAAAGAAAGAAAGAAAGAAAGAAAGAAAGAAAGAAAGAAAGAAAGAAAGAAAGAAAGAAAGAAAGAACCCTGTGGACAAGGAGACGTGGGCTGTAGCCAGAGCACCAATAGTGATTTTCAGAATATTGAATGGCCACTGAGGCAGGGGCAGGAAGCACTAGTACATTGGCTCTGTGCAGGACAGCTTCACTTCTGGGATCCAGGGAAAGGGGGTACATCTTACCTCCCTAAGAGAAGAAACTCCGTCCTTCTCTGTGGACTTTCCAATCCTGTTGCTCCACACCTGGCAATGCTCCCTTTGAACTGAGCTACAAACTCTGTCGCCCAACCCCCGGACCACTCCAACTTCCCACAACCCCAAACCAAAGCACCCACACAGTGAGAAGTCATGCACCTAGAAGGTGGGGGGGGGGTGGAAACTTCTGGCATCGCCCTCAGCGAACACCCGGTTGGGTGGAAGTCATTCAGGCGGGAAGGCTTTTGTGACATCTTAGGTGTGTCACCTGTTCTGAGGCCGAAGGGCCCATGAATGACTTCAGGTGTTGTTCCAGCCCCTAAGATAGGTGTCAGGTTACAAGACACATAATCATTCCAGTTTGGCAACTTCACATGTAGGGCTGTTTTAATCAAGCTGCCCACAGTCCCCCATTCACTCCTGGAATACGGCGGAGAGAGGCAGCAGCTTGCTAAGCGGACAAGGATGCTGGGCGTGAGGGACCAAGGCCCGCCCTGCACTCAGACCACCTCCAGCCAGTGCTGACCAGGGACTTCTGACCTGCTGGCCAGCCAGGACCTGTGTGGGGAGGCCCTCCTGCTGCCTTGGGGTGACAATCTCAGCTCCAGGCTACAGGGAGACCGGGAGGATCACAGAGCCAGCATGGTGAGTGTGGGGGCCCTCTGCTCCCAAGACACGGGGAGGGTGGGTCTCCCCATATAAGGCCCTTCAAGCAGCCTGAGCGTTCATCAGCTGAGAATTCTGTGACACCTTCTAGGTTAAAAAAAGAGGCCACACCCAAATCCCCCCATACCCCAGCCCGGTACACGTCTCATACCCACCTGCCTTCCTCTCTTCCGCCATTGCCATGGTCCTTGGACCAGCTCACCTAAGAAGCTGAGCACAGAGCCAGGGCTGTCCTTCCTGACTATTCTTTCCTGAATCCTGCATGTTCTTTTGCCCAGTGTCTCCAGGTCTGTTGGTTAGAGGTTGGCACTATTTTTCCGGCAGAGGGCTGTTTTGATGCCATGGTGGCCTTCTGCCACTCCCTGGGGAAACTGATTCCTTTTCTTTTTAAAGAAAAGTGGAGACCAGGTACGGTGGCTCACGCCTGTAATCCCAGCACTTTGGGAGGCCGAGGCGGGCAGATCACTTGAGGTCAGGAGCTTAAGACCAGCCTGGCCAGTATGGTGAAACCTCGTCTGTACTAAAAATATAAAAAATTAGCCAGGCGTGGTGGCAGGCGCCTGTAATCCCAGCTACCTGGGAGTCTGAGGCAGGAGAATCGCTTGAACTTGGGAGGCGGAGGTTGCGGTGAGCCAAGATCGTGCCATTGCACTCCAGCCTGGGCAACAAGAGTGAAACTCCATCTCAAAAAAAAAAAAAAAAAAGAAAGAAAGAAAAGAAAACAGTGCAGAGATGCTTCCAAATAATCTAGGGTGTTTGTGGAGATCTTTTACTTGGTCTCTTTTCATGCCCTCACCCTCTCTCCTCCTTCTCCTCTGAATACCTGGAACGTCTTCGCTGTCTTGGGGCAAAGAGAATCAACCCCATCTTTCAAGGAGGACAGCTGAGGGCCAGGGAGGGGAAGAGATAATAACTGGGTCTGAGGAGGAACCCAGGGGTCTTCCTTCTCCAATCCTTGGCCAAGAGGCAGCAATTGCCCAGCCACCAAAGTGAAAGGGAAGGGAAGAGAGGAAAGGAGAAGCCACTGTCCAAGGGGGAAGGATGTGACCTGCAGGGGCCCCTCGAGTGATTGTCTTCTATTCCCAACCTGAGCACTTCCCACAACACTCTTCTGAAAATTCTGGCAAGAACAATTCCTTGTGCGGTTGTAGCTGATGATCAGAAAGGGGAAGGGGCTTCCCTTTGAGCCAGGATCAAAGCACAAGCTTCCTGCTTTCCCAACCAAGGAGGCGCCCCAAAGTTTGGCCTGTGTGCAGAGATGCTGTATCGCCTGGGGCTCCCAGAAGAGGAGAGCAGCTGTGGAGCCTACCTAGCTGTGAGCTGCTTCTGGGTGGCAGGCACTGAGGAGACCTGGGGTGTCTCTTGGGGAGCAACTGAGAAGGGAATCATTTCTAGGGCAGGTCACTAACTGCAGAATCAGAAGGCTGAGGCCAGCTCCCTGATTAGCTCTGCTGTCTTGAGGCATTCATCTTCCTGAGACTCACCTTCTCCCCTGCCCATGGAAATGATATGACCCACAACAGCCCCAAGCACACGCACAGGGGTCGCAGAGATTACACGGCTAATACATGTGAGTAGGTTCTGGAAACCATGAAGCCCCACACAAATGTAAGGACTTAGGACTAAAGAGGAGTCTGTGTTAGGAAATGACAGCTGGTAGTACACCGAACACAGACCCTTTGCCACCAGGGATGGAGCTGGGCATTGCTGGAGGAGTGGGGGATGGCAGGTGGGCACACTGGTGGAGGGGTTAGGTCAGGCCTGGGGCCCCAAAGGCAAGGCAGCAGCATGGCCAATCTCCATGGTATGGTCAAGAAGTTTCTAGCCCCGGAGCTAGCCATTATACTGCCTGTGCTTAATAACCCTGTCATTAAGCCTGTGCTTAATAACCCTAGACAGCCATAGCTCCCAGCCCTGAGGGGAGGATGGGATCTCCACGCCCAGGCTCAGCCCTCCCTTCCCTTCCATTTCCTACCTCCTTCCATCCCCACAGGCTCCTCTCTGTGACAGTCAGGGTCCTTTGAGCTGCTGCGTCTTAACGAGGGCTCTCCCCAGAACCCATTAAGCGGGGTATTCCTAGGGAGAGCTGGAGCAGGGACTCAGGCCCAGGCAGAGGTCAGAGCCCAAGCCCTGTCCCTGAAGGAAATGAGTCCCATGCTAACTACTCCATAGCTGAGGCCTGGAGGGAAGTCAGGGACCCTGGGACTGGCTATCCTGGCCTTGACTCATTACTGTTCTGGAGACCCAAACGCACCCTGAGCCACCAGACGTGGGTGTTAACACCTGAGGTCAACCCCCTGGCGCTTCCAGCTGCTCTGGAGGAAGCTGGTCCTCCCTCCCACCTCCTCTTTTCCATGCCAGCCTGGTACAGACTCAAGGGGCTTGGCTGGGCTTGGCCGGGCTCAGAAATGTGGCAGTCAGGAGCCAGGCTGCGGGCAGTGGGCTGCTGGGAGCACTGCAGAGTCCACCCTGACTGGGGCACAGAATCCAGAAGCCCACTCGGCCCCGGCAGTGCCATCCTAGGCCCTGAGGTGGTAAACTGAGCTGGGCAGTGGGAAGGTCCTAAAGGGCAAGACAGGCAAGGAGGGTCTGCTTGCTTTGCCTGCTCTCCTGGCATCCTCGACACCTGGGTGATGGGGCCTAGTGTCACTGTAACCACCTCCCCCCAGAAAGAAGCTCCAGCCAGACACCATTTAATCAGCCCCTTTCATCGGCCAGCCTCTAAATGGGGCTGGGGGTTGGGAGGACACAATACCTAGGTTTCAGCCTGCAGGTGTTCAACACAGAGTGTGACAAGTATAACACCAGCAATGCTTACAAGGTACCCCTGGAGCTGAAAAGGCAATAGATTCTCTCTAGGGAAGTCGGGAAATTGTCCTGGAGGAGAAACTTTGCAGTGGACTTTGAAGGATGAGCAGGCTCTCTCCAGGCAGGGAAAGCATTAAGGAGCTCCAGACACAGGGGACTGCATGTGTGAACAGCAAGAAAGAGTGGTAGTATAGGGACAAGAAGCTCTCGTGCTGTGGCTGGAGCAAAGGCTCTGGCACTCCAGGCCGTGGGAGCTGCACCTGCTGAGGTGGAAGCTGCATCCCCAGGCCCTGTCCATCTCTGAGGGCGCTTCCCGCCTGACCCTGGGGGTCAAGCTCTGTGCCTGGGTGCTTCCCTGGAGAAGAGGTTTAGATGTCAGGGCTCCTGCATGCCCCCAGGCCTCCTCTCCTCCTCTCAGTCTTCCCTCAGTGCAGCTGAGAACCCAGCAACCACCTCCCTAGCCCAGACCCATGCCAAAGCCCAAGAGATCTGAGGAGCTGAATATAAGAAATGAGGAGAGACCAGCTCAGGGGGTCGTGGGTAGGGGGAGAGATGAGAAAAACAGACACAAAACAGGGCTGGGGAACTGCCGACAAGCTTCCCAAAGCCCCAGAACTGCCCCAGGGCAGCAGGAGACAAATGCTCTCAGGCCTGAAAATCTCCATGGCCTCAGCCTTCCCAGATGCCTATTCTGCCCTCAGCCTTCCTTCCTGCTCAGGTGAAAACATCAGCCTCAATAAAACTCTTCAAGTTCCCAAGCAAGGATTCCCCAGGACAGTGAACTCCTCCAAACCTAAAGTGCAATCCTCGGCCACATTTTCTTATAAACCTGTTGCCACCAGAATGGGAGCTTCTTGAGGACAGGGTCTGTGTCTTTTCTGTTTTTAGCCGCAAATCTAGCACAGGGCATGCCATCCATGGCATGGACTAGGCACTTAGTAAATGTGAATGAATGAATGAGTGGACTGATGCATGACAGATAAATAATCAAAGATGGAATCCTCTATAACCAATTTCTGATTTATCTGACACTGAAAACAAGGCTCATCCCAAGTCCAGTTGGAAAACATGCCAGATTGTATCTGAGGGGTTACCAAGGTGTTTTTATCCCAGAGGGGGATGGGCGTGAGGGAGGCACAGGTCTGAGCCTGCCGGGAAACCCTGGTGATAGGGAAGGGGAAGAATGGGGCAGAGCCAATGTGGCAATTCCCCTGTGACACGTCTAACGCCACCTCCCAGCCTGCCACTCTGACTAACTGGCACGTCGGCAGCAGAGAAATGTGTAAACAAGACGGAAAACCGCAACAGTTCTCCCCAGCCCGTGGCCCCCAGAGCACCCTCCAGCTTCCTCGCGTAATCCACATGCAACCAAAAACTCTCGAAGGGTAGCAGATGAAAGGAACACTTGAGGAAGAGGGTGAGAGACACGATGGCCCCTGTCCAGGAGTGGGCACCTGTCCAGGGGTGGCAGTGGCATCTCCTGTCACAAAATGTCCTGCACATCAGTCTGGCTGGGCTTCGCCCGCTGGTGCAGTTGAGCCAACCAATGCTTTCAGCATATCCTGCTGTCTCAGTTTCTTCCTTTAAATCTGTATGCATTCATTCATTCATTCATTCATTCATTCAGCATGTGTTCCCTGAGCATCTACTATGTGCTAGGTACTGGCAAGATACCATGGAAGATTCAGAGAATATGCAAAATCTAGGCCTTCAATTTTGTGCACTCCACAGATGGAACAGGAGCAGGGGAAACTGCTTTCCCACACCCCAGGCAGAGCCTGACACTCACTCACTCACTGATGTCCACAAGAAGTGGGTAACTATAGCGCCAAGGTGAGCCCCCTCACCTTCATCCCATCTCCACCCTGACATCACTCACGATCACACCTCCAGTCCCCAGAGAGGAGGGTCCTGCCAGGCTGCTGGGAGAACCTATCTGGACACGTAGGAGTCACTGGTGGTCTTAAAGAGAATAATAGCTACAGTGGCAGCATTGCATCTCTATCCAAATGCAACAAGGGCACCATGTTGGGCTTCAAGAAGCACTTTCACATCCAAAATCTCCCTTCAGTCTAATACAACTCTCTGAGACATTGTAATCCTCATTCTACAGATGAAGAAATTGAGGCTCAGCCAGGTGTGGCGGCTCATGCCTCTAATCCCAGCACTTTGGGAGGCCTAGGTGGGCGGATCACCTGAGGTCAGAAGTTCAAGACCAGCCTGGCCAACATGGTGAAACCCCATCTCTACTAAAGATACAAACATTTGCCGAGCACAGTGGCTCACTCCTATAATCCCAGCGACTCGGGAAGCTGAGGCACGAGAATTGCTTGAACCCAGGAGGCAGAGGTTACAGTAAGCCAAGATCACACCACTGCACTCCAGCCTGGGCAATAGAGTGAGACTCGGTCTCAAAAAAAAGAAAGAAAGAAAGAAATTGAGGCTCAAAGAGGTTCATGACTTGAAAAGGGTCATTCGGCCAAGGGCAAAGGGAAAACCAGTAGCTATAATTAACTTGGACTTTCAAGAAGACTAAACTAAAGTTTCATACCCAATGCTGCTCAGGGAAAAAAACCCAAATTACCAGGAGACCATTAAGGATAGAAAATTGATTTAAAGAGAGAATATTATAAGTAGATCAGGCCTAGGACTAATCCTATCTGTGGGAGGAGACAAGAGAAATTTCAGGCTGAGAGTGAGCTCTTCAGAATCACAGACCCTAAGGAAAAACCTTAGAGGTCTTCTCGGCGAGGGGGTTCCCCAAGCGTACTTTGACCTCGGAGCCTTTTGCTCCACTGAAATCAAATGCAGAACCCCCATATGGGACACAGAGAGAAAAACAGAGCTGCAGTGTTTGAAAGGACTGTCCCCCACCCCCGCCACTTCTGCCCTGCCTCCCTCTCCTCTGCTGCACCGCTGGGGGTCTTGGTCGAATCCCCCAGGGGTGCTCAGAGCCCTTATCTGACCCTGGCCCTCATCTGCCACAGAAACCTTCACAATCCAGCTTTTGCTCACACATCTGTTTCTAGAAGCTACTGTTGCTGAAAACAATCTTTCCTTTGCCAGGAGAAAAGACTTTCTCTAACTTCCCCTGTTCCTCCTCGAATTGTGTTTTGCCTTTCTCAGACGGCCACACACACTTGAAGCTTTCATGCTTCCACTGGTCCTTGCTTCTCTGAACTGCGTGTTCCACCCTCTCTTCCGAGAGAGTTCACACAGGTCACACGACATCACCTCCGGTCCCAACTGCCCTGGTCACTCTCCCCAGATGCACTTAGTCCACAGAGTCCCCTGCTGAAGCCAAGCCCCGGGGCCCATGAAATCATAAAATTCGCTCTTTGTTCAGTTCCTATTACATACATGACAGGCCCTCTATGAAGCTCCTTCCCATTAACAATAAAAAATTTTTGACTATGAGTATCTGCTATGTCATGAACTTCCCAGGTTCTATTTTAATATTGTTATCAATAATTAATAAAAAGAATATACTCCATGGGCAAAAGAGCTTTACCTCTGGTTCACTGCTAGGTCTCCAGGGCCCAGAAAGGTGCCTTACTAAATAAGTAAACTATTATTGTTGTTATTATTATTACAGTTAACAATTATTGTACTCTTGGCTGGGTGTAGTGGCTCACACCTGTAATACCACTTTGGGAGGCTGAAGCGGGTGGATCACCTGAGGTCAGGAGTTCAAGACCAGCCTGGCCAACATGGTGAAACCCTATCGCTACTAAAAGTACAAAAAATTAGCTGGGCATGGTGGCAGGCACCTGTAATCCCAGCTACTCGGGAGGCTGAGGCAGGAGAATAGCTTGAACCTGGGAGGTGGCGGTTGCAGTGAGCCGAGACAGCGCCACTGCACTCCAGCCTAGGCAACACAGCGAGACTCCGTCTCAAAAAAACAAACAAACAAAAAACAATTATCGTACTCTTACTGTGCACCAGGCAATGTAGTATATGCTATGCATAACTGGGGCTCCTTAGGAGGGAGACTTACTGCATCTCTCTTTCTCTCTCTCTCTCCCTCTTTTTCACACACACATGAAACTGAGGTTCTTGGTGGTTCAAAAACTTGCCTAAAGCCTCAGGCCGATGAGAAAATAGGATTCAGACCCAGGCTGGGCCAGGATTCCACGGCCTGTGCTCTGTGCACTGTAAAACACAGCCTCTCCTAGCAAATGAAATTTCAGCAAGGAAGAACTTCATGAAGCACTCAACGAGTTATGTGAGTGGGCAGGAAAGCAAGAAAGGAACTTCAGGTTATGCAACTGCAAAGTCAGAGATGCAGAGAAGACACTGAAGCACTATTAAAGCACTATTTATAGGATCCTGAGCTCAGAGTTCACAGGAAACAGATCTAGGAGTCACTGAAACCTGTGCCAGGAGATTGGCTGCAGCAGCCGCACCAGCCCACCAAGGCTGGTTATCACTGGGGCCTCCAGAACAAATGAGAATCCTCAACCCTGCCCCTGTACGGAACCATAGTGCAGACCCTCCTTGAACATGTGTGGAGTTCTGCTCTCCATGCCTGTAGGGTAATTGGGGCGGAAAGCACTCATTTTCACTTACTAAACTCCTCTATGTTTCAAGCACCAAGCCAGGCACATCACATGTGTCAATAATTCTCACCAACAACGCTGTGAGTTACATCATATTCTCCCCATTTTACAGATGAGAAAACTGAGACTCAGAACAATTTATTAACTTGCTCAAGACTTCATGGTTGGGAAGAGGCAGAGCTGGATTCAGGCCAGTGTTCCTGCCTCAGAATTCAGGAGGCACAGGATCAAGGGACAACCCCCTTCTGATCAAGGCAGCTGAGACCTCTCAAACTGCAAAGACCAACCTAGGGGACTATGAGCAACTCTGTAAAATCATGCAAGGACCAGATGGGGCTCCCGGGGCTTGCAAAGGTGCTGAAAAAGTGCATGGTGCTGAGCGGGTGGCGCATCTTATAGAAGCTTTCTCCCCATCATCTTGTGAAGTCGCTTTTATTGTACCCACATTCCAAAGAAGGAAACTGGGTCCAGGAGCTGTTGAGTGACTTGCTCAAAGTTGTTCTACAGATGGAGGAGTCAGATCTTCTTCTTCTTTTTTTTTTTTTTTTTTTTTTTTTGAGACAGAGTCTAACACTGTTGCCCTGGCTGGAGTGCAGTGGCACGATCTCGGCTCACTGCAACCTCCGCCTCCTGGGTTCAAGCGATTCTCCTGCCTCAGCCTCCCAAGTAGCTGGGATTACAGGTGCCCGCCACCACACCCAGCTGATTTTTTTGTATTTTTAGTAGAGATGGGGTTTCACTATGTTGGCCAGGCTGGTCTCAAACTCCTGGCTGGAGTCAGCCCCAGTCAGTTCCTTTTCCCTCCCTGCCATTTCCCTCCCCCTTAAAGTTTAAAGGACAATTCAGGACAAGCAAAAGTGAGTACGATTCTTGAAAGAGGGTATAAACTCTGTCTTTGAACTTTTTAAAATTAACATCAGACTGCTCCACGGATGGCAGCTCCTCAGTTCAGGTAAATTGCAAAGTTGAGAGAACCCCTCTAAGCTTTAATATCCATCAGCCCTTCCCAATGGCAAACCCATGAGGGTCCCTGTCAGGCTGAAAGGCTGAACTGTGTGGCGGGACCCCTGCTGGCCCTCTCAAGTCCACTCCACCATTGCCCAGGCATCGTCCTGAGGTGTGCAAAGATGGTGGCACCTTCCTTCCTATCAGACCCTTCCAGGAGGGGAAGGTGGGCTCGGATGGACCCACCACTCTGGAACAGAGGGAAAGCTGAGCAAAGTAGAATTGTTGAGAGTTCAGAAAGTTGGGAGAGAATGGGCTGCTTCCCCTAGGACAAAGAGAAGGATTGCAGAGGGATTCCTAAGCATTGCAGTAAACAGCAGCATCGCCTGGAAGCAAGGGCCCTCCAGAGGGAACCAGGTCTGTCTTCAGTTTAATTTAGCCCAATGGGCATGTACAAATACCTCACTCCTGCCCTTCACATTGTCTCTGGGGAAAGAGCATAAGTGCCGTGCCTCAGTTTCTCCATTTGTGAAATAGGGATAGTTACATCTTCCCTGCCTCCCTAGCCCTACCTGAACCTAAGAGCTACGCCCGAACACAAAAGCTGATTCTTAAATGATGGGAGCTGAACAGCAGGCTGGCAGGCGATAATGGCAGGCTGCCTGACCCCTCCCTTCTGCCCCAGGCCCTGCCCTGGAGCCATTATGTGCTGAGATGGGGGCTGAGGTGCTCGGCTCAAATTGCCAATAGGTCAGCACCTATGTGGCTTAGAACAAGGCAAAATGGTTTCTAATGTAGCAGCCGAGGCTGAGGTTAGACCCAAAGGAAAATGTGCTGCTCTAAGAATGCCTCAATGCAAGACAGTGTTTGCGAGGATGCTCCCTGAATTTCCGCGCGAGAGCTTAGATGCCCAGCTGCATATGGCCTGGGCTAGTGGCCAACCTGCCTGGAGACGGAGTAACAGGTGCGATCCCAGGATGCTTGGAAGCAGGCATGACAGTCATCTCTGAGGACCTCCCATGCACTCTAGGCTGCTGCATCACCACCAGGCTCATCTCAGGAAACTCACTCCCTCCTCTCCTGCCCCATGATCTTCCAGCCCTCAGTGACCCTCTCCTCCCCTTACCTGTCATGGCTGAGACATCCAAGAGAGAGAGCCCTGTTTCCAGTGCAGCAAAGGCATAAAACTGCCTATTCCAGCTGCAAGTGGTGAGGACACAGCTGCTTGCCGTTGGTTTGGGGGAGGGATGCAGGTTCCAGGATCAGACAGCAGAGTGAGGCTCCCTCAGAGGAGCACTGTGGCCGGGCCCCACTCTGCAAGCTGACGGTGAGCACCTCTGGGTCTCTTGGCCTACCCGAAGAACTTTCCCCACCCCCTCCCTTGGGTTTTCCCCACTGCTTGTTACTGGCCTCAGCAACTTAGCTGCCACCTTCCCAAGCCTCAAAGGACCTGTTTATCCCATCACCTAGCAACAGCAGCATCTCTGGCTCTAGGTTTTCCTATGAGACCGTGGGAAGCCAGGGCCTTGGACTCCAGGGAACACTGAAGCTGCCGTAGACAGGAACAGGGCCAGGAGGCCCCTTTTATGTGCCCCTACTTTTCTCTCTTTGTCCACACTCCAGTCATTCCAGCTCTGCCGTTACTGACTTCTTTCCAGAGCAAGGCAATGCCAAGTCAGCATTGCAGAGAGGAACAGAGAAATCAGGCCCCAGGGACAGGCTGCTTGGCAAGGGAAGCAGACAGGAGCTAGCCAAGCTTTCTGTTCCTTTGGCCTCCTTGAGCTGCCTCCTCTTCTTCCCCTCCTTACTAGCCTGGTGGACTTGCCTGTTTCACTGTGAGGGTATTAACTCTTTCAACCCATCTCTGAAGGGCAGTTCCCAATTACCCAAAGGGATCTTGAGGTTCAGAGACATTGAGGAGTGTGCCCAAAGCCACACAGCAAGTCAGAAGACAAGGCAAGGTGAGAACTCATACTCTCCAGGCTGGTGGCTTCTCTGCAGCCACTTAATCTTCACTCCATTTAAAAACAAGAGCTGCCTTGTATCTGGGTTCATCCTCTCTGAGCTGGAAAGGAAGCTGACCTTAAGATGTCCGTTTGCTTTTTGGAGCTGAGCTAATCCCAACCAGGAGGTTCCCCATGATCTAAAACAGTGGTAGGGGTGGGGAATAAGAATAAAGGAAGAAGAGGCAGGTGAGAAAGGTGGGAACTTAATGGAAGAAAGGGAAGAACGAATGCTAATATCAATAAAGCCCCTCCTAGGAACCAAGCTCTGCAATAGGCCCCTTTCCCAACATGCTCTTTGAGGGAGGTCTCTTGACCCCATTCATGGATGACATGGCAGAACCCAGAACTGAGCAAAGTCACTCTGCCTTCACACCAAGGGAGAGCTGGGGAGATGCTGGGGGCGATCTCTGCATGATGACTGCATGCTGATTATATCCAACAAGGCTGCATTGCAAGGGAGGAGAGATTCAAAAGGACCCAGCACCAGCTAATGACTGTTATCCAAATGAGTTCCTGAAACCACCAGGAAATGAAACCAACAGTCCACCAAGTCCAGAAACCCAGCCCGAAGGGCTAGATCTGTTCCTTACTTGCTCCAAAGCCATAGCAGCTGCCTCTTCTGTAAAATGGGGACAGTTTCTCAGGGTTGTTCCATGGATTATATAGGACAGCACTTATGAAAGAAAGACATTGTAAATTATATAATACTACTCCACTGCAATAACCAATGGTTCTGCCTCCATATTTGGGTCTTGGATTAATGTCTTCCTGCTGCCAGTGACAAACCGAGAAGCAGGAAAAGAAGATTCTCTGAGTTGATCAGGCAATGGCAGGTTTTCCAGCGATCGAACACCCACCCACTTCTGCCTCCCCACCTTACCCCCTACCTGGGCCCTGGGGGCCTGGGCATTCTCGCCCTTCCACTGTACTGCAGACAGCAGGAGCTTCATTCCCAGATGAGCCGCAGGTCAGACACTGGCTGGGCTGGACCCATGAGTCAGGGCTCTGCAGCAGACTGAATCAACACAGCAGACAGGCCTGGGCCAGCCAGTGGCCCAAACAGAAAGGGAAAGGCCAATGCCTTTGCTTGGTCTGGGCTGGGCTGGGGCTGCAACAGTTGTAGCCAGAAGCTGAGTTCAAGCTGGGGGTAAATAAATACATCTCCAGCAAAGCAGAAGGAAGCACATGTGTTGTTTGTTGACCTCTCAACTTCCTCCTTCCCTCTATTAACTACAGGTTAAGACAATTCTATCCGACCTCTGTTTTCTCATCTGAAAATAAGGAAGTTGCCTTATTTCAGCTTTGCATCTTCTGATCATGGCAGGGACCCACCATGGTGATGGGGTCTGGCTGGATCTCTGAATTTTACCTGGTACCCACATCTCTCAGCCCCATTCTCTCCTTTCCTTAGCTCAAGATTGTTGCTTCTGGGCTCAGAAGAGATGCAGCTGGCCATAAGTCCCTATTTCTATCCTGCTCAGGGATGTCATCAACATTGATGGCCCCCAGTTGACACTCACAGGCTTAAAATGCACCTACCTCCCTGCCCATGAGCCCCAGTACTCGTGACCTTCTGCAGCTCCTCTTCCAGAAGTGTATCTATCCATCATCTCTGATCTTTCTGTGTCACAGATGTTTGCCAAAGAGCTTCAAGAAAAGCCAAAGAATGAGCTACTCATGGGGAAACTCAGGCAGCACAACACTCAGGCAGCACAACAGTAAGGGCAGAGCATGGTGAGGACATGAGTTTGACTTCCTCAAGCCACTCAGCATAGCCAAGTGATGGCTTTTTTTATGTTTTCCTTGAGCCTTGGGTGCATAGCATTGGGGGAGCTAGAATCCTTGCTTCATGCCTTTTTTCACTATCTGTCCATGCAGGGCCCGTTTGTAACTTGCTAGTTAGTTGGTTTTAACAATGTAATAAGCCTCCATAAACCCACCATCCCCAACAAAAGCTAGACTTAATAGTAACCTACATTTAACCATGAGGTTCCCACTCCTGCACACACATATCCATCCCTCTCCTGAGGTGGGTAGGGCAAGTGTCTTTCGTTTATTAATTCAACAAATATTGGCTGTACATATTTGATAGGCCAGGAGCTGTGCTTCAAGCTCCCTGCCCAAGTAAGTTCTTCCCAAACCCTATATTCATCATTCCCTTGCTTCTCTATGGAAAAGATTCTGTGCTATATGTAATCTTTTGGGACTTACTTTTTCCCTTAATATTACATTCTAATATCATCCTTATTATTATTTTGAGATGGAGTCTCACTCTGTCCCCCAGGCTGGAGTGCAGTGGCACCATCTCGCTCACTGCAACCTCCCCTTCCGGGTTGAAGGGATTCTCCTGCCTCAGCCTTCTGAGTAGCTGGGATTACAGGCGCCCATCACCACGCCTGGCTAATTTTTGTATTATTAGTAGAGACAAGGATTCACCATGTTGGCCAGGCTGGTCTCGAACTCCTGACCTCATGATCCACCCGCTTCAGCCTCCCAAAGTTCTGGGATTACAGGTGTGAGCCACTGCACCTGGCGCCATCCATATTATTTTGTGTCACTATAGTTCATTTGTTTTGACTGCAGCCTACTATGTCATTGTGTGAATATACCACAGTCAGCTTCGTAAAGACTGACCTGAGACTGAGTCCTCAAACTGAGATATTTTCATTAATTCTTTCATTCAACAAATATTTTTTCAACACTTATTATGTACTGGGCATTGTAGGAGACATCAGGGATGCCGCGGTTAACAAGATAGTCACAGTCCCTGTCATTCTGGCTTATGGTTTTGCTTTAGTTTATTTTTTCTTTCTTGCTTTTGGTTTCAAACAGGTGTAGAATTTTTTCCCACAACTACTAGTCAGTGAATAGCAATTGAAAACATATTAAGGGCCAGGCATGGTGGCTCACACCTGTAATCCCAGAACTTTGGGAGGCTGAGGTGGGCAGATCATTTGAGTCCAGGAATTTGAGACCAGCCTGGGCAATGCGGTGAGACCTCATTTCTACAAAAAAATAAAAAATAGCTGGGCGTGGTGGTGCATGCCTGTAGTCCCAGCTACTTGAGAGGCTGAGGTGGGAGGAGCACTTGAGCCCAGGAGGTGGAGGTTGCAGTGAACTGAAATCACAACATTGCACTCCAGCCTGGGTAACAGAATGAGACTCTGTCTCTCTCTCTCTCTCACTCTGTCACACACACACACACACACACACACACACACACACGCACACAAAATTAGCCATTGTTCAGTTCAGTGATGAGGAATCCAAGGCCCCAGAAAGTGCAGAATATAAGCCTCCTTTGTGCCTCAGCTTCTAGCACAATTCCAGGCCCATCAAAGGAGTATAGTCAATATTTGTTAAATTAACAAGAAACAAAAGAAACCTGCCCTACCTACCTCAATGAATGCAGGCATGCATGCACAGGTAGACTCAGTGGAAAAGAATGAATTGACAGGAAAGGGCCCACTTCCCTGCTCCACCAGCCACTCCTCTAGCCTCCCACAGCTCAGCAAGCACCCTCTCATCCATGTAACTAAAACCCAAGCACACCCAATCCATCGGTGAGGCCTATTGTCTGTATCTTCCAAACACATATGGCGTCCTTTTACCACCAACCTCCTCTCTCCTTATGCCCTTGCCTTGCTCCAACCATGCCCATCTCTATTCAGTTCCTCTAGCCCCCCAAGCTTGTTCCTTCCCACTTGGCTCCTTCTTGTCACCTCTTCTAGGGAGACCAGCAAGACCCTCCGTAACCATCCTGAGTCCCTCCCTGGAGCTCCCATTCTCAGTCTCCATCCAGGTGCTGTCTCCTCTCACCCTGGATTACTCTCTGCATAGCCCCTACCCCTCTCTGATCTTTTCTGGTTTATCTGTTTATGGCCTGTCCTCCCCCTTCCCCTAGCCCTCCTCTCCACCAAGAAACAAGCTTCTCAGGGACAGACCCTCAGCTGTTTTATTTGGGCACTATTTTCCCCATCTTGCTGGGGTGATTTCTTGATCTGTCTCTGAATCCTCCTGGAGTACTGCCTGGTACAATGTAGATGCTTTACAAGCATTTGTTTAGTTTAATAATTAATTCTTTAATGCTGCCCATCCTGGTTGGCAGACAATTGATATCAACTTGACTAGACAAGAGTTAGATGAAAGGACTTTGTAAACTGTTACATGCCAGTTGGGTGTGAATTACTGTCAATATTATCCTAACTTGACTCTAGCCACAACAATGCAGAGTTGCCTGATTGGGTCTCATCTTCAGCCTGGAGACAGTCTGTTCTATCCAGCCCTGGTGATGGTGGAGGAGAGACGGCTGGGAATGAACTACAATGCAGAGCTCAAAGTTCAGTCCAGTTCACAGTCATTTATTAAGCCCTTACTAGGTACTAGCCTGGTGCTAAACACCAAGGGTACAAAGGCAATGAGAAAGAGTGGCCAATTAAAAAATAAAATGTTAAATTTAAAGAAGCAATCAAAAAGAAAGAAAAAAGGAAAGGAAACGCTGACCACCCTACAAGAGAAGTCCTGTGATGAACACCTGTACCAAATGCTACAGAACTGCAGAGGATGGTGTAACCGCCCCAGGGGTTCACCTTGCCCGCTGCCTAGACAAAACCGATTCATCAAGACAAGGGAACTGCAATAGAGAAAGAGTAATTCATGCAGAGCCAGCTGTGTGGGAGACTGCAATTTTATTATTACTCAGATCAGTCTCCCTGAGCATTCAGCGAGCAGAGTTTTTAAGGATAACTTGGTGGGTAGGGGGAAGACAGTGAGCCAGGAATGCTGATTGGTCAGGGGTGAAATGATAGGGAGTTGGAGCTGTCTTCTTGAGCTGAGTCAGCTCCTAGGTGGGGGTCACTAGATCAGATGAGCCAGCTTATTGATCTGGGTGGTGCCAGCTGATCCATCAAGTGCAGGGTCGGCAAAATATCTCAAGCACTGATCTTAGAAGCAGTTTGGGGAGGGTCAGAATCTTGTAACCTCCAGCTGCATGACTGCTAAACCATAATTTCTAATCTTGGGGCTAATGTTAGTCTAGTCTCCAGACAAGAAGGAGGTCTGCTTGGGAAAGAGCTGTTACCAACTTTGTTTAAACTATAAACTAAGTTTCTCCCAAAGTTAGTTCAGCCTACACCCAGGAATGAACAAGGACAGCTTGGAGGTTAGAAGCAAGATGGAGTCGGCTAAGTTAGATCTGTTTCACTGTCTCAGTCATCATTTTGCAAAGGCAGTTTCAATGGGAGGGCAGAGGAAAGACAGTTCCCATGTGAGAGCCCAGCATTTCCCACCAGACAACTGATGTAATCTTCACAGTAGTCTTTTGAAGCAGGTTTTATTGTCCCCACTCTACAGAGGGTAAGCCTGGAGCTCAGAGAGGTGAAGGATCTTTCCTGAAAGCACACAGTTAACAGGAGGCCGGGCTTGTATTCTGACTCGACCCATGCAGACTGCAGGACCAGGCTGTGTGCTACACCACAAGGCCACCCATGGCCTAGTGTTACCCAAGGGCAAGGCCAGGCATGTCCCTCCATCAGACTACAGGCTCATCTGGGAGGGAAAGAAAGAGCTCCTTCCTATTGCTGTGTCCACCATGCTTAGCCCTGGAGCAGGCAACACCCAGGGACCCTCCCTCCATATCTAATCTGGGTCACCCACTCAAAGATTAAAAGAGGCCCTCTCACTCCCAAGAGGAACAGAAAAAATCTCCAGCCAGAAATGTACAAGGTCCTGTGACTCCTCCAACCACCACCAAGGCGGGTCATGACATCAGCACAATAGGGCAGGCAAGTCCCTGGGTGGAGACCTAGACCACAGGGTTCAGAGGGCGTAAACCCGGACAGCATCCTCCCTTTAATGTTTGCCTGGCAGAAAGTATGTGCATGTATTTTGTATGTGAGCCCTTGTGTCAGTGGCTCCTCCATGTGACTCTATGTGGCTGTGTGCGTGCTGAGTGCACACGTGAAGTGGTGTAAGTAGAAATGCCTTTGCGTGTATTTGTATACATGCGTCGATGGTGGCCTAAGACTACTCTCTCAGAAATATCATAGTGTTGATAGCATTTATGTAGTAAAGCACTCAAGTCTAAAGTCTACCACCCAGTGAAGTTTTGCACATATAAACACTCATGTAACCAATGTCGAAAACAAGATCCAGAAGTTTTCCAACATTCCAGAAGATTCCACTGTATTCCTTCCAATAACTAACTGCCCCCCCAATGGTAACCACTATTCTGACTTCTATCACTATAAATTAACCTTGCCTTTTAAACTTTATATAAGTGAAATCTTACTTTTTGTGACTATTTTCTTCCCTTCATCATTATGTCTATGGAATTCATCCATGTCACTGCACTTAGAATTAGTTTATTCTTGTCTATTGCTGAATTATATTCTATTATATGAAAATACCAGTTTATCTACTCTACCAGTGACTGACGTCTGGGTTTTTCCAATGTTTAGCTATTACAAATGGAGCAACTACAAACTTTCACACACAGGTTTTTTTGCTAGACGTTTGAACTCGTTTCTCTTGGCTATATCCTGGAGCAGAATTGCTGGACCATAGAATCATAAAATAGTTGTATGTTTAGCATTAGTGGATTCAGCCAAACCATTTTCCAAAGTATTTGTACCAATTTACACTCCCACCAACAAGGTCTGAGAGCTGTTGTTGCCCAACATCCTCATCAACACAGTATTGTCAGTCTTTTAAATTTTAGCCATTTGGTATTTATGTAGAGATGTTTTATTGTGGTTTGAATCTGCATTTGCCTGATAAGTAATGAAAACAATAAGCATCGTTTGGTACTTATTGGCCATTGAGTATTCCCTTTTGTAAAATGTCTATTCAGAGTTTTTACAGAAATATAGTATCTGTAAACATAGACAAATTATTGACAAAAACAGATAGTAGAGCAGAATCATCTTGAGGAATTCAGCAATTTACACAAAAACTAGCAACCAGTTGCTTCTACAGTTGCTAACCAGTTGCTACTAGTTAAGTAAACTAATAAGTAAACTAATTGAAACAGATCAAACAGGTGCATGACTGAATGTTTCCTGTTGAACCAGGTGTTTGGATAACACAGAGACCCCCAACGTAGACTCAGGGAGAAGGGAATGTAGACAAGACCCAAGAACCTCCCGTAGGCTGCTGGCCCCAGC
The DNA here is from genome assembly GCF_028878055.3 of Symphalangus syndactylus. NCBI lineage: Eukaryota > Metazoa > Chordata > Mammalia > Primates > Hylobatidae > Symphalangus > Symphalangus syndactylus. The sequence continues at coordinate 135,141,966 of NC_072425.2, forward strand.
CTGAGAGACTCCCTGCCTCAACTCACTGACTGTTTTTCCTTCAATTACAGGATCCTGACAGTGATCAACCTCTGAACAGCCTCGGTAAGTTCAGGTCCAGCTTTCATTTGTCCACCTTAACCTCTGAGTTTCAGCTACCAAGTAGATCCTAAGCCACTTGCGCCTGGCCCTCACCACCACCACCAAAGTGCTAAGTGCCATGGGTGACATCCAGTCACCTGTCCATCCATCACTCAGCAAACATTCCAGGATTCATTCTAGAAGTAGGAGGCCTGGACTCTGGGGAAACAGGACCAACAGACCTAAAATCCCCAAAGCAATGATTCTCCAATTCATTCATTCAGTCACTCTTATCCTTTCAGTAAAACTGTAAGTACCTGCCATGTGCCAGGCCCTAGGCTGGATGCTGGGCTATAACACTAATTAAGACAGCCGAAGTCCCTGGTCACATGGAGTTCACAGTGGCCAGAGGCATTTTCATGAAAAATGGCAGTGCTTGCCTGATTTCCAAGGGAAGAAAACTAAGTTAATAAATAGAATGATCCCAAATTTAAGGAGGTATTTTTCTTCGATTACATTTTCTTAAACCATTAATATCTACTCCTGATAGCCTGCTGGATCAGCAAAACAAATGAGCAAGGAACACATTAATATGAACAGATCAGTAAGAAAATGGCGAATCCTGCTTCACGGGTTATTTATTTCTCAGTTCTGGGTCATGAGTTAATAATGACCACAAATGAAAAAAGGGGGTGGAGCCAAGATGGCCGAATAGGAACAGCTCCGGTCTCCAGCTCCCAGCCCCAGCGACACAGAAGACGGGTGATTTCTGCATTTCTGCTTGAGGTACCGGTTTCATCTCACTAGGGAGTGCCTAACAGTGGGTACAGGACAGTCGGTGAAGCGCACTGTGCGCGAGCCGAAGCAGGGCGAGGCATTGCCTCACTCGGGAAGCGCAAGGGGTCAGGGAGTTCCCTTTCCTAGTCAAAGAAAGGGGAAACAGACGGCACCTGGAATCCTAATACTGCGCTTTTCCAACGGGCCTGGAAAACGGCACACCAGGAGATTGTGTCCCGCACCTGGCTCGGAGGGTCCTATGCCCACGGAGTCTCGCTGATTGCTAGCACAGCAGTCTGAGATCAAGCTGCAAGGCAGCAGCGAGGCTGGGGGAGGGGCGCCCACCATTGCCCAGGCTTGCTTAGGTAAACAAAGCAGCCAGGAAGCTCCAACTGGGTGGAGCCCACCACAGCTCAAGGAGGCCTGCCTGCCTCTGTAGGCTCCACCTCTGGGAGCAGGGCACAGACAAACAAAAACTCAGCAAGAACCTCCACAGACTTAAATGTCCCTGTCTGACTGACAGCTTTGAAGAGAGTAGTGGTTCCCCCAGCATGCAGCTGGAGATCTGAGAAAGGACAGACTGCCTCCGAAAGTGGGTCCCTCACCCCTGAGCAGCCTAACTGGGAGGCACCACCCCAGTAGGGACAGACTGACACCTCATTCAACCGGGTACTCCTCTGAGACAAAACTTTCAGAGGAACTATCAGACAGCTGAATTTGTGGTCTCACGAAAATCCGCTGCTCTGCAGCCACCGCTGCTGACACCCAGCCAAACAGGCTCTGGAGTGGACCTCTAGTAAACTCCAACAGACCTGCAGCTGAGGGTCCTGTCTGGTAGAAGGAAAACTAACAAACAGAAAGGACATCCACACCAAAAACCCATCTGTACATCACCATCATCAAGGACAAAAAGTAGATAAAACCACAAAGATGGGGAAAAAACAGAGCACAAAAACTGGAAACTCTAAAAAACAGAGCACCTCTCGTCCTCCAAAGGAACGCAGTTCCTCACCAGCAACGGAACAAAGCTGGATGGAGGATGACTTTGATGAGTTGAGAGAAGAAGGCTTCAGACGATCAAACTACTCTGAGCTACGAGAGGAAATCCAAAACAATAGCAAAGAAGTTAAAAACTTTGAAAAAAATTAGAAGAATGGATAACTAGAATAACCAATGGAGAGAAGGGCTTCAAGGAGCTGATGGAGCTGAAAGCCAAGTTTCAAGAACTACGCAAAGATTGCAGAAGCCTCAGTAGCAGATGCGATCAACTGGAAGAAAGGGTATCGCTGATGGAAGATGAAATGAATGAAATGAAGAGAGAAGGGAAGTTTAGAGAAAAAAGAATAAAAAGAAATGAACAAAGCCTCCAAGAAACTTGGGACTATGTGAAAAGACCAAACCTACGTCTGATTGGTGTACCTGAAAATGATGGGGAGAATGGAACCAAGTTGGAAATCACTCTGCAAGATATTATCCAGGAGAACTTCCCCAATCTAGCAAGGCAGGCCAGCATTCAGATTCAGGAAATACAGAGAACGCCACAAAGATACTCCTCGAGAAGGGCAACTCCAAGACATAATTGTCAGATTCACCAAAGTTGAAATGAAGGAAAAAATGTTAAGGGCAGCCAGAGAGAAAGGTCGGGTTACCCACAAAGGGAAGCCCATCAGACTAACAGCTGATCTCTCAGCAGTAACTCTACAAGCCAGAAGAGAGTGGGGGCCGATATTCACCATTCTTAAAGAAAAGAATTTTCAACCCAGAATCTCCTATCCCGCCAAACTAAGCTTCATAAGTGAAGGAGAAATAAAATACTTTACAGACAAGCAAACGCTGAGTGATTTTGTCACCACCAGGCCTGCCCTAAAAGAGCTCCTGAAGGAAGCACTAAACATGGAAAGGAACAACCGGTACCAGCCACTGCAAAAACATGCCAAATTGTAAAGACCATCGAGGCTAGGAAGACACTATAGCAACTAACGAGCAAAATAACCAACTAACATCATAATGACAGGATCAGATTCACACATAACAATATTAACGTTAAATGTAAATGGGCTAAATGCTCCAATCAAAAGACACAGACTGGCAAACTGGATAAGGAGTCAGGACCCATCAGTGTGCTGTATTCAGGAAACCCATCTCACGTGCAGAGACACACATAGACTCAAAATAAAGGGATGAAGGAAGATCTATCAAGCAACTGGAAATCAAAAAAAGGCAGGGGTTGCAATTCTAGTCTCTGATAAAATAGACTTTAAACCAACAAAGATCAAAAGAGACAAAGAAGGCCATTACATAATGGTAAAGGGATCAATTCAACAAGAAGAGCTAACTATCCTAAATATATATGCACCCAACACAGGAGCACCCAGATTCATAAAGCAAGTCCTCAGTGACCTACAAAGGGACTTAAACTCCCACACAATAATAATGGGAGATTTTAACACCCCACTGTCAGCATTAGACAGATCAACGAGACAGAAAGTCAACATGGATATCCAGGAATTGAACTCAGCTCTATATAAAGTGGACCTAATAGACATCTACAGAACTCTCCACCCCAAGTCAACAGAATATACATTTTTTTCAGCACCACACCACACCTATTCCAAAATTGACCACATAGTTGGAAGTAAAGCTCTCCTCAGCAAATGTAAAAGAACAGAAATTATAACAAACTGTCTCTCAGACCACAGTGCAATCAAACTAGAACTCAGGATTAAGAAACTCACTCAAAACCGCTCAACTACATGGAAACTGAACAACCTGCTCCTGAATGACTATTGGGTACATAATGAAATGAAGGCAGAAATAAAGATGTTCTTTGAAACCAACGAGAACAAAGACACAACATACCAGAATCTCTGGGACATGTTCAAAGCAGTGTGTAGAGGGAAATTTATAGCACTAAATGCCCACAAGAGAAAGCAGGAAAGATCCAAAATTGACACCCTAACATCACAATTAAAAGAACTAGAAAAGCAAGAGCAAACACATTCAAAAGCTAGCAGAAGGCTAGAAATAACTAAAATCAGAGCAGAACTGAAGGAAATAGAGACACAAAAAACCCTTCAAAAAATTAATGAATCCAGGAGCTGGTTTTTTGAAAAGATCAACAAAATTGATGGACCGCTAGCAAGACTAATAAAGAAGAAAAGAGAGAAGAATCAAATAGATGCAATAAAAAACGAAAAAGGGGATATCACCACCGATCCCACAGAAATACAATCTGCCATCAGAGAATACTACAAACACCTCTATGCAAATAAACTAGAAAATCTAGAAGAAATGGATAAATTCCTCGACAAATACACCCTCCCAAGACTAAACCAGGAAGAAGTTGAATCTCTGAATAGACCAATAACAGGTTCTGAAATTGTGGCAATAATCAATAGCTTACCAACCAAAAAGAGTCCAGGACCTGATGGATTCACAGCTGAATTCTACCAGAGGTACAAGGAGGAACTGGTACCATTCCTTCTGAAACTATTCCAATCGATAGAAAAAGAGGGAATCCTCCCTAACACATTTTACGAAGCCAACATCGTCCTGATACCAAAACCTGGCAGAGACTTAACCAAAAAAGAGAATTTCAGACCAATATCCTTGATGAACATTGATGCAAAAATCCTCAATAAAATACTGGCAAACCGAATCCAGCAGCACATCAAAAAGCTTATCCACCATGATCAAGTGGGCTTCATCCCTGGGATGCAAGGCTGGTTCAACATATGCAAATCAATAAATGTAATCCAGCATATAAACAGAACCAAAGACAAAAACCACATGATTATCTCAACAGATGCAGAAAAGGCCTTTGACAAAATTCAACAACCCTTCATGCTAAAAACTCTCAATAAATTAGGTATTGATGGGACATATCTCAAAATAATAAGAGCTATCTACGACAAACCCACAGCCAATATCATACTGAATGGGCAAAAACTGGAATCATTCCCTCTGAAAACTGGCACAAGACAGGGATGCCCTCTCTCACCGCTCCTATTCAACATAGTGCTGGAAGTTCTAGCCAGAGCAATCAGGCAGGAGAAGGAAATAAAGGGTATTCAATTAGGAAAAGAGGAAGTCAAATTGTCCCTGTTTGCAGATGACATGATTGTATATCTAGAAAACCCCATTGTCTCAGCCCAAAATCTCCTTAAGCTGATTAGCAACTTCGGCAAAGTCTCAGGATACAAAATTAATGTACAAAAATCACAAGCATTCTTGTACACCAATAACAGACAAACAGAGAGCCAAATCATGAGTGAACTCCCATTCACAATTGCTTCAAAGAGAATAAAATACCTAGGAATCCAACTTACAAGGGATGTGAAAGACCTCTTCAAGGAGAACTACAAACCACTGCTCAATGAAATAAAAGAGGATACAAACAAATGGAAGAACATTCCATGCTCATGGGTTGGAAGAATCAATATCGTGAAAATGGCCATACTGCCCAAGGTAATTTATAGATTCAATGCCATCCCCATCAAGCTACCAATGACTTTCTTCACAGAATTGGAAAAAACTACTTTAAAGTTCATATGGAACCAAAAAAGAGCCCGCATCGCCAAGTCAATCCTAAGCCAAAAGAACAAAGCTGGAGGCATCACGCTACCTGACTTTAAACTCTACTACAAGGCTACAGTAACCAAAACAGCATGGTACTGGTACCACAACAGAGACATAGATCAATGGAACAGAACAGAGCCCTCAGAAATGATGCCGCATAGCTACAACTATCTGATCTTTGACAAACCTGACAAAAACAAGAAATGGGGAAAGGATTCCCTATTTAATAAATGGTGCTGGGAAAACTGGCTAGCCATATGTAGAAAGCTGCAACTGGATCCCTTCCTTACACCTTATACAAAAATTAATTCAAGATGGATTAAAGACTTATATGTTAGACCTAAAACCATTAAAATCCTACAAGAAAACCTAGGCAATACCATTCAGGACATAGGCGTGGGCAAGGACTTCATGTCTAAAACACCAAAAGCAATGGCAACAAAAGCCAAAATCGACAAATGGGATCTCATTAAACTAAAGAGCTTCTGCACAGCAAAAGAAACTATCATCAGAGTGAACAGGCAACCTACAGAATGGGAGAAAATTTTTGCAACCTACTCATCTGACAAAGGGCTAATATCCAGAATCTACAATGAACTCAAACAAATTTACAAGAAAAAAACAAACAACCCCATCAAAAAGTGGGCAGAGGACATGAACAGACACTTCTCAAAAGAAGACATTTATGCAGCCAAAAGACACATGAAGAAATGCTCATCATCACTGGCCATCAGAGAAATGCAAATCAAAACCACAGTGAGATACCATCTCACACCAGTTAGAATGGCCATCATTAAAAAATCAGGAAACAACAGGTGCTGGAGAGGATGTGGAGAATTAGGAACACTTTTACACTGTTGGTGGGACTGTAAACTAGTTCAACCATTGTGGAAGTCAGTGTGGCGATTCCTCAGGGATCTCGAACTAGAAATACCATTTGACCCAGCCATCCCATTACTGGGTATATACCCAAAGGACTATAAATCATGCTGCTATAAAGACACATGCACACATATGTTTATTGCGGCACTATTCACAATAGCAAAGAGTTGGAACCAACCCAAATGTCCAACAACGATAGACTGGATTAAGAAAATGTGGCACATATACACCATGGAATACTATGCAGCCATAAAAAATGATGAGTTCGTGTCCTTTGTAGGGACATGGATGAAACTGGAAAACATCATTCTCAGTAAACTATCGCAAGGACAAAAAACCAAACACCGCATGTTCTCACTCATAGGTGGGAATTGAACAATGAGAACTCATGGACACAGGAAGGGGAACATCACACTCCGGGCACTGTTGTGGGGTGGGGGGAGGGGGGAGGGACAGCATTAGGAGATACACCTAATGCTAAATGACGAGTTAATGGGTACAGGAAATCAACATGGCACATGGATACATATGTAACAAACCTGCACATTGTGCACATGTACCCTAAAACCCTAAAGTATAATAAAAAAAAAAAAAAAAAAAGAATGTCAACTCAGAAACGTTAAAAAAAAAAAATACAATAAAGAAGAAAAACAAACAAACAAAAAAAATAATGACCACAAATGAAGTAATCTTTAGCAAGTAAAATGGTGCCTAGTTTATACTTCAGAATTTAATATAAGAGTAGGCCACGGTGTCCCCAAGGAACACCAGGGCGCCAACCGCTCCACAACCTGAGCAAGCCTGAGAACTCTCAAACCAGAAAACAAGCTGAATTTGCTCGAGGACCAGGGAGTGAACGTGACTATGCAGAACTGGGGGTTGGTGAAGACTAGCAGTGGAAGTCCATTTGGCTCAGAGAAAGAGGCCAAATTACACTGGCTTTGAAAGATATAATCCAGATGTGGAAGTCTCTTGTAGGCCCTCAAGTAAGAAGTGACAGGATGAAAGCAAGCTTTTAGGAAGCTCTGTCTAGCTGCAGTGGGCAGGACAGGCTGGAGGGAGGTACAACAGCTGGCAAGGAGGCTGTTCATAGCTCACTGGGTTCGTTAACTTAAACTAGGTATGAAAGCTCTTTCCTTCCTGATGGGGGAAGCAGATGCTCCCTGAGAATGTCTGGCCTTGGACACAGGAACCCATGGCCCCCCATGGATCACTCACTCTTGGAGAAAACAAACAAATCTCATGTTCCCAGAGGTAGATGCTCAATAAATAAATCATGCATGAATTCATGAACAAAATGTCATCATGGCCATGGCCACAGGAAAGAGGACAATTCTGAAGACTGGCTGCTGGAACTTTAAAAACAGTATCGGCAAACATTACTGATAAGCTACTTTGTGCCAGGTCATAGTTTACACGCAATACCATTCCACTCCACATCCCCACTGACTGGCCTCTGTGTGTGAAGTTAAAACTTCCTTTTGGGGAAACACAAAGTGTCCTAAGCTTTCCTTTGTTAACAGATTCATTAATACTAGCATTCATTGGGAGCCAATCTCTGGCAGGATGCCATTCTCTGCTTTTAAAGAGCTGAGGAAAGAAATAGAGCCAGACATGTGATTAGCCATCATTCAAGGCAGAAGAAAATGTGACCTGTAAGAACGGTAGAAGGGGCCGAGCATGGTGGCTCATGCCAGTAATCCTAGCATTTTGGGAGGCCAAGGGGGGTGGATCACTTGAGCCCAGGAGTTTGAGACCTGTCTAGGTAACATGGCAAAACCCTATCTCTACAAAAAATACGAATGTTAACTGGGTGTTGTGGCACATGCCTGTAGTCCGAGCTACTCGGGAGGCTAAGGTTGCAGTGAGCCAAGATCATGCCACTGCCACTGCACTCCAGCCTGGGCAGCAGATTCCATGAATGAAAGGAAAGAAAGAAAAAGAAGAAAGAAAGAAAGAAAGAAAGAAAGAAAGAAAGAAAGAAAGAAAGAAAGAAAGAAAGAAAGAGAGAGAGAGAGAGAGAGAGAGAGAGGGAGGGAGGGAGGGAGGGAGGGAGGGAGGAAGGAAGGAAGGAAGGAAGGAAGGAAGGAAGGAAGGAAGGAAGGGAAAAGGAAAGGAGGGAGAGGAGAGGAGGGGAGGGGAGGGGAGGGGAGGGGAGAGGAGAGGAGAGGAGAGGAGAGGAGAGGAGAGGAGAGGAGAGGAGAGGAGAGGAGAGAAAGGAAAGGAAAGGAAAGGAAAGGAAAGGAAAGGAAAGGAAAGGAAAGGAAAGGAAAGGAGGTAGTAGAAGGGATGTACTTAAGAGAACAGAGCCAAGAACAATTCATCTATTCATGTGACAAATATTTGTTGAGCAATTGCTGTGGAGCAAGCACTGTTCTAGGCACCAGGGATTCAGCAGTGAACAAAACAGACAAGTTCTGTCTTCAACAAGTCTTCATTTCATGGAGGGGCGGGAGGAGACAGAAAATATACAAAATATGTCAAATATAGCATATGTTAGAGGTGATGCGTGCTTTGGAAGAAAAAAAAGCAAGAAAGGAGGATAGGAAAGGTTGGAAGGCTGCATTTTAAATAGGGAGATCCAGGAAGGCCTCACCGTGAAGGTGACAGTGAAGAAAGACTGGGAGGAGGAGAGGGAGCCAGCCATGTGGAGGTGGGGGTAGGAGAGCCGGTCCGTTGCTTTCCAGGGTTTCCAGAATTCTTGCTGCAGCTCCCCCAGGGCAGAAGTCCCCGTGGCACCTCCCCAGCTTATTTCCCACAAGGAGGGGGAGACTTAAAAGAATGTATCTCTGATACTTACTGATATTAACTTTGCCTATGTTTTCCCTTTCCCAGGTTCCTTCTCCTTGGATAACCATGTGCAATCGACAATGTAGTTATTATCACCTCTGTTCTAGGCAGTGATAAGCTCCTACCTGGTCTCCCTAATCCCAGACTCTTTTGTTCCAATCCACCTCCTCCCTGATGAAAGATCCATTTTTCTTTTTGTTTTTTGAGGCTGAGTCTTGCTCTTGTCGCCCAGACTGTAGTACAATGGCACGATCTCAGCTCACTGCAACCTCCGCCTCCTGGGTTCAAGCGATTCTCCTGCCTCAGCCTTCCAAGTAGCTGGGATTACAGGCATGCACCACCGTGCCTGGCTAATTTTTGTATGTTTAGTAGAGACAGGGTTTCACCATGTTGGCCAGGCTGGTCTTGAACTCCTGACCTCAGGTGATCCACCCACCTCGGCCTCCCAAAGTGCTGGGATTACAGGTGTGAGCCACCATACCCGACCAGATCCGTCTTTCTAAAATTATTTCGATCCTGTCTCTCCACTGTTCAAAAACTTTCAATGGTTCCTCACTGCCTTCAGGATAAAACCCAGACTCCTTAGCATAATGTTCAAGAGTCTCCACCGCTGCCTTCACCCATCCTGCCTTCCAACTTGCCTTTATTCCCATGGTACCCCAGGTGCACCAGGCAGCTTACAGGCCCCCTCCATGTCTCTGACTGAGCTGAGCCAGTGCCTCCCTCCCGACCTGCATTTAAGTGCCACCTGCTGAGGAGGCTTTCACCAGCCTACCTTTGAAGATGTCTCTATTATAACATATATTATCTTCCACCTGGCTGGACTGGCATCTGTGTCTGCCTCTTCCCCCAGATGGTAATCTCTTTAAAGACAAGGACCAGGCTGGGGACTTGCTGTTTGTGGGACTGAGGATGCATTGATTCACAAGTATTTATTAAGCCTCTACTAAGCACACTCTGTGCTGGAGGCCCCTGCCTCCCTGAAGCTTAATGTTTAATCAAAAGCTAAGTCAAGAGGTCAGGAAAAGGATAAATGGTGGCACAATGAATGGGTACGTGCCCCAGGGCCTCAGGCTTCTCTCGGGCAGGTGAGGGTCAGACAAAACCCAGAAATGTCCTAGGACAGGCTCAGTCAAGACACGGGGGAGGTGGCCTGGCCTGGGGGCTCCTTTGAGCAGCACTCATGAAAGATAGGTGAGCCTGGATAAGTGAGAAGAGGCAGGGTAACCATGTGCTGATGAAGCTAAGCCTAGTCTGCAGGAATAACCCCGCAGCATTAACCAAAACTGTGCTCAAGGCATTCCTGTCACTGGCCAGAGGGCAGGAGACTGTGGAGTTTGGCTTGGGGATCACTAAATGCTGACTGCATGCTCCTCCCCTCTGCCTCCCATTTTCTTGCAGATGTCAAACCCCTGCGCAAACCCCGTACCCCCATGGAGACCTTCAGAAAGGTGGGGATCCCCATCATCGTAGCACTACTGAGCCTGGCGAGTATCATCATTGTGGTTGTCCTCAGTAAGTGACTTTCACCCTCTAAGTAAATGACAGGGCCCAACCCCCACCCCCGCACTCACCCCCTGAATAAGTGACAGTCCCCCACCGCTGCCCTCACCCCCTCAGTAAGAGGCAGTCCCACCCCTGCCTTCACCCACTCAGTAAGTGGCAGCCCCGCCCCTCCCATTATCACCTCAGTAAGTGGCAGCCCCTACTTGTCCTTCACCCCCTCAGTAAGTGGCAGCCCCCACCCCCACAGTCAGGGGCAGGTGATCTGCATAAAGCTTTGCAGAAAAAAATCGTTGTTATAGTAAAAGGAATTTGAGGAGAAAAAAACAGAGAGAGAAAAAGAAAGAAGAGGGAAGAAAGAAAGAAGAAAGAAAGAAGAAAGAAAGAAAGAAAGAAAGAAAGAAAGAAAGAAAGAAAGAAAGAAAGAAAGAAAATAAATGTATCCACCCCCTGCTTTGAAGAGAGCCTTCTTCTAAAAGTGAAAGGGGAGATGAACTCGGCCCCCATCTGTTCCAGATGGCTTCTATCCCAGGTGACTTCTTCTAGAGGGAGAGCACAGTGGCATATGTTCCTAACCCACGCAGGCAATTTGCAGGGCTGCCACGCCCCCTGCCCCCTCCTTCCCATCTTCTGCAGATTGCAAGCTGAGTGGCTCTGAGCAGCGGCTGGAAGAACAGGGAGAGTTTCTGCTTGTGAGGAGGGGAAAAAGAGGAGGCAGCAGGGAAGACCCCCCAGGCAGCTGGCACCTGGCCCCCTTCAGCTTGGCCTTCACCATGGCCAGTGCCTGAGGCCCAATGTGGTCTTGAGCAGGCCTCTCTGCCTCAGGCCCTTATCTGTGATAAAGAAGATTCAACTGAAGGAGCAGGGATGTGGGTCCTTTTTGGCTCCCACATCCTGTGATGGAGTCATTGCCTTTGTTATCCACATGAGCACAGCAGGTTGCTGACCACAACTTTTCACAGCAAGAAGTAGGGCACTGGGGACCAGACTAGGAATCAGGACACCCGAGACAGGGATTCTGGCTCTGCCACTTGCTGCTGCGTGACCTTGAGTAAGTCCTTCACTGCCTCATACCCTCAGTCTCCTCACCTATAAAATGTCCTTCCTCCCTCGGAGCGATATCATGAGCACCAGTGAGATAACACATGTAAAGGACCAAGCTAAAAACCAAGTTTTGCAAAAGAGTGTGTCATCACACAGCAGCAGACAAAATGTGACCCAGGACATGCATTTGCTAATTGGGGCAGGACTGCCTGTGCAGCCAGGGAATAGCTGGCCTTTCAGGAATCTGTACTTGTAACTGTGGTGACATTTCCAGCAGTAGCAGCCGACTGCCTGTTTGGAGGACACTGAGAGAGACTCTGGGCCTCATTCTACATGAGCACTGAGGCTCAGAGAGGAGGAGTGGCAGTCAGGGACAAAGCTGGGACAGAACCCTGGTCCCCTGATTGAACAGGTCCATTTCCATCTCATGGCGGTGGAAATGCAGAGCCACAACATAAACCCCACAAAAAGCCCTGGGAGCCCTGGATGGTGTGAGATGCAGATGACCCCAAACCCTTTCTCCTTGACCTTGGTTGCCCGCATGATGGAGGTCTGCAGTGACATCGGCAGACTTGCCATCCTGTTCTATTCAGGCTAATGTTAAAGTGAGCTTGCTTTCCGTAAGCATACACCCTGCCACAGTGGAGATAAAGGGGGCCAAAGTTATCCAGGGAAAGCCAGGCAGGCACTAAAGCATAATTTAGAGCTGGACGCTCCCTGTCCCAGAAGGTCCTATGTGGCTTCCACATCCTGGGCCCCCAGATTCTGCAATCAGAGGTTGTTACCCAGTCCTCCATCCTGGGCCGGGCTCCCTCAACCTTATGGCTTCTGGAGTCTCAACCGGCAATGCTGTCTCCTGGATTTGTCCCAGGAGGCTGGGGTGACTCTGCCTTAATCTGGCTCCTGATCATAAACCAAACTCCAAAGAGCTAAGTAATATCTAGCTCCTCCTTCTCCCTTGCTTCACTCAAGCCAGGAGCATCAGGGCCAGCAGATCACATCTCAAGCTTCCCCAGAGAGTTAGATGGGCCCTGGCTCTACACCGGAAGCACTGTGTGCCCTGGGAAAATAAAGCCTGACCTTCAATTCTCCATGCCCCTGTTTGTAATGTGAGTTAGTAATAATACCTCCCTCCCAAGACTGTTATCAGGATTACATGAGGAAATGTACGGAAAGCTCCTGACACGGTGACAAGCAGGGACCATTATTAGATTTAATGCCACTACTCTTAAGACCAGCGCAGGGTGATACTGGACTGGAGAGGGTCCCATCAGGCCAAGAGAGAATTCAGTTAGGAAGGAGGAGTTCCCTCCTGCCAGGGTGTTGGCTGTGGGTCTTCACTAAGGAAAAGTTTGTTTGTTTGTTTGTTTGAGACAAGGTCTTGCTCTCTCTCCCAGGCTAGAGTGTAATCATGTGATCACGGCTCACTGCAGCCTCAAACTTCTAGGCTCAAGCAATCCTCCTGCCTCAGCTTCCCAAGTAGCTGGGACCACAAGGGCACACCACAATGCCTGGCTAATCTTTTTTTAACTTTTTGTAGAGACGAGGGTCTCACTATGTTGCCCAGACTGATCTTGAATTCCTGGGCTCAAACGATCCTCCTGCCTTGGCATCCCAAAGTGCTGGGATTACAGGTGTGAACTACCATGCACGGCCAGAAAAAGTGTTAACATATCAGTTCCCTGAAGGATTAAACACACTCAACATCTTTCCATCATCCCAAGATGGCAAAAGAGCAACAGAATTTGAAAGCAGCTGGCAGAATCTAAAGACGGCAAGCAGGAACAAAACAAAACCAAGGACCAACCGCTTCACAGATCTTTCTCTTTTTTTCTTAATTTTAGTTATTTTTATTTATATATTTTAATTATTTTTTCTTCAACTTTTATTCTAAGTTCTGGGGTACATGTGCAGGATGTGCAGGTTTGTTACGTAGGTAAGCGTGTGCCATGGTGGTTTGCTGCACTGATCAACCCTTCACTGAGGTATAAAGCCCGGCAACCATTAGCTATATTTCCTGATGCTCTCCCTCCCCCTGCCTCCCCAAAACACGCCCCAGTTTGTGTTGATCCCCCTGTACGTGTCCATGTGTTTCTTTCACCCAGATAAAAGCACCCACCTCTAGAACTATACTTGATAGTTACAAGACATTTTCACAACTACCATCATACCACATGCTCTCAACAGCCCTGTGAGGCAGATATTATAGATATCATCATCCCGTTGTACAGATGAGGAAACTGAGAACTAAGAAGGGAAAGTGATCCATATAAAGTTGCACAGTAAGGCCAAGTCCGGTGGGTGGCTCACGCCTGTAATCCCAGCACTTTGGGAGGCCGAGGCGGGTGGATCACCTGAGGTCGAGAGTTCGAGAGCAGCCCAGCCAACATGGTGAAACCCTGCCTCTACTAAAAACACAAAAACTTAGCAGAGTGTGGTGGCACGTGCCTGTAATCCCAGCTACTCGGGAGGCTGAGGCAGGAGAATCACTTAAACTTGGGAGGCGGAGGCTACAGTGAGCCAAGATCCCGCCACTGCACTCCAGCCTGGATGACAGAGTGAGACTCGGTCTCAAAAAAAAAAAAAAAAAAGTTAAGTTCCACAGTAGGTAGCAGAGCTAGGACTCAAAATTGGGTCTTCAGACTCCGGGTTCCTCCTCTTTTACCAGAACATACTGAGCCAGCACTGGGGGGTAAGAGGCAGGTACCAGCCTGTTTCTCAATTTCTCCCACACACATGACCTCTCTTGACTCCTCAGACATCTTGTGGGGATGGGGCCGGTGTTACCATCTCCACTTTACAGACAAGGAAGCTGAGACTCAGGCCCAAGTCTATGTGCTACCAAGTAGCAGAACTGAGCCTGGAACTCACACATGCGTGTCTGAGAGCCCAGCGCTATCGCCAGGAAAACCCAGCCTCTCCCTGCTCAAGCCTGACCCTCAGCCTTCTCTGCCCCTCCCTGTGCTTGCCTTCCAGTCAAGGTGATTCTGGATAAATACTACTTCCTCTGCGGGCAGCCTCTCCACTTCATCCCGAGGAAGCAGCTGTGTGACGGGGAGCTGGACTGTCCCTTGGGGGAGGACGAGGAGCACTGTGTCAAGAGCTTCCCCGAAGGGCCTGCAGTGGCAGGTAAGTGCAGGGTCTGAGGGACAAGAGAAGTGGGCCCAGCAGGAGGTGTGCTCAGGCCCCCACGGCCCACTGCATAGTATCTGCCCCCTACTTGTCACTTTTCATCCTTGTTGTATAAGGTTCTTTGTTTGTTTTTTTGTTGTTGTTTTGAGGTAGAGTGCTCTGTGGCCCAAGATGGAGTGCAGTGTCTTGGTCTAGGCTCACTGCAACCTCTGCCTCCCAGGTTCAAGTGATTCTCCTGCCTCAGCCTCGTGAGTAGCTGGGATTACAGGTGCCAGCCACCACGCCTGGCTAATTTTTATATTTTTAGTAGAGACGGGGTTTTGCCACATTGGTCAGGCTGGTCTTGAACTCCTGACCTCAGGTGATCCGCCCGCCTCAGCCTCCCAAAGTGCTGGGATTACAGGCGTGAGCCACCGTGCCCAGCTGTATAAGTTTCTTGAGAGCAGGACCGTGTCTTGTCTACCTTTAAATCCTAGTAGTTAACACACAGCAAACAGTAACTATTTGATGAACAAATGTGAGCCAGAAAGGACAGGAAATTGTAACTGAGCCTGCCCCATGTGTGTTGCGCCTGGTTGGATTTCAGGCAGAGGGTTAGAGTGGGTGACCTTGGGGCATTCCTCCTTTCTATGAAATTTGTTATTTCAAGGAGAATAGAAAAGAGACTTCTCAGCCACTTCGCCAGCTATTGGTCCTTCTATTCATTAGTGTTTGCTGAGATGGGCTATGTGACAGGACTGAGCTAGGTCCTTTCAATGGATGGGAGATGTTTTGAGCATAAAATCCACATTCTCTTTTGAGCTGGGCTCTTCTACCTTCATCCCCCTGGTGCTTGGGCTCTGAAGAAAAAAAGATAGGTAGGAGATGAGTGATGGGGCTTCTGAGGGCAGGGCTGAGTGACTTTCTGTGTATTTGCTTTCTTTATCAGAAGTCAAATGCCCACAGGCACCTGTCATCCTACTGCCAATAGGACTTCTCACTCAACCTTCCCCTCTGACCTTACTTGGAGAAGGACCTAGGTCCCTCTCTCAGACATTTATTTCCCCAGGCTGGGCAAGTTGTGTGGACCATGGATGGGCATGTGGTCCATACAATTTAAACAAGTTGTATATGGTCACTGGGTAGAGTGGCCACATAATTGACCATCAAAACTGATACCTGTAAGAGCAAAAGGGGGCACTATTAACCATTGGGCCAGGGCAACAGGTCAAAATGGAGACTGACCCTGGGACGTCTGTTCACACTAGCTACTGTCAAAATGGGGCCCAAATAGACAAAGCCAAATGGAAGAAATTCCCTTGACATTGAAAGCGTTGGGGGCTCTGTGGCACCCCCAGTTCTAGGTTGGGGGAGCTTGGGCTGGTCTCATGATGAGTTCTGAGGGGGATGGGCCAGATGGGCCCCCCCTTCCATCTAACCCACGTTCCTTTCCTCCCAGTCCGCCTCTCCAAGGACAGATCCACGCTGCAGGTGCTGGACCCGGCCACAGGGAACTGGTTCTCTGCCTGTTTCGACAACTTCACAGAAGCTCTGGCTGAGACAGCCTGTAGGCAGATGGGCTACAGCAGGTAACCAACCTGTGCCTCTCTCCTTTTTCCCTCCTTCCTCTTTCTTCCTCTTCCTCCTTTCCTTCCTCGCTTCATCTCTCTTTCCTAAAAAATACGGGCATTGGAGCCAGACAGAATAGCTTTTGAATCCCAGCATTTCACTTACAAGCAATATGAAGTTAAATTTCCTAAGCCTCAGGTTCCTCAGGAGTTAATTGGGGGAACTAATGCCAGCCTCACAGGATAGTTTTGGAATGCCAGTGAGAGAATGCGTGCTGCCCTCCAACACACACACACACACACACTCACACACACACTTCTGGCATCTATGCAGTCCTCGCCTTTCCTTTACTCCTCAACCTTCACTCCTTTGTCCTGACTTTGCAAGAAACTGTTCCTGCCCAATAATACAAAAGCCAAGTTAACTTATTCAAAGTTTCATTGGTTAAGATTTAGCTTAAGTGAGCCTAGTTTCAGTGGGGCCCCATCTTCAGCAATCCCAGCTCTCTCTGCAAATTTCAAAAGCAGTTCCAAATCTGGAGTGGATGAAAAGGTGCAAGATTATAATAAGAGTAATTTGCATTTTATATATTTATATTCATTTGATTTTGGCAGAAAACCAAAAAGATAGTTATCATATCTATTTCATAAATAGGCCCAAAGAAAGCAAGTAACTTGCTAGGGTAGTAGCTGGGAGGTAGAGGGCTAGAATTTGAGCCCAAGACCCCTAATTCTTGTGCATTAGGAGTTCCCATATTGTTTCTGTTTCTGGACTGAGTAATTCTTTATTCTCATGTAGGACATCATCTGTAAGGGAAGGGGCTGATGAGATGGTTGATCACTCAGAGAGTTTAGCTGGAGAGGATGGAAAAGAACCCATACATTCAGTTGCAGATTGAGATAACCTATCTCTGGCAGGGCTCAAACTTCTTCAGGATTCTAAGAGACTGGACCCAGAGACTAGGCCAAAAAAAAAAAAAAAACAAAAAAAGCAAACAAACAACTCTACCAGGCAGACATCACCAACCAATCACAGAACTCTCTCCCATGGATCCCTAATGCAGCCTCAAAGTCCTTTTTCAGTAAATGCTCCAGGCAGCCATTACAAATCAATCAGAATTATTTGCCTCTCTCTTCTCTGCTCAACAGGCTTCTGCTGCTCTCTACTCTCCATAGGGGGCAACTTCCAGTACCCTCTAGAAAGCACACCCCAGCACCTTCACTTCAAGGAGAGTGAGGAAGTCATGCCCGGCACCTGCTATTCTCCCCTCTTCCTGCAGCCACAGAGCCCAGCCTCGCTGCAGGCAGCCCTGCCTCCCCACTGTAGTCCAGTCAACTGCTGCATCAGCCATACCTGGCACAGCAGGCTGAGGCTTGATTATGAAACCTGGGTGTCTCCAGGGGTTCTTAAGGTGATAGGCTTCTGGAATTTCTGTCCTTTTGGAGCCCAGTAAGGCACCAAACCACCTGAGCCTTGTGCTTCACAAAATCAAAGTTCATCAGAATCATTCGTTGGGATGGAATTGGTGAACAGAAGTTAACTTTCCTAGGAATGTCCATTTCCACCATATTCCGTCCTTCTAGGTCTCAGACTTCCCTACTTTCTTTCCTCTCTCTAGATCGGAGGCCCTTCTTGTCCTAGAACCATAGGCATTTCAAGATGTGGGAGACACTAGGGATCATCTAGTCCACGCATCTTTTTTTTTTTTTTTTTGACAGAGTCTCACTCTGTCACCCAAGCTGGAGTGCAATGGCACCATCTCTGCTTACGGCAACCTCCATCTCCCAGGTTCAAGCGATTCTTTCGCCTCAGCCTCCCGAGTAGCTGGGATTACAGGCACCCACCATCATGCCCGGCTAATTTTTGTATTTTTGTAGAGACAGAGTTTCACCATGTTGGCCAGGTTGGTCTTGAACTCCTCACCTCAGGTGATCCACGCACCTCGGCCTCCCAAAGTGCTGGGATTACAGGCGTGAGCCACTGCACCCAGCCCCATGCATCTTTTTATAGAGGGGGAAACTTAGGCTTGGAGAGACCCAGAAAAAGAATGTGACCTGCCCAAGGCCACACATGAAACTAGTGCCAGAGCCAGGGACAGAACCTAGATCATGAGGACTCTTAAAATGGACTCTAGTCCTCCCAGGTCCGACACTTGGGTCCTTCCAGGAAGTGCCAGCATTCCTGCCTGAGAATGTGCCAATCCACCAGTATCATGGATTGACCCAGCCCTCCATGGAGAGCTTCTACTAACATTACTAGCATAGTTAGGGATGGAAGGAAAAGATTTAGAAGAGGCAGATTCAGTAAAGGAACAATCAGAGAGATGGAATTAATCAGGGAAGGCTTCCTGGAGGAGGAAAAACTGCAACCCAAGGTTTGAAAGCAGCAAGCATGGATTAGGAGGGAGAAAGAGGGAGGTGGTCCAGTTGAGAGAAACATTTGTCTGGATTCATATGAAGACAGATCCAGTCCTGTTCTATTAAATATCTCTACGGGAGCCAAAAACATACCCCCACTATCAAAGTCAGACCAGATGCCTTGTTTGGAGAACCAAATATCCACATCCAACTCCCTCCCAGGTGAGAAGGGAGCTAACCTGAGCCCCTATGCGTCTTTGTTTCCCTGCTGTGAACCAGAAGACATTGCTGGGATATTTGAAATAGGGACAGAGCTGGGAATTCGGAAAGGAGACCCCTAACATTTCTCCAGCGCTCTGGGTTCTGGATTTGGAGTCCCCGCCCAAGAAAGCAAGTTACATCAGCAATGCACCGAGGGTTGAATCCTGGGATGCCAAGGGTGTGTTCTTTATTGTATAGCAAAGCAGGCCCCATCTTCACTGACTAAGACCACCTCCATTCCCTGGCCACTCCCCACCAAGCATTCTCTGCCACCCTGTCTCCTGAGAGTGGGGGCCAACTCTACCATCTTGTTCTAACCCCCTGCCCCAGCTCACAACTCTCTCTCCCTCTTGATGTGAGCAGCAAACCCACTTTCAGAGCTGTGGAGATTGGCCCAGACCAGGATCTGGATGTTGTTGAAATCACAGAAAACAGCCAGGAGCTTCACGTGCGGAACTCAAGTGGGTAAGTGAGGGGACACCTTCTGGCCTACAGAAGGCCCCCGCATGGACACTGCTCTTCGGGTTGCCACCAGCTCACCTGGAACCCCAAGTACCCAGGGGAATGTAAGCAGACATCAGGAAGAACTCCTAGCCAGACAGATCATTCAATGCCAAGAGCTATAGACTCACATTTTGGAGAGATTTTCTGTGTTGACTTGTTTTTAATATAATGGACAGCTGGACAAAGTGTGTTGTCCTTCTCAAAGCCAGAGGGATGGATAATGTGACCTTTCCATCAATCTGGATAGTAAATAGTTTTTGCTACTGCTGTAGGTTTTCTAATAAATTGCCCAATAGGCAAGATTCCTTTGTCACTTTGTCCTTCCCTACCACTTACCCAGCCAGAGCTCCCCACCTTCTTGATGCTCCAGGGAAGAGGCTCCACGGCCCTTGTGGGTGGCCTGTTCCTGAGCCTCGCCACCCTGCGTTAGAGCGGAGCATCCAGATGAAATCTGTCACACTGCGGCAAAGTGGCTCAGAGAGGAGGCTGGCTTCTTAGCATTCAGGGATGTTGCTGAGGGCCGCTTATTCACCGAAAACAAATCTTGAAAAGGACAGGGTTGGTAGCAGAATGATCCTTTACCTAAAATTCTATCAAAATCCCATTCTTCCATTTGGAAAGCCCGCAGTGCCACAGACTGTGTTCCGGGCTCTGCCCTCTTCCCTCTTGGGTCCCAGGAGCCCAGGCTGGGCTTTGAAGCAGGCAGGGCCCAGCGCACAGCAGGTACTCAGCAGTGGGGTTGGTACCTGCTGTGCGCTGGTTGAATCCAACCAAACGGAAGTGTCAATGCAGGAAATGCAATGGATGTCAGTGCAGTCTCCAGATGTTCCCCACTGTGCAGCTTCCATATTTCCGAGGTATTGGGAGGGGACTTGAATTAACAGCATCAGGAGGCCTGAGTCCCTGCCTCCCAGCTGAGGAAGAAGCTTAAACCACAGGGCGCTGTGTCTGTCTTCCAGACCCTGTCTCTCAGGCTCCCTGGTCTCCCTGCACTGTCTTGGTGAGTACCCCCGATCTCTGAGGGTTTGGGGCCTGGGCCAGCAATCAGCAAGGAGGAAGACCTTCATCTTCACTCCTAAATTTCTGGGACTCCAAGTTTCATTCTGCCTTGGTCTACAGCCCTTGGGTTTGTAGGTCAATGCCCCCTCGAGTTGTTGGTGGCCTTGGGCAGGTCACATTCTTTTTCTGGGTCTTTCCAAGCCTCAGTTTCCCCCTTCCACCATCTGTGCATGGCTCCACAACCTAAGTGGAGACCTGGGAGAGAGCATTAGGAAGACCAAAAAGGGCAGGACGGGGCCCCCACTGCCTCCCACCCCTGGTCAGGGCCCACATAGCCTTCTTTGTCACAATCAGCTCAGGTATCCAAGATCAGATTACCCACATTCATTATTTGAGCAAATATTCATTGAACAGTTAGAATATGTCTCACTCTGTCAGTTGCTGGCTAGAAGTAGAAAGTACCAGATGAGTGAAGTAATTGGCCACTATCCTCGGTAGCTTATGACTAAGTAAGAGAGAGATGCAAGACAACATGTGGAAAATGCCAAACTGAGTAACAGTCACAGTTGACATGCTGCAGAGAGAGCTGGCCAGGGGTCAGAAGACCTGGGCACCAGTCCCGTTCACTTCCAGTGTGGCCTCGAGTCATTCACCTGACCTCCCTGAAGTTCGTTTTCCCAAGAAGTCGTTTAGTCCCACTGCCCATCAAGGATCTCTAGGGACCCTTCTAGCTCTAACAGAGGAGATCAGAAAAGAAAACAAGCAATGTGGCTCAGCTCATCCTACCAGCTTCATAGAGAACTGAGACTGGCCTGGAAGGATAGCCAGAAATCAGAACGCCTAAGGGAAAAAGGTCACAATGCTGCCTCTGCAGTTTACGAGTGTATATGCTTCCCTGCAGGATGTTGAGAGTTTCATTCATTATCGTGTGCCCCCCACCCCGACCCCACAATACCTAGTGTGTGGGATCTGACAAGTGGTGGCCGGTCAATGAATGAATGAATGAATGATCACACCATCTGAGGTTCTGCACTGAGTAGCCCTGAAGGCATGAAGCAGCATAATTGACAGGTCCTCCCTTGAGGGGGCCTCTGTTTTACCAAGAAGCCAAGACCTAAGCTCAACAACACTGAAAGGGGAGCCAACACCCAGGACAGCCTGTGGGAATTCCAGAAAAAGGAAAATTCCCAGGGACTGGGGGCCCGGACTAAACACGGAAAAATGCATCTGTAGGCTCAAGGAGGAAAAGCCCATGTCTGTCTGTCTTGCCTGCCACTCACTCCCAGCACCCAGCACTGCCCCAACACAGAGGGCACTTGACACAAATTGGTTAATGAATGATTTAGAGTTCAGTGGTCCCCAACCTTTTTGGCACCAGGTTGCATGGAAGACAATTTTTCCGCAAACCAAGAGGGGGATAGAGAGCATTAGATTCTCTTTTTTTTTTTTTTTTTGAGACCAAGTCTCACTCTTGTCACTCAGCCTGGAGTGCAGTGTTGCGATCTCGGCTCACTGCAACCTCTGCCTCCTGGATTCAAGTGATTCTCCTGCCTCAGCCCCCTAAATAGCTGGGATTACAGGCACCCGTCACCAGCCCAGCTGGGACTCTAGGCATGTGCCACCATGCCCGGCTAATTTTTGTATTTTTAGTAGAGACGGCGTTTCACCATGTTGGCCAGGCTGGTCTCGAACTCCTGACCTCAGGCGATCTGCCTGCCTGAGCCTCCCAAAGTGCGGGGATTACAGGCATGAGCCGCCGCAACCAGCCTAGATTCTCACAAGGAACATACAGCATAGATCCCTCACATGTGCAGTTCACAATAAGGTTTGTGCTCCTACAAGAATCTAATGCCACCTCTGATCTGACAGGAGGTGAAGCTCAGGTGGTCATGCTCGCTTGCCCCTGCCACTCACTTCCTAATGTGCAGCCAGGTTCCTAATAGGCCACGGACCAGTACTGGTTTGAGGTCCAGGGGTTAGGGTTTGGGGATCCCTGATTTAGAGAACTAGGAGATGAGACAGCATTTCAATGGGAAGGACATCTTTTTGGATCAAAAACAGAATGACTTTTTAGAGAACTACAAGCAGATCAATTTGGCTAGACAGAGACTTTTTATGAAACAGCAGGAGGCTTCCAGGAGGAGTGGAAACTCTACTTTGCCCTCAAGGGAGATCCCGAAGGGCTTTGCAGGAGCGGGCAAGGTGGCATGAAGAAAGCAGTGTTTGAAATCAGGTGGTGTTTGAAAAGCCCAGCCCTTCCCCTTAGAATGGCCCTTCTACCATCTGTGTATGGCTCCACAACCGTGGTGGTGGCTGCCAGAAGAATTGGAAAGGCAGAACATGGGTGGAGAGGTGGGACCTGAGGGCTTTACAGGAGTTCCAGGGGTGGTGGTCAGTCAGTAGGAAGACAGGATGTCAGATTGAGAGACTCCCCTGGCAGGGGTAACAGACTTGGAGAAGGGGGAGTTTTGGATGGGACAGTCCACTTCCGAGTCACAAAACAGCTTGTGGGTGTCTGTTTACTGTTACTCAGTGGGAATGGTTGGGGACACGCCACCGGGGCAGGGCTTTCGTAATTCTGCATCACTTGTGAAGGTCACAGATTCCCAGCACAACGGACACACCCATGTTCATAGTCTAAACTCCTAAATACATCTTAAACCAAAAAAAAAAAACAAACAAACAAAAAGAAAGAAAGAAAAAGGAGCGGGAGGTTTGGGGAAAGCCTATGGTCTGGGACACTCAATACCTCCCATGAATAGCTCAAATTGGCCTGGGCCTCTCCCCACTCTGGCCCCAGCCATAAGGGCCCTGCTTAGAGCAGATGTTAGGTACTAAGGGAAGGCAGCCTCATCTCCAAGAGCCTGACTTCCTGCCTCCTCCCTGCCTCTGCCTGCGTCCAGCCTGTGGGGAGAGCCTGAAGACCCCCCGTGTGGTGGGCGGGGAGGAGGCCTCTGTGGATTCTTGGCCTTGGCAGGTCAGCATCCAGTACGACAAACAGCACGTCTGTGGAGGGAGCATCCTGGACCCCCATTGGGTCCTCACGGCAGCCCACTGTTTCAGGTAAGGCCCCAGCTGTAAGGAGGTCTCTGGGGACCAAGGCCAGTCAGGGGCCAGAGAGCTTGGGGTCCTGTCTCCTGACACCCTCCTTCTCTTCACTCTCCCACTAGAGACGTTTGCCAGGGTGTGGCGGCCCCAATGAGACAATGGCCGTGATGCTCTTTGTTAGTCTTTTGGGTGTCTGAGCAGAGGGTGCTGGTCACCAAGCATGGCCTCTTCCCGGTGGGACACTAGCAGATACCCAGAGTCCTCACCCCACCCCCATATCGTTCAAGCCACAAAAGCTCTTCCCACCTGCCTCAACTTCCAAGAACTCACTCTCTTTTTGCTTGTTTCCAGGAAGTTGTTCCAGAGTCTAGAGTCACAGCCACGTCCTCATTATGTCTGGAAACTTTAAAAAAATTAAAGAGCATAGATTCCTTTTCAGTCCACAGAGAGGCCTGGCCTTACATCAGGGAAGGGCTACTCCCAGGCCCCCTTCACTTTTTTTTTTTTTTTTGAGACAGAGTCTTGCTCTGTCACCCAGGCTGGAGTGCAGTGGCATGATGTTGGCTCACTGCAACCTCCGCCTCCTGGGTTCAAGCAAGTCTCCTGCCTCAGTTTCCCAAGTAGCTGGGACTATAAGCATGTGCCACCGTGCCCGGCTAATTTTTGTATTTTTAGTAGAGACAGGGTTTCACCATGTTGGCCAGGCTGATCTCGAACTCCTCACCTCAAGTGATCTGCCCGCCTGAGCCTCCCAAAGTGCTGGGATTACAGGCATGAGCTACCACGTCTGGCGCCCCCTTTGCTTTTATTTATTCTTTCATTCAATATCTAATGAGCACCAGGTACCAAGCACCAGATTATGCGCCCAAGTGCATTAGACCCCACCGCTGCCTTCAAGGCACTCACGATCTAGGCCAGCGTTTTTTAACCACTTTTTCTTTTTCTTTTTTTTTTTTTTTTTGAGATTCTGGTGAGAGCTATAAATTCTTTCCTGGAAAAACATCCCTGCACACTAAGCTGTGCCTGGCACTGGGAAAAAGAAAGCACATAATGTAACTGACAGCATGAGTAACACAATGAGAAAGGTTGGAGGAGAGAGCACCAGGACCCCAGAACTCAGGCATTAGAGGAGCCCCTTCCCCAGACCTCCTTGAGGTTTCGTTGGGCAGGTTTCACTGAGGAAAAAGGGCCAAATCCCCCTTTTGAATTTGGCTTCTTGTAAGTGCCAAAAGACTGACCCTTCTCCACCATCCCCGCCTCACCATCATCTTTCCTCCCAAGGCAGTGACATCCAGCACCCTGATCCCCAGGGCCCTGGGGACCCAGCCTTTGGCAAAGCCTCCTCAGGCTTGGATCAGGCCTGAACCCAGCTGTCTCTGCCCCCAGGAAACATACTGATGTGTTCAACTGGAAGGTGCGGGCCGGCTCAGACAAACTGGGCAGCTTCCCATCCCTGGCTGTGGCCAAGATCATCATCATTGAATTCAACCCCATGTACCCCAAAGACAATGACATTGCCCTCATGAAGCTGCAGTTCCCACTCACTTTCTCAGGTGAGAAGCAGGGCCCAAGGCCACTCAAGCCCCTTACATCAGTTTTCACGCCCACTGTGCTATTAGCTCACTGACTGCCCTTGGCACATAATGTCTCCTCTCAAGACCTCAGCTTGCCCATTTGTCTCTAACTAATACATCAGCCTAACATCACTGATGCCATGAGGCCTCCTCAAGCTGTCAGCTAACACCTCCACTCCATTCCCTACCGGAGATTCTTCCAAGGCCTGTCTTCTCTATGTGGAGTCCCTCAAGTGAACACTGGAGTTTCATCCAATCTTGGAGTTTGGGGAGATCTTTTAAAAAGATTATCGAGCTCATTCCCCACCACTGACCAATACCCAAGAGCCTGCTCAGTATCCCTGCCAAGGAGTCACTGTGCCCCTGTTTGCTTTCCTCCAGGGGCAGGGAACCCATTACCTGTGAGGCAGCCCACAGAGTCTTTGAACAGCTCTGTTGAATGCCTTGTGCTTATATTGAAATATATTTGGTTCAGCATTCCCAACTGTGGGGTCCACAGGACACTGGCCCCTTGGAGAAGAGAGGATCCCATTGTCAAATAAGTTTGGGAAACATTTTCATACTACAGCTCCCTTCTTGGAACATGTTAGTTTATTAAAGGTAGGAGAAGTTTTTTAAATAATCTGTTTTATTGCGTTTAACCTACCTTTTCTAAATTTATTTCACTGCAGAATCCTTTTTTCATGCCACTTCTACTAGCATCCCATAGAACAAGTGTTCTAGAGGCCCCAGTGTGACCCCTTTCAGAGATCTTAACTGCCAGGCTCTCCTGAACCCTGGTGTGTGTTTCAAGATTTGTGCCTGGGAATTGTTTTAATCAGGTATGGTAAGGTGACAGATACAGACACAACTATCTTTGAAAGAAGAGTTTATTATTTATAATTCCTGAGAGAAAAGGACATACTCCACCCCCCAACACAGGGACTCCTGGGGAAGCAGCTGGGTCCACCAGGAGGCAGGAGTGAGGGGAAGGCATGGCCCAGAGCCACCCGTGGCTTCCATGGGCAGGTCTGGCCAAGGTAGGGTAGGCAAGATTGAGCATGCTTGGGATTGGATAGTGTGGACAATTCTCTAGGCTATAGATGTCAGCCTCTGGTTGTCTAGTATCTGTCCCTGGAGTGATTTAGGGCAGGAATAATATTGGCTTGGTGTCTGAGAGTAAGATAAAGAAAGTGGTTGGGGATATGGGCTTTGGGTTGGCTGGTTTGCCTATTAAAGTCATGCCCAGAGCCAAGTCGTTTTCTATCTGCAGGAATTAGCTAACCCAGTCTCTCCCAGACCAGCAAGATCCCCATAATCATAAAGCATCATAATTTACAGAAAATTAACACTTATGATGAATAAAAGATCTCCTTCTCCCTCTGTGCTCCTGGCAGGCACAGTCAGGCCCATCTGTCTGCCCTTCTTTGATGAGGAGCTCACTCCAGCCACCCCACTCTGGATCATTGGATGGGGCTTTACGAAGCAGAGTGGAGGTAAGTCCTGGGTGCAGGACCACAGGGCAGGAGATGCCCTTGTATGAGGGAGCACCTTCCAGAAGTAATGGGAAGGAGGACCACCCTTCAGAGAAACCCATCCTGGAGGAACAAGCACCAAGGCACCAGGCAGAAAGCAAAGTGGTTTGGCAATCCAGGGCTGGGGGATAGAAGGCAAGGATGGGAATGTGAGTGTTTTTACCCTCCCAGGGAAGATGTCTGACATACTGCTGCAGGCGTCAGTCCAGGTCATTGACAGCACACGGTGCAATGCAGACGATGCGTACCAGGGGGAAGTCACCGAGAAGATGATGTGTGCAGGCATCCCGGAAGGGGGTGTGGACACCTGCCAGGTGGGGCCTCCAAGAATCACGGGGAGTTCTAAGAATAGGGTTTAGGTCCTAGAGAGATGAGAAAACCCAGAGGCTGCATGCCCCACAGGAAGCCTTGCATATCATGGGCACTCAATGTGTGATGATGGGAGGAAGAGAAGGAGGGAAAGAAAGGATACAGTCAGATAAAAGTGTACCAATAGATGAGTGGGTGGATGGATGGATGCAGACAAGCAGAGATATTTCAAATGTCTCTTTTACATTCAAAGATGATGTTACTGGCTGGGCGTGGTGGCTCACACTTGTAATCCCAGCACTTTGGGAGGCTTAGGCGGGCAGGTGATTTGAGGTCAGGAATTCAAGACCAGCCTGGCCAACATGGTGAAACCACATCTCTGCTAAAAAGAATACAAAAATTAGACGGGTATGGTGGCGCACCTGTAATCCCAGCTACTTGGGAGGCTGAGGCAGGAGAATTGTTTGAACCCAGGAGGCAGAGGTTGCAGTGAGCAGAGATTGCACCACTGCACTCCAGCCTGGGTGACCCAGTGAGACTCCATCTAAAAACAACAACAACAAAGATGACATTACTCATCCTCCCCACCCACCCTTCTCACTAGCTACAGAATGATTAGCCCCTTGAGGTCAGGAATCCCAGGTCTATTTTCTCTGTGACTGTCCCCAAGCTGCTGAACTACACTAGGAAGGAACTACCACCTGCAGGATGCCGGAAGCACACCTGTGTGTGCCCCTCACCCCAGCCTCATTGGCCATCAGAACTGTTTAGCAATCCCTGTAGACCTTCTTCCTCCCCCATACTTCCAAAGGATCTTCTGAACCATTTTCTTTTTTTCTTTTTTCTTTTATGTTTTTTAATAGAGACAGGGTCACTATGTTGCCCAGTCTAGTCTCAAACTCCTGGGTTCAAGGGATTCTCCCACCTCAGCCTTCCAAAATGCTGGGATTATAGGCATGAGCCATCAGGCTTGGCCTGAACCATTTTCATTAAAACCCCTACCCTACTCTCACCTCCATTTCCAGTCATTAAATTCCTTCATTTAAGAGGCATCTCTTAGTCATCGCTTTTGTGCCATGAACATGGTAGTCTTTGGAGACCCCTCAGGGAGCTCACAGTGGTTGGAGGAAAGGGGGGCATTAAACAGGCATTTAGGCTATAGTTTTGGGTTCAGAGGGAGGAAGCCCCAGGGGCTAAAAGAGCTGATAAGGACTCCCAGATAAGTGCACTTTTCACTTTCTGGCATTTTCTTGTTTTGCTATTTGCTTGTTCACCGTCTCTCACCCTATTTGATCCTAAGCTTTCTGGTGGCAGGGATCTTTGTTTTTTTCATCAGTTGGATCCCAATTGCTTAGAACACTACCTGGCACAAAATAGGCACTCTATAAGTGATTACATAAATTTTGGAACGACTAGGTTAAACAATGATAACCAGGCTTCTTTTTGTTTTGTTTTTTGAGACTGAGTTTCACTCTGTTGCCCAGGCTGGAGTGCAGTGGTTTGATCTCGGCTCACTGCAGCCTCCGCCTCTGGGTTAGAGTGATTTTCCACCTCAGCATCCTGAGTAGCTGGGATTACAGGTGCCTGCCATTATGCCCAGCTAATTTTTGTATTTTTAGTAGAGACGGGGTTTCACCATGTTGGCCAGGCTGGTCTCGATCTCCTGACCTCAAGTGATTCACCCGCCTCAGCCTCCCAAGGTGCTGGGATTACAGGTGTGAGCCACTGCGCCTGGCCAATAACCAGGCTTTTTTACGGCATCACTCAGAGCCTTTAATTTGCTAATGTGAGCTGTGAATCTCTGAGAGAAGGCTAACAGCACGCTTGCAACTTACTTGCCCACAGACAAGCCCTTCTGCCCCAGAAGAGAAGAGCATTCCAGGGTGCTAATGAGCAAAGAGGGTGAGGGTGGAACATCGGAGAGCAGCAGGGAGTGCAGGGGAACAGATAGGCCAGTTCAGGGAGCAGAGAAGGAGAAGCCCCTCCACCTCACCTGCCCTCCCCAGCAGTCTCTGTTCTGGTCTCTCACAGGGTGACAGTGGTGGGCCCCTGATGTACCAATCTGACCAGTGGCAGGTGGTGGGCATCGTTAGCTGGGGCTATGGCTGCGGGGGCCCGAGCACCCCAGGAGTGTACACCAAGGTCTCAGCCTATCTCAACTGGATCTACAATGTCTGGAAGGTAAGGCACCTTTGCCCTACCCACTGTGCCTTCCCTCCAGTCCTCTACCTGGGAGGTGCCAATCCATCCTTAGGTTTGATTTAAATGGCTCTGACAACTCTTTACATCCCAAATAACTTTCCCTCCAAGCAAGGGACAGCCTGAGATTGCACTATTAAGGCTGAAATCCCTTAGGCCAGAGATTTCTGATAAATGCAAATACCTTAGGGAATAGAACACACCAAGCCTCTCTTTCTCTTTTCTGACAGAATGAGACTATCAGATCCTTTCTAGAGAGAAGATTCTGATAAGGAAGAGAGTGGAAAGGCTCACGAGACCTCCTGGCCCTCTGCAGGGTAGGGAGAGGAGCAAAGTGCTTCAGAAAAGGAAGACTCATGTTACACATGTCACCACTTTGTCCAGTTTCAGATAATCTGGCTTTCTCTTCATTGGTCTCTCTTATTCTAGGCTGAGCTGTAATGCTGCTGCCCCTTTGCAGTGCTGGGACTCGCTTCCTTCCTGCCCTGCCCACCTGGGGATCCCCCAAATTCAGACACAGAGCAAAAGTCCCCTTGGGTACACCCCTCTGCCCACAGCCTCAGCATTTCTTGGAGCAGCAAAGGGCCTCAATTCCTGTAAGAGACCCTCGTAGCCCAGAGGCGCCCAGAGGAAGTCAGCAGCCCTAGCTCAGCCACGCTTGGTGCTCCCAGCATCCCAGGGAGAGACGCAGCCCACTGAACAAGCCCAGCCTGCAGGCCAAGGTCTCAGGAGTATTGCTAAGCCAAGAAGGAACTTTCCCACGCTACTGAATGGAAGCAGGCTGTCTTGTGAAAGCCCAGATCACTGTGGGCTAGAGAGGAGGAGGAAAGGGTCTGTGCCAGCCCTGTCCGTCTTCACTCATCCCCAAGCCTACTGGAGCAAGAAACCAGTTGTAATACAAAATGCACTGTCCTACTGTTGGTGTGACTACTGTTACCTCCTGTTGTTATTGTTATTACAGCTATGGCCACTATTATTAAAGAGCTGTGTAACATCTCTGGCATAGGCTAGCTGGAATGCTTGATAAGAACTGAGCTGGGACCATTGAACTTCCATTCTTTGGCTTGGGGAGAAAAAAAAGTCCTGGGGAAGCAATTGAGTCTCAAAGTAGAGGCAGGGGAAAAAAGAGTTAGGGAGACCAGATCTGCTGAGTGGCAGCAAGAGTGAGCTGCAGATTAGAGAAGCCAGGGTGAACAAGTTTGGTTCCCACACAGGGCCTTCTCCCTTTGCTTCTTTCCCTCCCTCCCTGCCTGTGATAATCAGCCAGGAGCCAGGGATAACCTATGACTTGGGAAGGAGATGAGTTAGGCAGTCAAGGGTGACATTCGATCAGGGATCCCCAAGTGGCTGGAAAGAAATGCTGGTCCTGTGTCCTAACTTTTTCCACCTGGAGAACCCTCAGTGTGGCTTCTTACATTTAAAAAACAAAAAGGATCAGCTGCCAGGTATGAGGCAGTCCCCAAGCTGGGTTGTGAAGATGTAAGCATGAATAAGTCCCTGCACTCAAAATGGTCAAAGAATTAAGCCCCATGGACTTTTTTGGTAGCTGTATGAAAGCTTGGGTTTTCTGAAGACTCTCTTGCTATAGTTAAGTCAGATCCTAGATGAAATATACTTATTCATACTGTACTAGGTTCTTAGGAAACAACAGAATTCCTCAAATGCCAAAAACCAAGAAAATAGAAATGCAGAAAACAAAACAAAATAAAACAAAACCATCAGAACTGTGAGAGGAAACTAAGGTGATGATCTGGGAGCAATACACTAAAATCTTGGATCGAAACCTATATGAAGGCTGGCAGCAGAGCTAAACCTGGCCACGCTGCAGACAAAGGAGCTGAACCAGGGCTCCTACATGAAGCAGGGATAAACGATGGCAGTAAAGGTGGTCTCAAACTGCAGACGGTCTGGAGGAAAATATGCCAAATTTAGAGCCTCAGGATTCCCAAAGATCCTCCAAATATGAGCTCACAATCAAAGATCAGAGATGTTGAAAAATAAAAAACACCTTAAGTGGGCAGCATAAAAAAACAGCTAATTTAGAACCCCAAAGGCTTCAGATGTCAGAATATTAGAGACTTATAATAATAAGCAATATTTACAGAGTATTAGTATGTGCCAGACACTATTGTAAGTGCTTCATCATGTACTGAATCATCTAATACTCACAGAAATCTATGAGATAGGTATTATTCTTATCTTCACTCTATGGGTTAAAAAAAACTAAGGCACAAAGGGGTTAAGCTCCTTGCCTGAGGTTATAGACTGTAAGTTGAACATGAGCACTTGGAATACAGAGTTCATGCTGTAAACTACCACACTATAGGGCCTCCAATATGATAATTTATAAAATATTTAAATAAAAAATGAATACTAGTTCCACATTTTAAAATCATGTTTAACTGTGGTCAAATGCACGTAACACAAGTTGCTATCTTAACCATTTTTAAGTGTATAGTTCAGTGGTGTTACGTACATTCCCACTGTTGTGCAGTCATCACCACCATCCATCTCCAGAACAGAAACTCAGTACCCATCAAACAACTCTCCATTTCCCTCTCCTCCCAATCTCTGTCAACCCCCATTGTGCTTTCAGTCTCTGTGAACTGGATTACTCTGGGTACCTCATTTAAGTTAAGTCACGCAGTATTGGTCTTTTTGTACTTGTTTTATTTTACTTCGCATTGTGTCTTCAAGTTTCACCCATGTTGTAGCATGTGTCAGAATTTCCTCCCTTTTTAGACTGAATAATATCCTATTGTTTATACCACATTTTGTCTATACACTCGGGTTACTTCTATCTTTTGGCTGTTGTGAATAATGCTACTATGAACATGGGTGTACAAGTATCTCTTTGAGGCCCTGCTTTCAATTCTCTTGGGTATATTCCCAGAAGTGGAATTGCTGGATCATATGGTAAGTCTATTTTGAAATTTTTGAGGAACTAATATATTGCTTTCCATAGAGACTGTACCATTTTACATTCCCATCAACAGTTCGCAGGAGTTACTATTTCTCCATATCCCCCCCAACACTTGTTATTTTCTGTTAAAAATGGATATATTAATAATCAAGCAAAATAAAGGCATATTTGAAAAAGAACCAAATACAGCTTTTAGAAATAAAAATTATAATTATAAAAATAAAAAACTAAGTGGATGGGGTAAATAACAATTAAAACACCAATTAAGAGAGAACAAATGAACTGGAAGATAAATTGAAGAAGTGACTAGGCTTAACAGCAGACAGAGATAAGGAGATTAAAAATATGAAAACAAGGCCAGGAGCAATGAAGCCTAGAATGGTAAATTCTAACATATCCCCAATCCCAGACAGAAAGAATCAAGACAATGAGAGAGAGACAATATCCAAAGAGATAAGAGCTGAGAATGTTCCAGAACTGATGAAAGGTGTGAATCCACAGAATATAACCACCATAGTGTACACGCATACAACCAAGGTGGAAAAATTAGAATAAATCCACACCTATGTACATTATAATGAAACTGCAGAACACCAAAGACAAAAAGAAACTCCTTATAGCAGCACAGAGAAAACCCAGACCAACCGCAGTACCACAAATCTACCACAATTAGACTGACAACAGGCTTTCCCACAGCAATAAAGGAGCTAGAAGTCAGTGGAAGTATATCTCCAGCATGCCAAAAGATAACAGTCAATCAGGGATTGTGAATCCTACAAAACTATCTTTCAAGAATAAAGGCATTTCCAAGAAAACAAAAACAGACTTTACCATCAACAAACTTTCTCTAAAAGAATGTATAAAGCATTTACTTTAGGAAGGAGGAAAATGATCCTAAAAGGAAGAACCAAGAAGCAAGCAAGAAGGAATAGTGAGGCAATTGTGAAAATGTAGATAAGTCTAAACACACTCTGTCTAATTATTATTATTATTATTATTATTTTGAGACTGAGTCTTGCCCTGTCATCCAGACTGGAGTGCAGTGGCAGGATCTTGTCTCACTGCTACCTCCACCTCTCAGGTTCAAGTGATTCTTCTGCCTCAGCCTCCCGAGTAGCTGGGATTACAGGCACATGCCACCATACCCGGCTAATTTTTGAATTTTTAGTAGAGATGGGGTGTCACTGTGTTGGCCAGGCTGGTCTTGAACTCCCGACCTCAAGCGATCCACCTGCCTTGGCCTCCCAAAGTGCTGGGATTACAGGCATGTCTACATATTATTAAAATAACAATAATATCTATTTTGTGGGTTAATTTTTTTTGAAACAGATTATTGGTTGGCCATGAGTAGAAAAATACATCAGTAAAGACAAAAGACCCTGTATATAAATATAATGCTAGCTAGTTACAATTTGACCAAGAAGGTTCCATTGTGGGTTAATTTTTAAAGGCCTAACTGAAATATGGAGTAACAACAGCATGCAGCATGTAAATTAAAGGGGAGAGCTAGAGTTAAAATATTCTAAAGTTCTTAAATTGTTCAAGAGGAAGGTTATATATTAAAGTTATGTTACATAAAATGTTTGTACTATGTTCTAGATGGTTAAAAGAGTAATCACCAAAAGAACGGAAATAAAAGTGTGTCACTTCCAAAACAATTGAAAGTAGCAATTGATGAATAAAAAACAAAAAACTTCAAGCAAGTACAAAAGAGAAAGGAGGGGAAGGAAGAGCACTAAGGAGGGAAAAGCACAGAAAAATGGAACAAATAGAATATACAAAATAGGATAGTGAAAAAAGTACTAATAATCACAATAAATATTAAACTCACCAAATAATATACAGAGATAGGCAAATTGGATAAAAATGTAAGATCAAGCTATAGGTTATTTGTAACAGACATACACAAAACACCAGGTTACAGAACCATTAAAACTGAAAAAGTGGAGAAAGGTATAGAGAGCAAGTATTTCATCAAATTTAAGCTGGGGTAGCTATATAATATTTTTCTAAATAAGGATTTAGGACAAAAAGACAAAACTGACTTTAGGATAAAAAGGGTCACTACATAATCACGAAAGTTTCAATTCACCAGTAAGCTATAATAAGTGAAAACTTGCAAACAAAGAGAAGAAAATAGAAAAGAAAAAAAACACCATCCTTTTGTTACCACTGGAGTTGGCAATCACACCAGGCTCTTACTCTGAAATGATATTTAAAGAGGAAAAATTAGCACTATTCTGCTTTGCCATAGAAATCTACTTCCAGGTAACAGGGTGGCTCCAGGTGGTGAGGGAAAGTATAGCTAATCAATATAGATGAATGATAGGAAGCCACCGTTGGCAATTTCTAATGAAATCATTGATTCAGGCAAGGATCATCAATGGATGCTGTTGTCTGAATGCTTGGGTCCCCCAAAATTTGTATGTTAAATCCTAACCCCCAAGGTGATGGTAGTAAGAGGTGGGACTTTGGGGGGCTGATTAGGTCAGGAGAGCGCCCTGCTCATCAATGGGACTAGTGCCCCTTATAAAAGAGGCTTGAAGGAGCCTCTTTGCCCCTTCTGTCATGTGAGGACATAGCAACAAGATACTATCTATGGAAGCAGAGAATGAGCCCTCACCAGACACCGAATCTGCTGGCACCTTGATCTTGAACCTCCCAGTCTCCAGAACTGTGAGAAATAAATTTCTATTGTTTATAAATTACCCTGTCTAAGGTATTTTTTTAGAGCAGCATGAATGGACTAAGACCATGGAGAACTGCATAGTCACATAATACCCTCATATCATCCCACGGATCCCTTGCTAATCTCAATAAGAAACCTAACTTCAAAATGAAGGGATCAGGCTGTCATCACCTTACCCACTAAACTATGTTCCTCCCAACGTGAATATGAAGTACACCTTCATGTTGCATCATCTAAAGGCATCTTACCAAAAATGTTTAACATAAATCTTTTAGATCTAATTTCCAGTTTATAGGAAATACAAGAATTAGAGGAACAAAATACAAGAATTAGAGGAACAAATTAAATGACACCACTAAAAGACAAATCCAAAAGATGGGACATTCCACCACAGGACAGGACATTCCCATCTCTTCAACAAATAAATGTCATGTAATTACTGTTATGTCTTTTTTTTTGGAGACGGAGTCTTGCTCTGTCACCCAGGCTGGAGTGCAGTGCAGTGGAACCATCTTGGCTCACTGCAAGCTCCGCCTCCTGGGCACCCCATTCTCCTGCCTCAGCCTCCCGAGTAGCTGTGACTATAGGCGCCCGCCACCAGGCCTGGCTAATTTTTTTTGTATTTTTAGTAGAGACGGGGTTTCACCTTGTTAGCCAGGATGGTCTTGATCTCCTGACCTCATGATCCGCCCGCCTCAGCCTCCCAAAGTGCTGGGATTACAGGGGTGAGCCACCGTGCCTGGCCAATTACTGTTATGTCTTAAGAGACATAACAATCAAATGTAAGGCATGGGCTTTGACCGGATCCTGAGTTGAACAAATTAGCAGCAAAAGGTATTTGGGCAAAGGGGTAATTGGGCTCTTTGATTATAATGTGATTAAGTTCTAAGGCAATAGCAAACAATAATTTTGTTTGTTTGTTTGCTTGTTTTTTAATTGTTTTGTTGTTATTGTTTTTAGACACAGGATCTCACTCCATCACCCTAGCTGGAGTGCAGTGGCACAATCTCGGTTCACTGTAGTCTCAATCTCCCAGGCTCAAGCAATTCTCCTGCCTCAGCCTCCCAAGGAGCTGGGACTACAGGCACACACCAGTATGCCCAGATAATTTTTTTTACTTTTTGTATAGATGAGGTCTCATTATGTGGCCCAGGCTGGTCTCCAACTCCGGTTCAAGTGAGCCACCACACCCAGCCCGCAAACAATAATTTTTAAAATATAAAATACATATGTGCTTTTAAAAAAACTTCTAAATTATTCATAGGTCAAAGGAGAAATTATAAGCAAAAATTTACCTAACTAGAATGATAATAAAAAAAGTATATTATATACATATGCAGACACACACACACATATATATACACACATATGTACATTCATGGAATGTCTCAGTGTGACATTTAGCAGCTAACCTTGAAATGCTTGTGCTCTTTCCTGATCTGGACTTGGACTGAGATGCACCTACCTTTGCATGTTACACTTAGAGCACAGGTGATTCTGCTGGGGAGGTCAAGAGGGAACCAGGAAGTTATGACTTGGCTAACATGGCAAATCCTCACTGTCTTTGGAAGGGAGGATGTGGAGAGGAGGTTGGTGGGTAGAGAAGATCCTCCCCTTTTTCACAAGGAAGGAAGAAGACTAAATCCTAGACAGGTGAGGCCCGAACCAGAGCGTGGGCCTGGCTCTCCCAACTGTGGCCCAGAGCTGCCTCCGCAAGAAGGTGCCCCCACCCTCACCTGCAAGCCATTACAGGACCGTGATGGAGGGTGAGTGCAAACCTTGACCAGGTGCTGGAGCAGGAGGTAGAGAAAACTCCAGCCCCAGCCCATGCGTTTTTGCGGGGAAGCAGAGCGAAGACTTTTCATACAAAGTGGAAAGCACTGCAATAGAGGCATGTGTCACCGCAGCAAACAGGCACATACCCATTCCAGGGAGGCGATTCCAGCTAGAGGGCTCAGCACGTACAAAGGAACAAGTACCAAGAAGCCCAATGTCCAGAGAACAGGGAGAGTTTAGTGTGGGAGAGAAAAACAAAAAGGGAATTTGAAAGGAGCGATGTGGGAGCACACTGTAGTGAAGAGAAAAAAATCTGGGCATGAGAGGCAAGGAGACTGACTCAAAATGGTGGGCCCGTGTGTGTGTGTGTGTGTGTGTGTGTGTGTGTTGATGTATTGCATAGTTATAAAAATTCAAGCAATACTAAAGGTTTAAAAAGTTAGACTGGGCATGGTGGCACTTTGGGAGGCTGAGGCAGGCAGATGGCCTAAGCGCAGGAGTTCGAGGCCAGCCTAAGCGACATGGTGAAACCCCATCTCTACTAAAAATATGAAAATTAGCCTGGTGCCTTGGCATGTACCTGTAGTCCCAACTACTCAAGAGGCTGAGGTACAAGGATCGCTTGGACCCAGGAGATCAAGTTTGCAATGAGCCAAGCTTGCACCACTGCAGTCCAACCTGGGCAACAGAGCAAGACCTTGTATCAAAAAAAAAAAAAAAAAAAAAGAAGATATCCAAGAGTCCATGGGGGCCGGAACAATAGGGCTTTCTGGGCTGCTATGAGGACTGAATAAGATAGACTCGTTCTGAGCAAGAAAGAGTGACATCATCTCATTGTAATTTTTTTAAAGTGTAATTTACACACAGTAAAATTCATTTTTAGTGTAGAATTCTGCCAATTTTGACAAACATACACAAGTAAGCAACTACCACCATAGCTCCATCACCCACCAAAAGCCTCGCTTGCCCTTTATAGCCAACCCATCCCCAACCTATAGCGCCTCACAACCACTGTTTTGTTTGCTGTCCCTACAGTATGCTTTTTCCAGAATGTAATATAAATGGAACCATATAGTAAGTATATTTTTGTTTGTTTGATTTTGAGGCTTTAGCCTTTCTTTTTTTTTTTTTTTTTTTTTTTTTTGAGACTGAGTTCAGCCTAGGCTGGAGTGCAGTGGTACGATCTTGGCTTCCTGATTTCAAGCAATTCTCACACCTCAGCCTCCCGAGTAGCTGGGATTACAGGCACCTGCCACCATGCCCGGATAATTTTTGTATTTTTAGTAGAGACGGGGTTTCACCATGTTGGCCAGGCTGGTCTCAAACTCCTGACCTCAAGTGATCCGCCGCCTCAGCCTCCCAAAACGCTGGGATTACAGGCGTGAGCCACCACGCCTGGACTTAGGCTTTCTTAATACTTCACTTTTTATTTTATTGTTGATTTTTATTTTCTTTATTTATTTATGTTTTGGGAGAGACAGGGTCTCACTATGTTGCCCAGGCTGGTCTTGAACTCCTGGCCTC
Source organism: Symphalangus syndactylus (assembly GCF_028878055.3). Taxonomy (NCBI): domain Eukaryota; kingdom Metazoa; phylum Chordata; class Mammalia; order Primates; family Hylobatidae; genus Symphalangus; species Symphalangus syndactylus. The sequence continues at coordinate 135,179,957 of NC_072425.2, forward strand.
AAGGGATCCTCACACCTCAGACTCCCAAAACTGAAATTACAGGCATGAGCCACCGCAACCGACCCAACACTTAATATATTTTTTTTAGAGCAGTTTTAGTTTCACAGCAAAACTCAGCAGAAGGTACAGAGATTTCATATATACGCCCTGCCTCCACACATGCAGGAGTGTCCCTCGTTATCATCAACACCCCCACGAGAGCGGTACATGGGTCACAGATGATAACGCAGGTACCTTTCTGAGTCTGAATTATTTCACCTAGCATACTGCATTTGAGATGCATCCAATGCTTTCACTTAGCATACTGCATTTGAGAATCCCATAGTGCATGGGATTTTGTGGAATATTCCATTGTATTGTATGGCTAGACACAGTTTGTTTTATCTACTCACCAGTCAAAGGAGGTTTAGGTTATTTATTTGTTTTGGCAATGGCAAAACCTCTAGAAGCAACTCTGTATGGGTTTTTCAGTGAACATAAATTTTCATGAATTTCTTCTGACAAGAATGCAGTAACAAAAAATGCAATTACTTTCCCATCTGAAACAACTAAAACGCTGGGGAGAAAATGCACGAAATGGCTTTCAGACACAGGGCATCAGGCAGCACAGGTCAGTGATTCCTGAGAGAGGAGAACCAAATGAGGGAGCCCTCCAATTGCTACAGCACCAGGAAAGGGGACTCGGCAGAGTCTGGCAATCTCCCAGAATCCAAGAGATAGAGTTAGGAGTCCTGTGGATAGGGCTTACTGGGCAGAATCTCAGAGAAGACACAGCTTCACAGAGACAGCGCTCCAGAGATCTGCAAAGGGTCCCTGTGAGTCTTCAGGTGCTGATCCAGGCACACCTGAAGCTGAGAAAGAACCATCAGATAAGATTAGAGGAAGCAATCCCCGGAGCTCACGCAGGGCCAAGAGTAGTTCATATTGCAGCCAACTAAAATGGCAAAACTTCCTAATTCATGAGAGATGAGGAAGAGGATTCACAGGGCATTGCCTGGGTAGTGGGTGAGGTCAGCCCTGGATTAAAGGCTGCCCTGTGTGAGCTCCAGGGATTTTCCTTCCTCATCCTTTCTAGAGGCTTCTTCCCTTGCCTTAGGTAGATTCCTCACACATCTGCACTATCAGTGCTCAGCTGAAAACTTGGGGGGACCCTCCAAGTTTCTCTGGTCCTGCAAACTCTTACTATCCTAACCTCCCCCAGATTCTTGGCACCTCTCCACAACTCAGAGAGAATGCTAGGCTTAGCCTGGGGCCCCCTCCCCAGCCTTCCAGGCACTGCAGCCTAGAAATGATCTCCAGGCAGTAAACTGGAGCAATAGTAAAGCTCATCTCATGAGTTTCTCCCTCTCAGGAATGACAGTTCTCCACTGCCTATTGTCCAGGGTCTGAAAACCATTGTATCATATGTGCTTTCCAATTTTTTAGTTGTTTGAGGTGCAAGGGTAAATGGTCTCTATGCCTCCACCTTGGCCAGAGCTAGAGATGACATCATCTAATCCTGTTTTAAAAGAACCACCCTGGAAATTAGATTAAAGAGGACCAAGGGCAAAAGCAGGAAGACCAGTGAGAAAGCTACTGCAATAATCCAGGGGAGAGCCAGGGCGGCCTGGGCAAGGACTGTAGGAATGGTGGTAGCGAGAGGTAGTTGAGATGATGATATATTTTGAACATAGACCCAATGGGATTTGCTGACAAAAAGGTTTCAGGTCAGAGACAAAATAAGGAGTCATGGTAGACTCTAAAATTTTTGGCCTGATGACTGGATGAATGGGGAAACATGGGGAGGAGCAGATTTGGGGTCAGATTGAGGTGAGATCATAAGTTTGGTTTTGGGCAGTTGACATAACCAAGTCTGCCAGGAAGCCAGGAAGGGCTGGTCACTCCCCTCCCAGCCCTTACTCACTCAGCTGACAGCCCCTCCTGACCAGGAACAGGAGGGTGTGAGCTCAGTGCTGGCCACACCTGGGATTTCCTCCCGTAATGCTGGCTCAGCTTATACACTACTTAACATTTACATGGCCTGCACTTTATAGTTTTTAAAGTATTTCAGGCCAGGCATGGTGGCTCACGCCTGTAATCCCAGCAGTTTGGGAGGCCAAGGCGGGCAGATCACCTGAGGTCAGGAGTTCAAGACCAGCCTGGCCAACGTGGCGAAACCCCATCTCTACTAAAAATATAAAAAGTTAGCTGGCCATGGTGGCACACACCTGTAATCCCAGCTACTTGGGAGGCTGAGGCAGGAGAATTGCTTGAACCCGGGAGGTGGAGGTTGCAGTGAGCTGAGATCGTGCCATTGTACTCCAGCCTGGGCAACAGAGCAAGACTCTGTCTCAAAAAAAAAAAAAAATTTCATACCTGTTGATTCATTTAATCTCACAAGAGTACCATGCAGTAGATGTCATCATCCCCATTTTGCAGGTTAGGGAACTGAGGCTTGGAGAGATGAAGTGGCTTGCCCAAGGCCATTTCACTGGTAGGTAACAGAGTGAGAACTTGAACCCAGATTCCTGGATTCTAAGTCCAGGATTGTTCTTTTCTATATCTGCTTGCAGGCAGTGGAAGGGGACCCTACATCTTTCCTGTTAGCACTGAGGGTGGCTTTGTTTAAGCAGTGAGCTAGGAGAGAACATCTCCCCTCTTGCTTGTGTGTGCTCTACTGCCAGAGCGCGCACAGGTCCAATTAGAATGCCAGTGAAGGGCTGGCCATCTGCCTGAGGGAGTGGGAGCCCTGGGGCTCCTGAATTGGGAGGGTCTTCAGCTTTCTCTGGCTTCAACCTTAAGTCTGCTCTCTAAATGGCATGATAACACCATAGGAACCAAAGATTGTAAAGCAAAGTCTCTCCATCTCTTGCCCTGCCCCCTCTGCAGATTTTCCTGCATTCATTTCCCCTTGACACCCTTTCCTCTGTCTTAGTGCCAGAGGTGTGACCTGACCCATCTTAAGGCCAATCATTCTACCTGGTCACTAGATCCTATCTCCTTGGGTCCACCCAAACGACACTTTCTTTCCTCTCTCTCAACTACTGCAGGCTGTCTGGCTCCACTGTCTCTTCCTCAGGTGCATTTAACTTGTTTTTATTTCTTCCATCTTTAAAAGAAAACCATCTACCCTCCTTCCTACCAGGGCCAATGCCTGTCACAGCTAAGTTACTTGAAATTGTAACCTATGCACCAGGGCCATTTTCCGCCTCTCACTGACTCTTCCACATACTAGAATCAAGCTTCTGCCATCTCCCTCCATCTGGCTGACCCATTTCACTTTGCTGGGTTCACAGAGGTCACCAATGACCAAGGGGCAAGGATTGATCATTAACTTAGCGATGGTCACCCTGTTCTTCTTTTTTTTTTTTTTTTTTTTTTGAGATGGAGTCTTGCTCTGTTGCCCAGGCTGGAGTGTAGTGGCACGATCTTGCTCGGCTCACTGCAAGCTCCGCCTCCTGGGTTCACGCTATTCTCCTGCGCCCACCACCATGCCCGACTAATTTTTTATATATTTTTTAGTAGAGACGGGGTTTCACCGTGTTAGCCAGGATGGTCTCAATCTCCTGACCTCATGATCCGCCCGCCTCGGCCTCCCAAAGTGCTGGGATTACAGGCATGAGCCACTGCGCCTGGCGGTCACCCTGTTCTTAACACTGTTTCTATATTGGCCTCAAAGACGTCACTCTGCCTTGCCCTTGGGTGCTTCCCCATCAGTCCCCTTCTTGGCCTCCTTTTCCTCCAATTAGCCCCTGAATGTCAGAGACCAGAGTTCCCCCTTACCATGATCTAGATGAGCCACCTTCCCCACAATCTGAGAGATTGCTTACTCCTAAGGTCCAGACTTCTTTTTGGTAACTGTCTACCATTTTGGAGCAGATGCACCTGTGCTATTGCCTCCTCTGTTAGGTAAGTGAATTTCCATGGATACGCCCCAGCCTCCTGGAAAGCTGAACATAGGGAGTTAAAGGGTTGTTCTCCATCGGGAGTCAATTGACCCAATCTGGGGGTTGCAGAATGCAAGGAAGGGAGGAGAGTTGGCCAAAGACAGGATTTAGAGAAAAGAAAGAAATTAGGCCCAAAGGCCCAAAGGCCAAAAGACCAAAGGGTCTATCAAAAGAAATCTTTTCTGTTCCTTTAATGCAAAGTCCTAGCCCTTGGGGTCAGCAAAGCTCCCCTCTCTCTTATGAAAGCAACAGAGAAGACGACATGCTTGGGGAGGAAGGGGAGGAAAGTGCAACCAGCTTCTTTCCTAACACCAATGGGGGGGAGTAGAAGATAATTCCCAGTTTTTGTACCAAGGCCCTTCTGAAAGATTCCCTAAGCACATATGTTCACTTTCACCTTTATTTTTAGGTATACAGACCTCCTAAAGTCAATCTGATCTGCCTGCCTGCCACCAGCTCAAATTAAGGACCCTTAATTTGTGTGTATGTTAGTCCCCATTGAGTCAGCATGGGGCTGGCATGGAGCTTAACAGGGAGTGACCCTATATCCAGGTTTGCCCAGGACAGTCCCGGTTCCTAATGTGGTTTTGAGACATTGGGCCATCTGTCAGTTATAATGGCTATTGGGTGGGGAAGGAAGTAGGGATGAAACAGAGCAATGACAGAGACCTAATCAGACCTGGGGACTGATCCTTACAGGGGTAACTGCAAGTTCAATGCATAGCATACCAAGCGTTCTAAACCCAGGCTTGCCTCAGGAAACCCCAATATCCAACCGGTGTATTGCAGATGGGAAGGTAGCAGGAGGTCCCAGGCAACAGGAAGTACCTGAAGACAGGAAAGTGGCTGCGTGGGGAACCCGGGTGGTGAATCCATTCAGGGCGAAGCACAGCGCACAGTCTCTATAGCTGAGGGCTGGAGGAAGCAGAGCTGGCAGGGACATCTGCCGAAACTGATTCTGCGTACCTGGAGTCCTTGACGGAGAAGAGAGGGTCTTTCAACAAGCTCTTCTGAGTACTTAGTATCTGGAACCCTTTGAAATGCAGTGTGAGGTGAATCCATTGAAGAGAGGAATACGGTATGGTAAGAAATTGTGGTATGAGAAAGTCCAAGAATATAAGCAAACACCTACACATTGGTACATATCCCCAGTTCCTTCCCAGGCGCTGGCCTTATGCCCAGCACCCGGAAACTCTTTGGAAGGTAGGCGTTCATGTGAAGCAGATTTTACCTGGACCTAACTAACCCGGGGAAGGGAAGGAGAGAGCGAGCCTGGGGGAGGAGCTGTTGTGACATTTGTGGTGCCAGGGTCATGACCAAGGTCATCCATACCAGGAGGGCCCTGGCAATGATTCCAGTATTAAAGAGCCACGTTGCCAACTTCTCCAGAGAAGGTATGGGAATGGAAACGACCCAAACACCTGTGAATGTGCCAGACGTTCTTAGGCAGTTTGCCTGTGTTATTTCACCTAGGCAGGTAACATTTTAGACACAAACAGATTGAGGCTCAGAGAGGGTAAAGAAACTTGTCCTAAGCACAGCTGGCAAGAAATAAAACTGGAACCCAACTCCCAACCAGTCAAAAATGGAAGCCCCCAAATCCCAAATTATTAAACATAATTTTTATTTCATCCAAGGCAAAGCTAAATACAATTCTACAATGCAAAACTTGTTGTAGAGGCCAGACTGATTATATCCGTTTTGTGCTTGAACACAAGTCAGTGCTGGGTGTGTGTGCATCTGTGCCTCCCAGAGGCACTCGCACACCTGAGGCCTCCCAAGTCCTGTCGCTGCATCATTTGATCTATAGTTACATAGGAAAACTGACTATGGGTATTGTTGTCATCCAAGCCAGAGGAATAAACCATGCATAAGATAGTCAAAAGCACTGCATATCAGGTGGGAGGTGGGAGGGTAGGGACTCCAACCTGGGACAAAGTAAAGTAAAGCAAGCTATAGGATTTTCCCGAGAAGTCCCTGCTCCTGGAACTCCCTACTGCCAGCCCTCTGATGGCAGCTGTCTGTAACAGTGAGATGAAGTCATGGAGTGACGGAATGCAGGAGCACAGTTGGTCTTCTCTGCCTTTAATTCTTTCTCAGTCTCCAGATGCCTCAACAGGCACAGCTCAGCCCAAGAAAGACAGCTCCTGAAATGTTCAGCATCTGCCCATCATGCATCACCCCTTCCATGCAGAGCCCACCCACTCCACAGTCATGCCGCCAAGTACCCACACTGCCTGCACACGCATGCATTTCCACATGCACACTCCACACAAGCACACCCCACCTCCTGCCATCTCAAAGCGTGCTCTCATACCCTCACTCCACAAGAGCTCTTATTGGCCTGCTATATGTAGTCTGAGCCCCATCGGCTGCTCTCCCCAGGCCTCTCTAACATCAGGGGTTTATTCAGGCTGCCTTCTGTTCAGTTCCAACATGGGGAGAAGCCCAGAACCTGGAATGCTATTTCATATTTTGTAGTCGATGAGGAGCTCGGAACTTCGTCTTTAGTCTCGCTGCCATCACTCAGCGCAGCTGCATGCGCCCAGGTCTCTCAAGATCGACTTTGTAAGTGGCTCTCTCTAGCCCACAAGCCCTGGAAGCCACCATCAGAGATTTGCATGCACTGAGGTTCCACTTGGGGAAGATAGCTTTGCCCATATACATCCTAGTGCAAATCCATGCCAGTGTTTCTCCATGGGTATAATGTTGACATGAGACAGGATGATTCTTTGTTGTGGGGGCTAAATTTAGCATTCTTAGTAGTGCCCCCAGGCATGGGGGCAACCAAAAATGCCCCCTCTACAATCTCAATCACATCTATTGAAAACCATCAAAAAAGAGCCATGGACAAGAAGCTTTAAGTATCAGAGTCAAGGTTTCTAATATTGCAAAGACTAAATAATTCCAAGGGGGTGGGATGGAAAGAAAGAGAGAGAGCGTGTGTGTGGGGCGGGCGGGGGGGGCGGGGTTAGAGATGGGACACAGAGATGAAGACAGGACAGACTTGGAACTATCCCTGCAATTAATACCTGGCTTCCCAGATCCCTTTCCAAGCCAAAAAGATGTTTTTAGACAAAACTCACCAAGCCTCACAACAGTCCTGTGAGGTAGGTAAGTATTATTACACCCATTTGGTAGATGGAAAGAGTTGAGCCCAGAGAAGCTGCATGATCCATCTAGAAATCAGCAGTAGACCCAAGGGAGGAAAGAGAGGATGGTGCCCTTCTTCTCCCTACTCTACATGCCTTGGCTTTCTCTTAAGACAGGAAGAGAAGCCCCAAGGTGCTCCACCTCTTCAAATGTCACCATTGAGAAGGAAGAAGAAAGCAGTTTTGCATGAAGGCAGCTGTAAGAAGTTTTCTGAATGGCTGGTGGCTCTGGTCTATCTGCTCCCAAAGCTAGGAAAATCTGAACCCCAGCCCATGACAGGTTCTAGGTAGAGAAGAATGGGAGGCGCACAGGCAGATCAGACGGGGAACTGGTGAGCCCAGCAGGTTGGCTAAGGGACACTGGCCACAGCCACGGGCACCCTGCAGGTGCTACTGGTCCCCAGTCTCCCCCACCTCCACCCTCACGAGGCTTGCAGCTGCTTTTTGACAGGGAGAGCTCTGAGGTAGACCCCAAACTCTCTGAAAAAGAGGGCTACTCCTCTCTCATCCCTTCTAGGGGCCCAGAAGACAGGGCATCAAAAAATCAGTAAGGGAGAGAGGGATTGGAAGTAGATGGGCCGAGAGGCCTGTTACCACTTTTCCCTGCCATCCCTGGCCTCACCAATTCTGCCCCACAGGGACTCACACAATGGGCTGCATCAGGAGATCTCACTCCCAACATCACCACCTCCCCCTAGGACAGGCTAGAAACCCCAATGGGAGCACCTGGCCGGTGTCTCCAAGATTCAGTCACTGGCCAATTCCAGCCTCATGGCTCCCTCTATGCCCTTGGGGAGGGGAGGGCTGGAGAACCCTCACCAGCACCACGCCAGACTCTGCTGTTATGTCCGGACATACCGGCTAGAGAGGATGGGGGTAAGGGCTAGGACTCAGGACTAAGGCACAGTCTAGCCCCACACACAAGGGCTGTGCAAACCAGCTCTGGGAGAAGCAAAGGAAAACTGTGGGCACCCACTCCCTGCTCCTCCCCAACCCCAGGGTGGGAGGGGGTGGCCCAGCTGAGCAAGAAGCAGCTGGGAAACCCAAGGACCCCCCTCATCCAAAGAAAGAGAGTCCCTGAGGCAAAGGCAGGCCCTTGACCCGGGGCTGGGAAATGAACCACCCTGGGGGCAGGGCGTGATGGAGGGCACGGAGGAGCGAGCCAATGGGAGGTTGGAGGGTGCAGCCTCTCAGGTAGGAGGGGGAGGAGCAGGGGAGAGCTGGGCTCGGGAGTGCCCAGAGTGGCGATGGTCCTGCCATGCCAGGGGAGGGGCTGCCAGCATTGGCAGCGATGGGGCGGGCATCCCAGAGGCCCAGGACACTGGCTCACTACCTCTGCGGCCCAATTCCCCAAGTAGAAATGCTTGGAAAGGCATAGGGAGCACTCGGGTGCTCCAGGAAGGCTCGAGGAGCCCCTTCCTGAGCCCTTCACTAACCCAGAGAGCAGAGGAGCAGGCTAGGTGGCCAGGACCCCCCAAGACCAAGGCGGCCAGCCCTGGTTGGGAGGGCTTAAAAACTCTGAGCAGGGGAGGGGATAGGCAGATAGGGTCCCGGGACAGGGGAAAGGAAGTTCCCTACTTGGAAGACTGTGGGGGATCTGGCATCCTATGAAGCCGAGGCAGCCTCTCACTGTGGGCCTGCCCCCATCAGCCTCCACCCCAGGTCTTCTCCAGAGGCCTCCAGCCCACTCCCATCTCCAAAGGAAGCCACCTCTTCCTACACCCCATCTCCAGGGCGCAGCTCTTAGGACAACCCTCACGGATCCTCCCAGTCTCCTGTGAAGAGAAGTATGGAGGAAAACCAAGGCCCTGATTGTGCAGGGTAGGGAGACCGAAGGAGACCCCATCTGCCCAGGTGTCAGGGGACCAGCCCCTCCACACCACCCTAGCCTCTCCTTTCTTTCTCCTGAATCTTCCACAGACCCCCTCCCCTGGCCATCCCTTGTCCCTGGGGAGCCCTGACTGGGAAGCGGATGGGCAGGCTGGGCAGGACTCTGGTTTCTTGTGCCCGGAAAGACTACAGTTTGAGCCAAGCAGCAGATGTCTCAGGCACGTGGGTTCTACGGATGGGGCTCAAGCATCAGTTTCATCATCAGAAAGGGGGCTCCCTGCAGCTGCTCAGCCCGAAGCAGGGCTCACACTTTTGAAGGTGGTTTCTCCTCTGCCTTGGAGCCAGGCAAGCCGTTCTCCGTGTTGTCATTCCCCGAGGAGCTCACGAGACACTCCTTCCTGGAGAGGGAGAGAGAAGGGACAGTGGTGAGGAGAGGAGCAAGAGTAGGGGGAGAATTGTGGCAGGAGCCGTGGGCCCTGCACCCAGCCCTGTGCCTCTCCCTGGCCTTCTACACAGCTAAGGTAGCCAGAGGCCATGTCACCTAACCTGTCTGTACCTCAGTTCCCTCATTTGTGAAAGAGATGTATGGATGACACCTTCTGCGCGGGGTTGCTGGAAGGAGAAATGAGCACTTAGAAGAGTGCCTGGCATGTAGAAAGTTCTCAACTGGCCAGGCACAGTGGCTCACGCCTGTAATCCCAGCACTTTGGGAGGCCAAGGCAGGTGGATCACTTGAGGTCAGGAGTTGGAGACCAGCCTGGCCAACATGGCAAAACCCTGTCTCTACTAAAAATACAAAAATTAGCGAGGCATGGTGGCATGTGCCTATAGTCCCAGCTACAAGGGAGGCTGAGACAGGAGAATCGCTTGAACCTGGGAGGCGGAGGTTGCAGTGAGCCGAGATCGTGCCACTGCACTCCAGCCTGGGCAACAGAGCGAGACTCTGTCTCAAAAAAAGAAAAAAAGAAGATTCTCAATAAAGCTTAGCTGTCACCTAGTTGTCTCAACATGGCAGAAAGCAAAGGGCACCAGGTGCTGTTCCCAGGGGTCAGTTCCCAGGCTGTGCCACGCCAGGGGGAGGGGTCCAGGGCAGCAAGGAGTATGCTGAGGACACAGACTCCCTCTCCCCAGGGCCCCCAGTCCTTCCTCCCTGAGCTCTCTGTGACCAGAGATATTAAGAGAAGAACAGAGTCCATGGAAGGGGCAGAGCAGGCAGTGGGTTTGGCTTCAAGGGTGACAGGTCTGGGCAGAGTTTGGTGGGATGGAGCAGAAGACAGCAGGAAGGAGAGATGGTCAGATGGGAAGACACCTCCTGGGAGCCGTTCCACCCTGACCGCCCTGAGCTGGACATGCTCTGACTTCAGTGTGTCCCTCCTCCCTGACACCTGGGCAGTGTGTCCCTCCTCCACAGCAGTGCCCAGGCTGGGCACACAGAGCTCCCCAGGGAGCATCTGCATCCCTCTGAGCTTTCTGCTCATGAAAATGGCCAAGTCTTTCACAGCTGCCACAACTAAACTACATCCTATCCTCACCCTGGGCTTGGGCAGCTGGGTTTGAGGCCTTTGAGAAGGACTGAATATTTTGTCCTCATTAATTTCATCTTGCGACATCTAGTTCCTAGCTCCAGCCTATCAAGACCTTCCTAGATCCCTTTTCTTTTTCCAACATAGTCACTAGGCTTCTGGAAGTTTGGTAAATATGACATCCCTAGTGTACTTCAAATGTTAATAACAACAATGAACAGGCAGAGCCCTGTGGAATGCACTAAAGACCTGTATTTGGATGGACCCATCTCTCTCTCTCTATCTGTCTGTCTCTATACCTAAGGTATAGTTAACCCAGCCAATTACGACCCACCTAACTGTATTCCATGCAGTCCATAATTCTCCACTAAGAACCTACTGGGTACCAGGCACTGTGTCGGAAACGTGCACTCTCCTAGGGGATGTGACATTAAACAAGTGATTGTGACACACTGTGGCAAATAACAGGATGAGGGATGTAGGAAGGAGGGACCCAACCTAGGAAGCCTCCTCCTAGGAGTCAGGGAAGGCTTTTTGGAAGTCTACCTTAAACTTCCAAGCTTCTTTGAAACCAAGAAAGATGAGCAGGAAAAGAGAGAGGGTAAATTCCAGACAGAGGAAACAGCACCCACGTTTCAAAATCAATGGTGAGATGCTGTCTAGTACCTCCCTGTTCTTGAGAAGCCACTGTCTCTGCTGTAATGCGGGCATTCCCTGCCACTCCAAGGACACCCTCAGGCTTCCCTACAGCCTATCCCCTGCCCCCAGGCTCTCCCACCCAGTCCCTCCGCCCACCACGGCCAGATCCTTTTTACTGTGCTCTCTGATCGTGCCAGGGCCCAGCAAGCCCTTGCCAGCTCCCCTGAGTCAGAAGTCAATCACAGCCTGGACTCCCAGGTCCCCAACACCCTCTGCAGGCTTTTTTTCTCCTCCCCGCCCACCTCACCATACCCGGCTCTCTCAACAAACAAAAACCTTGTTCTCCAGACACAAGCCCACTTCCCAGACTCTCTGCCTTGGCTCTCAGTGGTGCCTCCATCTGGAATAATCTTCCTTTCACTCTCCCCAGGGCTTAAGTTATATTCATCTTGCAAGGCCTGCCACAAACACCCATTCAGCCAGAAATCCTTCCCCAGAATTTCACCCTGTCCTGAACCCCTACAGCAGCATTGTATCAAACATTGCTGGCACTGATCCCCTCTACCTTGTATTATATACACATTTATGTGTATCTTGTCTTCTTTAGTTAAAGGCAGAATCTCATTCCTTCCATAATTTCCTACAGCATCTGGCACAGTGCCTTGCACACAGTGCCTCAAAAACAGCCACAAAATGAACAGATAAATGAATGAACTCTAGATATGCCCAATGAGTCAATAGAACATCCTGGCAATGGTTTAAGCTTTGAAGCCAAATTAGTCAGAGTTCAAATCCCAGCTCTATCACTTACTAGCTGTGTGACCTTGGGCAAGTCACTTCACTACTCTCAGCCTCACTTTGCTCAATTGTAAAATAATAATTATGGGTAGTGTATAAAATTGCCTGGTGGAATTCCTAACATATGGTAGGCATTTCATGAATGACAGGAAGTGGTATTTTCCAGAGCAATCTCCTGTTCTGCCAGTGCCCTATCAAGAAGACATCTAGCATTCCTTTTTTTTTTTTTTTTTTTTTTAAGAGATGAGGTCTTGCTAAGTTGCCCAGGCTGGACTCAAACTCCTGGGCTCAAGGCATCCTCCTGCCTCAGCCCCCTAGGTAGCTGGGACTTCAGGCACGCACATCAAAGCTTAGCATGTCTTGTCTTTGATAAACCCACTGTGGCTCTGAAGGACCACTGTTGTCTTTTCTAAGTGCTTTTAAACCATATATTGACAAATTTGTTCTCCATCCATCGATAATAAGACTGGTTATGAAAAACAGAACCTAATCAAGCTCCACACTTCTAGCCTCTCTCAAGATCACCCAAACCCTCACAGCCTCTGGCCACAAGGCAGGAAGACAACCCTTGAGCTCTTCATCGACGACCCAGTTCTGGGGTCCTCCCCTGCTCCCCAGCCCCAATGCTGCTACCTGTACTTCCTCTCCCTACCTCTAACTTCCATCCCCTCTTTCCAGAGTAAGTTCTGCCCTTTCTAGTGGAATTCCCTCTTCTCAGCAGAGCAGAATGTTTCAGCAAACAGGAGCAGAGCAGTTCTCCCTTCTCTTTGCATCTCATGGTTACCATCACCCTCTCTGTTCCAATGGGAAGCCATCTCTTCACACCTGTCTTGCTCAGAACACAACTTTCAAATGCCTTTTCCCTGCTCTAGTTTTGCAAGGTTCTCCACATGCCGCTCTGGAGCCTGTCTGATACTGTTCCAAAAACTCTGGGCCTGAGGGTTGCACCCTCCGTACCTCCCCCATCTTCCCTCCCCTTCCCCTTATAGATGTCTATTTTTATACCTGAACTTATCCTAGGGCTCCCTGGGAGGCCATATCTGCCTTTTCAAACTTTTTAAAAATCACCTCCATCTGAATTTTCAGAAATTCCTAACAGAAGAATTTCGCTCCCATCTCCCTAGAAGGGTCTTCCCATTTTAGAGTCTCTGTACATGGAATCTTACATTTTCTCTGTTTTTTCAAAGGCTTCTTAAGTCCTTTGGTAAGGCTCTCGGTTGGGTGGTAGAAATGGAAAGAGAGGCTAATGGGACGAGAAGGAAGATAGTGGGATGAGGAAGAGCAGGTGGCTGGCGTTTGTGTATTCAATGAACATATTCAATACATATTGGGAGGATGGGGAGGAGGGAAAGTGATGAGGAAGGGGCTTAGAGATGGGGAGGGGGTGGCAGGGATAGAACAGAGAGCAGTAGGAATGGGAATGAGGACAATGAGGAGGCAGGTGGAAGGCTGAAAGCTGATGGGGGTAGATGAGAGGGTGGTGGGCTGCTGGGAGGACAGGAGCGTGCTCCAGATCAACTCACTTCTTCTCCCGTGTCTTCTTCAGGATGAAGATAATGAGTTTCTTGATCAGCAGGATGAGGATGAGGAGCCCAATGACCCCGCCCACAACAGCCAGGATGATGAGTGTCACTGTGTTGTCCACTTCTTCCACTGTGTGGCCCGAGTAGGGAGGAAAGGGAAGGCACAAAGGGAGCAGGAGTCAACCTGGAGTTGAGCATCGTGGCAGTGCAAGGGCCATGTAACCTCCACCCCCTGGCATCTGGGGCACATCCACCCCCAGACCCCCAGCCCTCCCCAGGCCTGCAGCAGGAAGCTGGAGAGGCAGAGCATGGCATTTATCAGGCTAGGGCACACACAAGGGGCCCTCTCCCCTGCCCTGCACATGCCCTCCCACAGATGCACTCACACAAGTTCTGGAACAAATCAGAATTGGAGCCCATAACACTCAAGTTTGAGTGGTGACTTGATCCCCAAATTGCCAGGCGAAAATTTCATTGCCTCTTTCTAGACCTCCTTTGCTCACATAGAAAAAATTAAGAACCTCCCTATGATACCTCTTAGATGGTGAGAAGACTTTGGAGTCAGATAGTCTGAATTTTAAGTATGGGATTTAACTGTCACTAAGTAGCTGGCGATGTTGGGCAGGTCATTGGATCCTCCTAGCCTCGGTTTCTTCATCTGAAAACTGAACTCCTGACTGCTTCCCGGACCTGCTCTACCCACAGTCTTCCTCCTCTCCACCGAGAACAACTTTATCCTCCCAATTGCTATAACCACAATCCTTGGAGTCTTCTTTGATGCCTTTTATTCAAATGCTTTATCCAAGCTACCTGAGAATCCTGACAGCTCTAACTTTACAAAATTCTAGAATCTAATGGCTCACAATCTCCCTGGCCCTGGCCCAAGCCACCTCTTGCATGGATGTCTGCAATTGCTTCCTGACTGATCTCCTCCCTCTATCATCTATTCTTGGCATAGGGGCCCAAGTGAACCTGTTTAGGCCTTAACTCCTCTGCTCCCAGGGGCTCCCACCTCATTCACCCTTCCAGTAGGGTGGTTACACAATCTGGCTTGATCTGACTCATCTCTCACTCCTTGCCCTGCTCCAGCACTAGCCTGCTGTGATTCTTCACGCATCTGCCTCAAGGCCTTTGCACTCACTGTTCCCTCTCTATCTTCCCAAAGACGCCCTCATGGCTCCTCTCTCACCTCCTTCAAATATCCCCACTTTATCACCTTTTCCAGAGAGCCCTTCTCTATTCACCCTGCTGGCACCCCATCTTTCTTTCCTGCTTTATTTTTTCTTCTTAACACTAGCCATGTTCTCCTCTACAATATCATTTTTCTTCTTTATTTTCTATTGTGTATCTTTATACACAGAAGAGGAGGAAGGTAATCTCCATAAAGGCAGGAATTTGTCTATCTTGTTCATATCACATCCTCGGAACCTAGAATAACGTCTGCCCCATACAAAGTGCTCAGTAAATATTTGTTGAACAGATGGATGAATGAATCCATACAGATGGAGAGACGATCCACCTCAAGGGAGCTGGTGAGGAGCAAAGGAGCTAAAGTCAATGACAGCACCTAACTGGGGACCTGGCACCCAGAAATGCTCCACAAATGCCGGTTCTCTTCCTTCTGAAAAGGCTGAGCACAAGCCGGGTGACAGGAGCCCAGACGGAAAGGAAGAGGTGACACCATAGGCAGACCTATGACTCTAGGCTCAGAAAGGCTGATTGGATAACCTCTGGCTCCGCCCTTGCACACTCAAGATTGAACTCACGGGTGTCTCCCTCTCCAGGGACTCAGTGTCATCCAGGAGAGCAGCAAACCCCCGGTACACACAAAACGCAGCAGAGTCAGGATCCTTGGGCAAGCCCCCTTCCCTTTTTCTCTCTGCTTCTGCGCTTCCCTAGTCTTCCAAGCTCCTCCCCTCTCTGGGGCCGCGCCTCACTTCTCCAGCCCTGGTTATCATATCCTCCTTCTCTAACCATACCAGGTCCGGTCAGGGACCACCTGGCTCCTTGTCATATGCACCCTCCTTGTATGATTGGTCCTCCTGTGTCAGACTGGAATCCTAGGTAGGATGTAAGCCCCCAGAGGACAAGGGCCATGTCTTACTCCATCTCTGTTGTTTTCGCCTCTACTGGCAGATGTATGCATCATGTTCTGCCCATTCTAGCTATTTATTTGTCTTCTGTCCTACCTTGTACTGTGAATTCCTCAAGGAAGAATGTAATGTATCACTCATAGCACTTCTCAGTCCAATGTCTGACATTCAATCAATTTTTGCTAATGGAATACCCAGTGGTATTAATAATCAGTATACACGGAGAAAACCTTACTAGCCACAAAACACTCCCAGGTAGCTTCTCTAACCACAACTCTGGAAAATGAAGCCATATTCCCATTTTACAGATGAAGAAAACGAGGCTTAGAGAGGCTAAGAGTATTTCATAAGCGATTTGGTAGCAGAATAAGTGTTCAAGCTGAGCTCTTCTAGCTTTTAGATGTAACTCCAGCAGCTCTGGAAAGTGTAAAGCAAAAGAAAACACCAACACGGTCCATTTTGCCATTTCACTGTGATGCTGAGTTGGGTGCCTCCCAAGTCCTTCCCATTCCACTGCCCTGTGCCAGCCCCTACTGCATACGTCTATCAACGACTTGGAGGAAGATGGTGGCGTGGTGCTGGAGATTATTCTCCTTGGGGTTCTTCACATGGCAGGTGTATTTGCCCGTGTCGCTGAACTCCAGGTCCCTCAGCACAATGGAAATGTTGTTCATCTTCTCCTTAGTAGAGCCTACCAGAGCGATGCGGTCATCGTCTTTCAACGTCACCTTGGGGTCAGACTTCTCATTCTTCACAGTCCCCTCTATGAGCTGGTGGAGGAAGGGGGTTGGGGTGAGAAAGTAGCCAAGAAAGAATCAGGGTCCTCAAGGGTCATGACATCACACCAGCCCACTCCTTGGGTGCTTCCCCTGTCCAGGACCAGGAAGAGCCTGCAGTCACACCCTGCTCCTTCCCCCGTGGTTTCTTCTTCCAGCGTAAATAGCTCTGCCTGTCTAACCTGAATTTTACTTGTTTCAGGCTAAACCCATTTCCTTTTATTAAGGTCTCCCTGGAATGCAGCACAGCTCTTACTGCTGTCTTCATAAAAGCCTTTTACGTAATGACTCCTGCAAACACCGCACTCACCTCCCTCTGTCACCTCCCACCCAGCCTTTGCTGACACCATGTCACCTGCCCAACTGAATTTTGGCCCCCTATCAAGACCTGGATCAATCCCACAGCTCTGCCCGTCAGCACCCTCTGAGGTCAGCATTTAATTATAACCAGAGTTGGTCTCTTGTGGCTTCCCTGTGAAAGTCTCAGGATCCCCCACTAGATTGTAGAGTGAGTACAATCTAGTGAGTTCACTCCCACCCCCACCGCAGCCGCGCCAATGCTCCTGCAGCTCTCCCTCTCCTCCTCTCTCCTTTCCCTGCCAGTCCAGCTTCTCAGCCCTTCCCTCATTCAGACTCTTCTCATTCTCTCTCTCCAAGCTTTCCAAGGCCTTTCTCTCTCCTGTTTGTTAGACTAAACTATTGATTTTTAGACAAGCAATCCAAGCTTCGGGTGTTTCTTAAGACCAGACAGAGGACTCTAGCCAAGAATTCCAACAGTCCCCGAATTCTGGCAACACGATCTAAGCATCTCTCCCAGTTACATCCTTCCTGGCAGGCTCTGAAAAGAATACTGGGAGAAAGGGTGGCAAAAGGTGGGTTCTGGGGACCATCGCAGTGGGTCTCAGTCCAGAAGGGACCAGAGCCTGGGAGGCGAGGCATGGGTGAGGGAGGCTGGACTGTACTGTCCTTCCTCCAAATACTTACAATCTTGAATGCGTCACTGCTGTTGTAGGTCCACCGGAAGTGGAGGTCCTCGAAGCCAAAGCAGCTGGAGAAGGTGCAGGGCAGCAGGATCTCCGTGCCATTGACAGCGTAGATGTTGGTGGCCTTCCCCACAGACACCTCCAGCGACAGGGTTACGGGGATCAGGAAGAGGCCTGTGTAAGGAGCACCGCCTCCCTTAATAAAACCCCACCAAAACAGCCTGGAGCTCTGGAAGGGGATGCTTGGGCGGGGCGGAGTGGCTTGGCCGGGCAGGTAGGTCTCTATCACCCTCAGTGCCAACTTCGGGAGGATGGCTCTCTACTCCAATCAACACCGCCTGGGCCACCTTCCATCATTCTCTATTTCTCCCCTGGAAAGGACTGAATTCTGGACCAGGGAGTAGCCCTTGTTGCGCTCTGGATGACCACCAGGGGTCACCCCAACCCAAGGAAACAAAGGCCGGGCCACTGCCTCGAACCGCGCCCCCGCTCCGCCCCTCACCTGGGGACGCAGTGCCTGGAAGCGCTCCTGCCGCACCCACTCCAGGACGCGCAGGGCGGGCTCCCTTCTGTGTGCAGGGGAATTCCCCTAGGACAGTGCGCGCCTCTCGCCAGGTTTTCAGGACTGACGGGCTGGGCGGTCGAGGAGGGGGAAGAGCCGGGTCCCGTAAGGTGAAGAAGAGAAACGCTGCCGCCGCAGTCCCGGGCCGCCGTCCAGGAGCCTCTCGTTCCCCCGCCCTGGAGGCTCCTCCCTGGTCCCCAGGAGCAGAGAGGCAGAAGGACACGTTCGGGCTGAACCTCGCTGGACCAGCCGAGTCCGACGCCCTCTGGCCGCCAAACGGGACCCTGGGAACCGCAGGAAGACGGCCCGGCGCGGGGGAACACTGCGGGGGTGGGGACCGACGCGGAGCTTGGAGCTTGGCAGCCGCGGGGGCGCGCGGGCGCAGCCAGGGTGGGAAAGTCAGTGGCAGAAGACACCCTGGGGAGGGATTCCGGGCCAGCCCGACTGCACGCGCGCGGGGGCGGGACGGGGAGGGCGCTGGACCCGCGGTCCCCTCTTGAGCCCGGCAGCCCGGCCTCCTCACCACACTCCGCCCCCTCGTCCCCGAGCGTCCCCGAGCGCCCTCAGGCTTCCTTCTCATCCTTCCAACCTCCGCCCCAGCACTCTGATGCGGCCCCCTCCGCTGGGACGAGGCCTCTCCACTCACGGCCTCCGAACTCCCGCTCCGGAGTCCTTGTAAGGGGGCCTGGTTCCCCGCCACCCCGCCCCCCACACACACCCACCCCCAGTCCTGCAGTTGCCTCAAGGAAACCCCACTCGCCTCAAGGTCGGTGGAGGCGGGGGCGGGGAGGGTGTCCGGAAGTGGATGCCTGCCTCACCTCGTCCCTGGAGGACACTGGCACCTTCCACCTCCACTCTCAGGAAGGCCCTCTGTTGTCTAACTTAATTCCCTGTTCTGCATCATAGACCTCTTGTTTTGCCCCCACCGGATGATAATGCGTCTGAGCAATGCTTTTCAAATGACAGAAAAGGATCTCCAAGAAGATCAGGCAGCCCTGCTCGCTCAGCTTCTTCCTGTGCCCTTAGCTTCTGATGACAAAGTGAAGTGCTCATAGCCCCCAGCCCTAAAATCACACCCCGTGGTCCAGTAACCCCATGGTGATTCGGCCACTGTCGATAACGATAGTAATAGCTGATATTAACTGAGCATCTACTATGTGCCAGGCATATTTCATCCTCACGGCCTGTCCTATGAGTCACGTACTATTATAGGTCCACATTGTAGGTGAGACAACTGAGCCTAGAGAGGTTATGTAACTTGCCTAAGAGACCCAGATCTGCCCACCAGGGCTCCAATTAGTGCTGGGAAGTTATTTCAATTAGCCTTCATTTTTGGTCAGCTCCTAGGATTTGTGGCCAGCCAGGATTTGTTCTAGAGCCATGGTTTTCAAACTTTGAGAGTGCATCAGAATCCCCTGGAGAACAGTTACGGCTGGCTCCGCCCAGCCCCTGGAGTTCTGATTCAGGTCTGGAGTGGAGCCTGAGCTTTTACGTTTCTAAAAAGTTCCCAGGGAATACTGTGCGCAGGGACCACACTTTGAGAACCACGGTGCGAGAGGATTTGTGCATACTAACTCCGACTTTTATTAGAATGCTCAAAGGCAGGTATAATGTTCCCATTTTATATATGATGAAATTGAGGCTCAGAGAGGTTAAGTTGACTTGCCCAGGGCCACATAGTAAATGGTGAATTTGCGATTGAGCAGTTACTGTAGGATAGGAGAGGTATTTTATATACACTGTCTCATTTAACCCTCATCATAATCCTATAAGTTAGTATTTTTATTCCCAATAAACAAATGAGGAAACAGGCTTAAAGAGATTACCTTGCTCATGGCCACACACCCAGTGAGTGGCATAAGCAGCGTTCAGATATTAACCCCCCTTCCACCGCTCTGCGACCAACCACACTCTCCAAGAAAAACACTGCTATCAGGGCTTAGCACTCCATAGAACTTCCGCCTTTCTGTTTACCTCTGCCCTCCTCCGCCCTATCTACCCCAGAGGTCTAGGGACAGAAGCCAGACACAAGATCCCACTCTCCAGTCTGCGGCCAGCACTAGAACCTTCTGGTGGGAGACACCAACTCTGCTTCCCACTCTCCATAGCCCCCACAAACAGGAAGTGAATGCAGAGCAGTGGACAGGGAAGCTGTCAGACAAGGCAGCTTCCTGATAGCTAATGGCCTCCCTCAGGGCACCAAGGAGTGTGGCAGCTCCTCCTCATCAGCATACCGGTCCAGGAATCAGGGTCCTGGAGGAAATGGGGGAACTCAGATCGGTGCCCAAATCTCCCCACCTCAACCCCAGCCAGAAAAAGATATTCAAGAGCACAAAAGATGCATGCGAAAAGGGAAATCTTGTTGGTTGCTTTAAATAGAAGCAAAAACAAGCAAAAGATGGGTCCAGAAGAGAGAAGAACACTGTATCTTTAAGGTCTGGCTCATGACACAGTACACATTTCTGCCAGGGTTGTGTGCGCCTATGTGGATGACTTAACTCCAATACACTCAGGTCTCTGCGAGTGAAGCATTGCCATTTCCTCAGTAGCTGGGAGGGGAAAATGAAAACCAGCAGATATGGTTTCACAGAGTCCAGAGCCCTGCCCGAGTGAAAGCATCATAGAGGGTGGGCGAGCCTGGCTTCTTCAGTGCACAGCCCTCCCAGCCGGGAGTCATGTAATCCTGCCAGTTATGTCTGGGAGGGTCACGCACGAGAAAGCCGAGGGGCCTGCCTCCCATTGAACTCAGTGTCTTCTATGAGGCTGCTGTTGGGGAGAGGGGGGAACCAGGAGCAGGTGTTGGTCCATAAAGGCCACCGGAGGGCTGCTTCAGGATGACCAAGTCCAGAGAGGACTGGTGAGCATGCGCAAGGCAGGCCCCACTCTGCCAGCTGACCTTGAGAAAGTCAGAGGTGCCACAACCGGTGTGCATATCCCCAAGCCAGGGCAGGGATGCCTCTTTCCTACTTCTCAAGCTTGGCGTGAAGCCAAAACGGGAGATTATAAAACACATGAGGGGCTTCTGTGAGTGGGCACCCTGCAGGGAGAGGAGGGTGGTATTTGAAAGGGGAGCAGGGGACAAGGGTGTCCCTCATCACAGGTAACCAGGGCACCCCTAGCTTCCCTGAATAACCAGTGTCAGCCAAGAATGTCTCCAGGCCATTCCCACATTGATCTGTATTTTCACCCTCTACCACTTCTTGGCTTATTTCCGTGTGGCCGTTTCCCTGGAGTAAAGAAAGCCTTGCTTTGCTGTTTTCTAAACTTAATTCTAGAATGTTAAAGTGTACATGTGTGTGTTTGAAGTGGGGGGGGCCTCTTTCTGGCATTGTGGAATTGAGGAACAACTCTTCCCAGTCATGATCCCGTGGAATTCCATCCTGAACCCCAAAACCTTGCTTTTCCTCACGAAAAAGCCACTCTCAGAGCAGCCATTTTCTTTGCCTTCTCTGAAGTCCTGGCCCCCTGCCATCCTCATCTGGGGTTTTGTCTGAGGACTGACTCAGGATCACTTTTGTTAAAGTGGAAAAGTATTCAGCACATGCAAATCATATTATTAAATATTCACACCGGCAGGAATCTTATGGCAGCTACCATATATCCCACGGCAAATGTGGAAGCAGGAAACATTCCACCACCTTTTCCCACATGCAGTGATCACTCACAGCCACCCCAGGATGGGGGGAGGAAAGAGGGGCAAGCTGGTACCCACTCTAAGTATAGCTGTGAGGGCTTGCTGGCATGGCAAGTGGACACACAGCTGACTTTAATAGGGAAGCTAATACACTCTGGCCCAGGGAGAGTTAGAAAGGCTCAAAGTTAGAGCTGGGGGGCAGAAAGTGGGCCGAGGCCAGCAGGACAGGACCCCACCTGGGGTGCAGGCTCTGGGGGCTTTGGGAGGCAGGGCTGGGCCGGGTAAGGCCCCTGGGCCCAGAGACAAAGGAAAGATTTCAGCTCCCTCTCCCTAGGCAACCTACCTGCTTCCTGCCCATCCCCAGGAGCTTTGCTGGTATGAAAGCATGCCCCTGAGACAGCATGGGATGCTCAATGAAACCAGCTTTGCAAACAAGTCCCAGCAGCATGCCTGTCCCTCCTCTTACAGGCCAGAGAGCAGGTTGTGTTGGCACGGCCCACCCCTGGCTTACGCAGAGATCCCTACACCTCCTTGAGGACTGGCAGCAGGGCAAGGTCGTCTGCTGTGCCCAGTCTCCCTCTCATGCTGATCCCACCAGAAGGGGGCCAGTCATAAGAGCTTTGGGACTCCAGCCTTCTCTCTCAGGTGCCCCCACAGGCTTGCACCTCCAGCAGGTTCAGAAGGAGAACTAAGCATGTTTTCCAGATTCAAACCCAGGATTCCAGATTCAAACTCCCTCCACTTCTCCCCTTTCCTCTCTTCTTCTCCACAGTCTCCTGGCTTCCTCTTTCCTTTTTCTTCCTCTGAGTGGGACTGTGCACCCTCTCCTTAGCTGCATTCTCATTAAACAAGCCCTTAATAAATACACACCAGGGGAAACAGGGTTGTGCAACAGAGCACCCTCACAAGTGATAATTAAACACAGATCACAGCAATTAAGTAAATGGGGTAACAAGGAAGGAGTGGGCAGGACAGAGATATTACCAGTTACATGCTTAGGAAGAGATTGGAAAGCACATAAACCTCAATGGCAATAATATAGCCTTGGAAACTGCTTCTCAGTTTAAGAGAAGGGCATTTTGTTAGGTTATCAAAAATCACTTTGGTCTCAGTCTATGAGAATGGGTTTGATACGGGGAGAGGGGAAGAGGACTCCTGGGAGTTCACTGCTCTGTACCCAGTCTCCGAAGCTGTGAAAACAGCAGCTCTAGGCCCCTCAAGTCTTTATCCTTCCACGCCCATGCCCCAGAGCCTCATTTACTCCTCAGCCCTAAGCACAATTGCTGTTTACCTTCCCCCTCACCAGACTTGAGTTAAGTGGGAAGCAGCGTGGTGTGACAGAGCCCAGGAAACTCAGATTCTGTCCCACTTGGCCATCAATTGGCCATGCGCCCCTAGACAAGTCACCATCCCTCTCTGGACCATGACTTCCTCATCCCTAGGAGAGTTCTGTGCTCTGCTTCACAAAGTCCCTGCCAACTCTGATGCTCCCAGGGAACACCTCCAGTTGGCTGTCCAGTCGTCTCTGTGTCTCCCCCACTGGACTGAGAGCAAGGATGTCATCTATGTCCCAAGCTCAGACCAATGCCCCTGTGAGGGCTCAGTCAGTGTTACCTGGTCAAGGGCCAAAGGGACTTTGGTTGGAGTCCCTCTGCAGACCAGAGGGGCAGGGGACAGAGCAGATGAGGCCAGTCCTGGGGCCTGCAGGTCTCCCACCTACAAGTCACTCTGCTTTCTCCTGGGCTCCCAAAGGGTAGCTCAGAAATTCATCTAAACCTACATCAATAGGCCTTAGCCCCTACCTGGTCTATACAGCTGAACAGTCCTTGGAGAAGGTGGGGCTTCCACCTGGAGAAATGTACCAAGACTGTGCCCACAATCCCCCTTACACATGTGCACACACACACACACACACGCACATCATTTTCGGGGCCCTCTTGGTTGCCCACAGAGGCCTGGTTCTATGAGTATTCTAACAAACAAGGGACTGGCATCCCACCACCCAGGAAGATGAGCCAGAGGTGTGAAGTGGGGTAGTTTAATGACTGTCTGAGTTTGAATTCCTCAGTGATCCTTTACCCCTGCCATTGCCACCATGGGGACCTGGGCTGATCTGAGATGGGATGAGGGGAAGTAGCATGGAATGGCACTGTGCCCACCCTGTGAAAAGGAGCCTCAGGCCTCACTGAGGCCCACTTCATTAAAGTCACTCTGAAACCAGCATGAAATCTGTGCCAAAGGTAAGGAGAAAACAAGGGTGTCTTCCATCTAGCGGTATGGAGGTAAATAAACATCCTAAGTACAAGAAATACTGTCTCCCCTCTTCACCACCAGACACCAACCTGCTAGATCTGCACACAGTTTACATTCGCAGAAACAGTAGCCACTTCCCTCATAGGCTTCTGTCTCCCTGTTTTCAGCACAAATACCTACACCGTGTGTCTTACCCAATGCAGGGAGCTGCCAAAAGCCAAATCTGACCAATATAAACAGGAAGAGATGCCGTTGCCGGAGATAGAGTCGGCTTACATTAAAGTCTGGCTATGATTTATGAGGAGATTACATCCTGGACGAATAAATATCATTCCCTAATCTCTTGGAGTTTGACACTCAAAACTCTCATGTGCATATTAATAGATATTAATAATGCTTCTTCCTCCGTGTCCTCTGGACATGTCTCCTCTGTCTCCATATTCACTCCAAAAATGAAGAGCCAGGAGCAGGTCAAACAGGTCTTCCCTACAGAATCTCTTTGTAGGAAGAGAGACGAGGCTGTTCCTAAAGGGCCTTGAATGATCCCGCAAGCCCCTCCAGCCCCTTCCAGCTTTCAGGTGCTGCTGTAGAGAAGGCAGTGGCTCCTGAGGGAGGTAGAGGGCAGAGGAGCAAAGCAGGAAAAGGGCCCAGGAAGAAGGGGACTCCCCCACCCCCAACTGGTGCATGCCTGGTGCCTGGGAAACAAGCAAACGGCTCTGGGCAGGCATGGAAACCACCATCCCAACACTTACACGTGCAACCCACCTGGTTTCCCCTGCACTCAAGGCACGGACCCCCTCCTCCAGCATCCTGAACCTCTGAACTCTGGAGACCCGCGCTGCAGCCCCAAGATCCAGCTCCAAAAACCTGGAGCCGAAGGTGCCAGAGACAGCAAAAAAACTAATCCTGAGACTGGCGGGCTGATGGGGTAGAGAGGGACGCACACGGTCCCCAGGGAGCACAGCCTATGAACCAGGCGGGAACCAGGCAGGGAGCCGGCGGCCACCATCCTCATTCCGTGCGGCACTCCAAAGCCCACCCTATCCAAGGCATCTTCCTTCTCGAGTATCCCCTTCTCTGGGGGTGGGAGGAGGCAAGAGAAGAGACCAAGCTGGGGCTGCCTTACCCAAAAGCCCAGTGCCCAGCCATCTCGCCGGGGCTTTGCCTCCGTCCCCAGCCCCGGACATAGTCCTGTTCTCTCCGGAGCGCGCGGGGGTCGCGGGGATGGGATACGGGGCACAGCCGCGCTCTCCGCCCGAGGTCGGCGTTCGGCCACGAAGCTACTCCGGAGCTCTGCGCCGCCGGTCGGGGCTCGGGAAAGTTAGCGGGCAGAGAGCGAGAGGAGGGGGAGGGAGGGAGCGGAGGGGGAGGCGCGCTCGCCGGCTGCTGGAGCGGCGGCGGGAGGGAAGGAGGAGGAGGAGCTGGAGCAGGAGAGGGAGGAAGACGGAGCGAGCGCAGCGGCGAGCGAGGCTGCGCCTCTGCTCTGGAAGCGCTCCAGCCGCAGGAGGGGCGGTGGCCGCCGCGGAATCCAGGGAGCCCCCGCCCGCTGCGCACCCTGCCTGCCGCGCCCCGCCGCGCGGTCCCGGAGACCCGGGACCACGCCGTGCCCCCAACTCCCTCTCCAGTGGGGCTGGGCTGCTGCGGCTGGCACTGCGGGGCCTGCCTGCAGCCACCCGCATCATCCCATGCGCTGAGCTGCCAATTAGGAGCATAGTTCAGGGGGAAGTAGAGGTGGAGCTTTTCGGTTGTTAGAAGGCTGTTTTGCTTTGCTTGGGGGAACACGGGAAGGTTAGCGGCTCCCTCTCCCAGGACCGCCAAGGGACCGCTCTAAAGTCCGCAGCGGACGCTGCCGCAACGGGTGGGTGTGTGCGGGCTTGCTCACTGCAGCCTGCGCCTCCTCCGTGGCCGTGCGACTTGGCGCGCGTGCAGCCTCGGGACCCGCTCCCGCCACCTTCTGCCCCATCGCTCAGCAACTCCGGCGGTTGTTTTAGGAAGCCCGGAACAAAGCTTTCCAATTGCAAACTGCCCCCGCACTCCCTTCCCCCACCCCCACACCACCCCGCCCCACATTTCTCCATGGACCCCTTGGAAATCACCACGCTCCAGGTTAGGGAGCAGGATGGTCCGCGCCTGGTCTGTGTCCTGCGCCCCATTTCACCCTCCCGCTGCATCCCTGCTTCTCATTTTCCCCACCTAGGCCATCCGCCTCAGACTCTGCCTTTTCGCCCTCCTCCAACTCTCCTGTTTTCTTCGGAAAGGCAGACTCCCTCGGCCTCCCTTTTGGGGTAGGGGTGGAGGAGTCCAGGGTGACAACCAGGTCAGAGGGCTGAGGAGAGCTGTGAACGAGTAAGCCTTTTCCCAGACAGGCCCAAGTGAAAGAGTTTCACCTGAGCGGTGCTACTTGGGGTGGTGGTTCTGTAAATGAGTCGATCTCCTCCTCAGCACCTTTCCAACCATCCAAGACCCTCCCTGCCTCACAGGCCCTCTTTACTGTCTAGGACTGGTCCGAACTGGGAAGCCCGCTCACACTTCATGGTCTGACTTCTGCTGCAGGCACACCAACGCACCGCCTTCTTAACGAGGGGTCTCTGGGTGGACTTCGGAGTGATCACGGACCCCTTGAGGTTGCAGGCAAAGTGCTGAATGTCTGTTTGCTTTTTCAGGAGAGAGGGTCGCTGCCTTCCCTATAGTGGCACAGAGGCTGTGGCAGCGCCACCATTTATGACTGTACGGCTTTGAGCAAGTTACAGTCTTCTGGGGGAGCCTCTGCTCCTCGTCTATAAAATGGTGAATGCAATGATATTTGCCTCCTAGGCTTATTAAGAGCAATGTTACCCCTGGACCTGGGCAACAGGAGCCTCAGCCCTGGATTTCTGGGTTTAAAGGCCCTCATTCTGGCCCTCCTCTGGCCATGCCCCTCCTCACTGGAGAATGAGTCCATGGGACCAAGGGGGCAGGGCAGGCGGGGGCATGCAACTCCTCCCCTTCTAGACTGTACTCCAGGTATCAGGAACTCTGGAATTCCCCTGTTCCCCAGATCCGTCCTTTCAAGAGCTGACCATATCAGATGTACAGTCAAGGGCTAGAGCACTGGGCAAGGGACAGCTGTTTGCAGGTGATGGGGAATGCATGAAATTTGACATACACCCCAGGCATGCACAAGAGCCCCTCTCACTACAGGACCAGAGAAGAGCGTGTACCAGAGAATGGCCTGAAAATTTCATTTTGGACATGGTTTTCCAGGTTATCATGAAGGAAAAGTAATTAAAGGCAGAGGATAAAACATCAATTTTAACACTTTGTTATCCTGATTAATATTTAGACATATGTATAATTTCCATTTGTACATTTGCTCCAGGACTTGCAGCATCAGAAGTGGACCTAGCTGTAAAGAGGGAATGAGGTATTACTGCATGTAAAAGTGCTTAGCAGACATCTAGGCACAGGATAAACACTCAGTACATTTGAACTTAAAGAGGTCTGTGGGCCCTGAGGCCAAGCCTCCCCGTCTGTCTCCAGGTTCGCAGGCTTACCCCGTCCTTCCCCCAGGAGGTCCTTGCGCTACATCAGCAGGGCCAGGCATACAAACTGACCACTTTATTTTTACAGCAGGGGTCATGTTTCTCAGAGCCCTAGACTGAGGTGAGAGAGGAGGTGAGCCAAAGGGAAGGAAAATGACCCCTGCCCAGAGCAGGGGGAGGAGAGGGACAGAGCTGCAGGGATATCTTTAGATCCTGGTGACAGGAAAAGGTGGCCAGTGTCCTCAGTGTCCTCTCCCCACCTTCCCTTCTACCTCACTGCTACCTCACCAATTCATAGACTTTGAAGGGTCCGTAGGAAACCCTCATGCCTTAGGAATGAAGAAACGGGCTCAGAGAGGTAGAATGTGTAACACGAGGTCACCTACAAAGTTACTGTTAAAGTCAGCGTTAGAACCTGCCCATTACTTGATTTCCCCAGTCCACACCCCCAGCTTTCCTCTGAAGAACTCCAGGAGGGCTCCGCAGCTGGGCAGAAAGAGTGCTTGGGAAATGGATTAGCTTAAGGGCTAGAGGATTTTACATTTATAGAGCACTTTCCTCAAAAATTCTCAAAAACCTAGCCCATCGATCTAACTCAGAGCCACCTACTGAGGATGCCAGGGGAGAGGGTGTCAAAAGGTCAGAGCTCCTTCTCTCTTACCTTTTCAAAACTATCTTTTCCAGGGGCCCTCCCTGATTTAGCACCTCTTCACCCAGCTCAAGAGTCCCCAGTCACTGGATAGGGACAGGAAGAAACAGACACCACACCTTGGCTCCTGTCCCTTCTGCTGGAAGTCCCTTAGGGGAGGGCAGGGGTGGTATCTGGGGACACAGTCCCCAGCCACGGTCGGACAAGCCCGATTCCTGGTGATGGGGTAATGCACACGCAGCTCTTGGGTGGCCTAGCTCAGAAATACATTGAAGAGCCAGTTTTCAAAGATGCAGAGGTGGATTGGGCCCTGTGCCACAGAGTTGTCAGAGAACTGCCCGCTCTCAGGCTGCGGGAGACAAGGCCTAGATTTAAGGGGAAGGAGATTGTTTCCTTGAGGATTCGTGTAGGGTTCTTTGAAGCAGTTAGCCCAACAAAAATCCTCAGGGACAAAGCAACTGACTCAGTTGGTCTGCTCCTCCCCTGCCCTCCTAGGGAGCTGGATCTGAGCTAGGAAGGAGGGTGGGTGCCTGCTTTCCAGGAGGGGCCAGCCTAGAGAGGAATCAGCATGCCCCAGGGGAAGTCGGGTGGGCAGGAATGGGCCGAGCTGCAGCTGCCAGCCTCCAGAGCCGCTCTTACACTGGAAGGCATTCACCCCCTGGAGCGGGATCGCCTTGTACAGATGATCAGGGTGGGGGTACATGGGATGCTTCCTCCCCTGTCAGTTCTCAGAAAGCTATCGAGACCCTGTACAGAGGAGGAAGGGCAACAGAGAGCTCCAAGGAGGTCTCCAGCGCTATTTTGAGAGGAGTTCCTCCTAAGTAACAAGAGCCTGGCAGGGAGCCTCCTCCCACTCTGGCTCCACTATTGCCCTTCCCCACCAGCCTCCCTCTCCCTCCTCTTCCCCCATAAACCCTCGCGCTCCTGCTGGGGCACTGCAGGTAACAGAGGGAGCTCAGCGCAGCGCTGACTCGGCTCTTGGAGCTGGAGGACAACCGGCTCTGCAGGGAGCCCGCCTCCCCCCACACACACCCACCTCAGAGCTCCTCTCCAGAGCAACACCGAGAGGTGCATCTTGCCTTCCCTGAGCTACCCCCTGGTGGTAACCAGAGCCCCGGTCTCAGAATGGGGAAACTGGAGGCAGGAGATTCTCTACTTGCACTAACTTAAAGTTAAATGTTCACAAACCCTTCTGCCACTTGGGTAGGGATTGAGTGGACGCTACCTGGACAGACTTTTGGGAGCTTCCTTCTGCGGCACTGAGGTCTTCGCTCTACCCCTCCCTACTCACCACTCCCTTCCTCCAGCTCAGAGCACTGGCTTGCCCCTAGCCAGAGTCTCAGCGTCCCCTAAAGTTTGGCAGGTGCCGAGGGGGTTAACAGGACAGCATGTACCAAACCAACCCGCAGGCACGCGGCTTAGCAGTCCAGCAAGGAACACCGCACAGAGTCCACCTCACACCAGCGAGTTGGAGTAAAGATAAACTCTTTCTGAACCCTTCTCCCAAGGAGAGTCGATCGCTTCTTCTCACTCCTCTCTGCTTTCTAGGGGCTCTGGGCAGAGGCAGGTAGGCAGCCACCTCCTCAATCCCTCCCTTCCTCTGTTTCTGTTTTCTGCCAGGTTCTGTCCAAACATCCTTTCAGGCTGAGATGGGTAGGGAGCCCCAGACAGATGAGCTCATTGGAAGGAGGAGGGCAGAGGGAGGAGGGAGCTGAAATATCCTGACCAGAGGGATGCTCACCGGCCAGTCCTGGGCTGGAGAGGGTGTGTGCCCACTTCCGGGAGCAGGTATGTGCTGCCCTTGCAGTAGCTCCAAGATGGGGTGAGTCCTGGACATCTCTTTACTATAGGCCACATTGGGGTGGGGTTTGAAGCCCCTGGGCAAGGTGTCAACCACCCTACCCAGCACCCCAGAGCTATATTTCTCTCTCTGCTTCATGGGTCACCATGGCCCCCTGCCTGCCCATCAAGGGAGGATGGTGGCTCAGGAGGGCTGGGAACTGGAGGCTTTGGAAAGGTCTGTCATTCATTGCAGCCTGCCGCTCACAGCACTGCCTTGTCAGCTGAGTAGTTAGATGCCCTCCTGGCCTGGCTCTGAAATGGGCACCTGAGACAGACTGGCCAAGCCAGAAGCACAGCATAGCGCGGAGTACCTGGCAGGACTCCCCAGATGCTCTGGTTTCATGCATTAGGAGCATTTTAGTGTGGGAGCAGTGGGTCTTGCAAAGTGAGGGGAGAGGGAGGATGTGGACCGGGAGAGGAAATGTGGCAGAGAAGGTGGGGGGCAGAGGAGAGGAAGAGAGGAGGCATGGGAGCAGAGGAGAGTCTTCCTGAGTCGAGGGCAACTTAAAGTTGGAATGTGGCTCAGGCTGAAGGGGACGGGTGGGGACAGGGAGACAATTGTCCAGTAGGTGAAGCAGAGGATACACAGGCTTTTGGCAGGAAGGGAGTGGAGCGAGAAGCCAGGAGAGGGGAAGGTGGCCAGCAGATGCTGCAGCTGTTTGCACAGAGCTGTGGGGCCAAGGGCCAGGCCATGCAGGGGTGGGCGGGAGGGGCCCACCAGGAGAGCGTGGCCTCTGCTCACAGTTTTGCCCTTATCCATGGTCATTTTAGGGTTGGCTCCAAGCCACCCTTCCCCCACCCCCAAGTGCTCGGTCTGCGAGAGTCCAGTTCACTGTCCTTTCTCCTGGTGTCATGTGATGGCTTTGGCCTCACCAGGCCCTGAGTGTGAATTTGGCTCTGCTGTTTCCTAGCTGTGCCACCTTGTTTGTACACATACTTGTAATACAGCAGAACTTTGTTTCCTCATGTGTAAAAATGAGAAAAGAATGCATTTGGGCGGGGCCTTGCCCTGAGGATGAAGTAAGCTGATATACATCGAATACCTAGGTCAGCACCAGGCACAGAGTAGGTACTCGAGAAATAATGGCTCCTCTTATTGGTCTAGCCAAGAGTCCCATACCTTCCTCCCTCAATGCCCTTCAAGTTCAAGATGGCCATGAAATCCACCTCTTAGCCCTTCCAGCAGGCTCAGCTCCAGTGGACAGCCTGCACGGGTATGAGCATGCTGTCGGGGGAGTTGAGGGAGATGGTGACAGATTTGGCAAAGCTGGGAGCACTCAGGGAGAGGGAGGCAGGGAGGACTTGTATCTTCCATCTACAGTCTTGACTGGAAAGACAGGAGTTTCTGACCTGGCTGGTGGGCCTAACGAGGCAAGTCAGACTTGGCCTCATGTTTGGAAAGAAGCTCCCCAAGGTCATCTGGTTTCAAATTTCCCACCCTCTCCCAGTGTATTTCTCACTGTATATAGAGGCTCGCCCACAGCCCCCACAGCCCCACAGCCCCACCACTGATAGATCAGATACAGAAGAACCAGGTAAAGCGGTACAGGGGTATAGAGGGGGCCTGGGGAAGACCACCACTGAGTAAGAAGGCAGAGGGCCAGACATGCGCGCGTGTTTGCCAGTGTATGTGTTATACTTATCTTCAGGCAAGCAAGACTTCAATCCCACTTCTATAATTTGAGTCCTAAAAAGAGGACTGCAGAGGGGCATTATCAGTAAACTTAAAGGCTATCTAAAAGTATGCCCCTGATGTAGGAACCTTCTCAACAACACCCTAAGTTATGCTTAAATACCTTCCGGGATGAGGATTTCATTACCTCAAAAACCCGACCCTCTGCACAGCTCTGATTTACATTGGATCAATATCTGTCTCTCCCTGCCAGTCCTAATGTCTTGCCTTGGGACAGAATGGGACAAGTCTAATCCCTGTCCCTGAAGCTACAGCCTGGGCCACTCTATCAGTCAACAGCTGTGATGCACACTTCCCCTCCTAGCTGAACCCACCCTCCTCTTCTGCCCATTCGCCCACAGGAAGAACTCTGAATCTGTTGGGGCAAACCGTTCCTAGTCCCTTTGCCACCTGTTTACTGGGAATGTGTCCCACTTGAGAAGCAGAGGCAACTGTGATTGGGATAGAGGTGACCTTGCCAGGGCCATAGGGGAAAGCCCCTCCCATGGGATCCCAAGTAGCCAAGCTGAGTGCCTGGCACCCACTTGCCCCTCCTTCCCCAGCACCTCCTAGACCTGAAGGTCATTATTGCCAGAGAAAAGAAAAAGTTGCCATACCAGGCCACTGACTCCCCCATCCCAACTCATCTATTCTCATCACCTCTTCCCCAGGGCCTTGCTCCCTTTTCTCCTAGGCTAGGCTCCACTGACCGCCCCCAACCACGTCCATGTGCCGTGTCAGGATGCCAGGATATGGTTCTCAGTAGGGCTTCCTTCCCCAGGCCCTCCGGAGCCATCCTCCACTGGGCTGCTGGAGCCTGTCCTAAGAGGTAGCTGGCACTCTGGACATCAGCTTGGTAGCAGGCAGCCAGGAATGACTAAAACATGGTGGGTTTTTGGGGTGTGATTCTGTAGGAAGAGTCGGGGGCAGCAGTGCTACCAGGACTCTCTGAGAAGAGTTCCTGCAGAGCCCTTCCCATGCGGACCTTCTGAGCCCCCAAAGAACCAATGAAGAAGGCCAGGAGACCTAGTAGGGGCCTGCCCTCCTGTTCTGTGTCCAGTTGCCCAGCCTGCACCCCATCAGACACTACCCCAGGCTGCTATCACCTGAAGATGATTTGATACTACCTTCCACCCTTGCAAGATGGGAGGGAGATAAGTAGCCTAAGAGGGGCCCATAGGCAAACTGACATGAGGCACGTCATGCTGATGGGCGGTGGGAACGGGACTCTGGGAACTAGTGCCAAAGGACATGAGCCTATTTGCCCAGGGACATCAGCTCAGCCTGGGGAAGGCCTTTACTGGGGGAAGAGAGACTTGGGTTCTATCCCAGGCTCTGTCATTAGCCAACTGTATGACTCTGGTCAAATCATGTTCCCTCTCTGAACCTCAGCTTTGAAAACTGGGCCCTTAAGGAAGCATGAGTGCCTCTTCTGCACCAACTCAGGCCAAGCTGGGGAGGGCAGGGGAGGGGACTGGGCTGGTGCGTGCTGCTATGTCAAGCACTAGGCCTAGCACCTGTGGACTGCAGGAAGAACAGTGGACTTGGAGCCTGATGCCAGACTCTGTCTGTGCTTGCCTCATCATGTCACCTTAAGCATGTCACTTCTCTGTTCTGGTCCTCAGTTTCCCCTTTAGAACAATGAGGAGACTTGACAGGTATTCCTAGGGGCCCTCCCATTTCTGCTGTTGTAAAGGTCTACTCCATCACCCCTACTCTTTTTGGCCCAGATTCCTATTCCCTAGCAACCGTCCATGGGCAGGTTGATGGCTATCCCACTGGGATATCCCATGCATGGGGTGTCCAGTGGGAACTGGGAAGCTCTTGTACAGGTACCTCCACCTCAATTGAGGGGCACAGGAGACCAATAATTTTGAGCACCAGGGTGGGAACTATCCCTTCCCCCACCAAGGCAGCTCATTCTGCAATTGAAATTAATCCACCCCGCCCCAGGCAGGCCGGGCCAAAGAACCCAAATTTAGGGGAGATGCCTGAACCAAATCCAGCCTTCCCAGAAGCCAGGCCCAGTTCGTGACTACCAAGACCCTCTTCCCCAGGGCCTTGCTCCCTTTTCTTTGCCCATAGGAATAACTCTCAATCTGTTGGGGCAAACTGTTCCTTAACCCCTTTGCTACCTGGTCCCCAAAACCAAGTGTTTGGGGGAGAAGCCCAGTGAGGAAGATGCTGCTGGCCTGGCCGAATATCAGGGGCCTCTGTCCATCCTGGAAGGAACCAACCAGAATCCCTGGTGCCTTCTGCTGCTCAGTCCATGTCCCTTGCCCAAATGTTCCTATCTGTTAAGTAGAGGAGCACCCCCCTGCCAACACCCCATTCTTGGAAGGACTCAGGCTCCAGGGATAGACATCCTTTCAAACCAAGGGTACTTTGGCTCTGTTGAATACCAGCCACCTTTGTTAAACACTGCCACCTCCAGTCTGACTTCTCTCCCAAGTGGCAGCTGTCATCCTTTAAGCCATTAGAACTACAAATATCAAGGTCCTGTTGGTGTATTCCTAAGTACTAACCACTGCTGAGGGTCTCTGTGTCACCAGGGAGAGAGGAATGAGACAGAAACCAATAGAGAAGTAGGAACCAACTACCTAAGTATGTCCTTGCCATTCAGCACGTTGAGGTTTTTCTTGCTGTAAAGGGTTATCCAGCCCGTCTCTCTTTGCAGTGGTCCTTAATTAGGAAGAAGACACAGATTGGCGGGGGGATGGGTGGTGGCAGGGTGAGGTTCTGAGAGAGCAGGAGAGGCTGGAGCAGTTGAGAAAGTCAGCAGACTGAAACCAGCAGAGCGTGGTGGCCGGAGCATGCAGCCAGAAGCGGGGCTCGAACCCCAGGTTAGGAAGAGGAAGGTAAGCCTGGTAAGCCTCCTAGGTGAGAGAAAGAGAGAGAGAGAGAGAGAGCGCTGCAAGGGAGAGAGGGAGGGATGCAAAGAGACGGAAGAATGGAGAGCAAGGGAGAAAAAAAGGCCTGTCTGGGACAGTGGAGCCCCTAGCCAGGAGGTCGCCTTTGGTCCTAAACTTCTTAGGGCTGCTTTGGCACATGTAAATAGGATCCAGCAGTATGTAGATGGGACATGAGCCACCTGAACCTTCCCACAGCCACCCTTCTCCATGAACTGCATGAGGGCAGACTCTGACCAGCTGTTATCTATCTATTCTTTCTGAGTCCAGAGGAGGCAAAAGAAATGTCTAATCCAACACCTTTGGGGAACAGAGCAGGAAGGATGGCCTGTCTGCCCATGCAAAGAACAGGCAACATCCGCATGACAGTCAGCCTTGGGAGATTCCAGGGTTGTCTTCATCCCAAAAATAATCAAGAGCCCTCCAAGAAGTAGGTGTTCAGCCACCCTGTTCCAGGGTGAACGGAGTCCCCAGGGGGTTGGGGAAGGCAAAGGGATGAAACATCTATGGGGGCACAAGTGTGGGGTATACAACCTTCCCCTTGTGAGGCAGGGGCGTTGAGGCCCTCAGATGCTGGAGATCTGGCAGCGCCAATGGGATTACCAGGAAAGGAGCACCTAGGGTTCCAGTTAAGATCCTGGCGAAGCATCAGCCTACCCTGCCCTGAACCCCTGAATAAAGCCACACTTGAGGGACTTTCAGGGAAGATAGTTTATTGTCGCCAGTAGACCCAAACAATAAGACAAATTGCAAAAGAAACAGTCTGCTCCCAAAAGCAGATACGTCCCAGCAGTCGAGTCATAGAGGGCCATCTCAGTTTCTCTCCCCTTCCAACCACCCCTCCCAACCTCTCTATAGCACACACAACCGAGAAAGTGCATATGTAGTTGGGTTTTCCCCTCCAAGTGCACAAAGCGCAAGAACATTCCAAAATTTGCCTTTGGTGAATCAACTCAAAACACTGAGAAGTTATTACACCTCCCCACACACACACAGTGTAACTTTTGGGGTGGGTGTGGTGAGATGTTTGATATTTGTATATATAATATATCTATACCTATAGAGAGAGACTATGTACAGTGCATCAGCAAGCTTCAATAAAGGAAGACGCCAGCAAGAGGCACAGCAAGAGACACAGGCTGTCCATCCTTAAGACATAAGTAGGAAGGAAGATTTCTTGCTTCATCACCCGTTAACTGCACCAAGCCATTCCTATGGCCTGGAACTATCCTTTTGGACCTGCCCAGTATTTTCAATTGTCTGTCTGCTTAACCTGACCTTGCAAATATTTACCAGCCCAACCTCCCCAAGGAGACCCGCAGAGAGAAACATGGATCCGATCAGCTTTTCCTTTTTATAAACTGAAAATAACTACGAAGAGTCCATAGCTAGGGGGCAGATAGCTATTTCCAAAGCCAGTTCCAAGGCACCTCAAGGCATTTCAGTCCTGAAAAATTGTGCTTTGTTCTTATAAGCTAAATCCCATGGGTTAGCCAGCCCGTCTCTCTTTGCAGTGGCCCTTAATTAGGAGGAAGAGACAGATGGGGGGTGGGGGCAGGGGGAGGTTCTGAGAGAGCAGGAGACGCTGGAGCAGTTGAGAAAGTCAGCCGACTGAAACCAGCAGAGCGTGGTGGTGGGAACATGCAGCCAGAAGTGGGGCTTGAACCCCACAGTAGGAAGAGGAAGAACTTGTCAGCTTAAGTTAGGAAACAGGGTAGAGAAATGGCCGCTGTGGAAACATCTCTCTGGTTTTCCACCTCTACTTACAGAAGCCCCATTTTGCTCCCAACTTCACCATCCTGGGGGAGGCAGCTCTATGAGTCCGCCGGAGGAGATTCTAAGAGGCTCCAGAACAAAATGCATATGAGGGCTGAGCACCTGGGACAGAGACGGCTCCTGACCCAGCCCCATCTGCCGGGGCCCAGAGGCCCATGAAGAGACATTGCTTTTCCTAGGCCCCAGTTGGTCAGGGCAGAGGAAAAAAAGACTCCAGGAATCTTGGGCTTCTTGATGGAGAGTTAGAACTTCTCAGAATACACTAGGAAAGCCCGCAAATAATTCCCCTAAATGTTATGGATCCTGGAAAAAGATAAGTTCGCAACATCAGCACAGCTCCTCACTCAGCCTGGGAGAGAAGGACACTTAAAGGGTGACCAAAAAAATGAAATCTGCAAGCTGCAGAAATAAATACAACCACTCTTGGTCTCAGCTGGCATGAGGTGCCCGCCACCCACCTCTCTGCCCCCAGCTGGCTGGCTCGAGGATCGGCAGCGTCCATCTGCTGCAGGCATCCTGGCGGCTTAGCTCACCCCCATTGGCAGTGTGTTGATTGGCAGTTAGGTACTGAGCTGATGAGTTTAGCATTTCCAGATGGGCTTGACTCACTCACCTGACCCAGGTGTTACCAGGCTGGTTGCCCATCCCCCACTCTGCACCCACTCTGCCTGGCTTCTGCACCCTTGACCCTGTTGTATTGCCCCTCTTCCCTGCTGTTTCTCCCTTCCCAGGGCCCAGATTCTAGAATCCCTTCATCTTCCCCTACTGTAGCCTTGGAAGCAGTGTCTTGCAGAGGTGGAATTAGATGCACCAAAAAGTTAATTTTGGTCCCTACAGTGCCAACCTGGCAGTCCCCAGTGCTTATGGCTTTGTGTATATCCCCGGTGCCCGGCACAGTGCCTGGCACATAATAGATGCTCAATAAGTGGTTGCTGAATTGAAGCAAATTAAGCTGAATGTCCCAGATGATATTGCTCTCTCCCCAAATTGGCAATCTGATGGGCAGAGGCAGGGATTGGTCCCTGAGACTGTCACGGTCCTGTCTCCACCCCCTTTTCTAGACTTATTCCCTACCCTGGGCACCTGACTCCCTGAGCAGGGGTGGGGCTGAGCTCCTGGAAAGGCTGGGAAGTGCAGGGGCAGGGAATGGGGCATTTGCCAGCAGCTGTGCCCTTCACACTCGCTCCCTCCCTCCCTGCTTCCCTCCACTCCTCCTCAGTCCTGGCCAGAAGGGCCGGGCTCCTAGGAGAGGGGCAGGGCTAGAGGAGCCCACCCCTCCAACTCGCCCCATCATGGACCAGGCCACAGAGGCCCCTCCCACTGGGAAAATGATGGCTCTGTTGATTCAACCTGGAGACTGTGGAGCCAGAGAAGAGGGCAGGACCCTCAGTTTCTGTCAGTTGGAACCTCAGTTTCCCCATTTTAAGTGAGTGACTTGGCTAGTTGATCTCTGAGGATCTTCCAATGTCATGTTCTCAGAGTCAGTGTTTCTGCCTCTTGCTCTTTCTCTCAGGCCTAACCAATTTCCATTGAATGTGAGTGTAATGGCAGTGATGCTTGGCTCCCCACAATTGCCTTTTTTTTTTTTTTTTTTTTGAGATGGAGTCTCTCTATGTCGCCCAGGCTGAATTGCAGTGGCACTATCTCAGTTCACTGCAATCTCCGCTTCCCGGGCTCAAGTGATTCTCCTGCCTCAGCCTCCCCATTAGCTGGGATTACAGGCACATGCCACCACGCCCAGCTAATTTTTGTATTTTTAGTAGAGATGGGGTGTTTCCCATTTCTACTAAACGGATGGGGGTAATCGACCCGCCTCGGCCTCCCAAAGTGCTGGGATTACAGGCGTGAGCCACCGTGCCTGGCCTACAATTGTCACTTTTGTCCCCACGAAGGGAGTTGTTGGGAGAGGAGTGAGTAGCGTGGCCGCAGATGGGACAAGGCTGGCATTGGCGGCGCAGGTTCCAAGGCCTCCCCTCATGCTGGCCTCAGGCTTTCCCTTCCCTCTATGTAGCCAAAAGCCAGGTGGAAACCCCACCGAGGGCAACAGGGAGAGTTCCCACTGAAGCCCCAAAGAAAGCTGCCCCACCCTGCGCATGGCCTCCTCATTTCCCAGCCTTGGCTGCCCCTGCCCAGGTGAGGGTGGTTACCCCATGGAGAAGGCAGAGCCTGCAGCAACCTGCATTCACCATGGAGCCCAGCCCTCAGCCCCTCAGCTGACTTTGAAACTGGCCTCTGTTGGTGGGTCCCCGCTGGGAAACATGGCCCCCTACCTGGAGCTGCTCTTCCAGTCTGGCCTCATCCACAGTCCCAAGGGATTAGGAGCCAACGGGAGCCCCAAGGAGGCCACTAGCAATGGAAACGAGGGCCCAACATGGCCTCCTGGGCCAGGGCACACGTCCAGCTTTGCCTGCAGCCCTGGCTTTCCGTCAGTGCCCTGGAATGCACAGTCATCCCTTTAACATGCCCCTCCAAGTTTCAGGAACTCATCGTCACCTCCAGCCTGATGGCTGCTCTGGGCTGGGAGCAGGGCAGGAGCACAGCCATGCCAGGCCAAGGCCCTCCTGAGGGAGCTCTGTCAGCACAGGAAAGCCCTCCCTCCCCACCAGGTCCTCTCTGAAGCCACTGCCAGGCCAAGCACTGGGCAGGTGGACAGCGGCCCCCTCCTCTACCCCTGCCCCCCCACTCCCTTCTCTCTGGGGACCCTCACATGTGCCTCCTGCCTCCCCCCAGGGACTGGCAGGTGGGAGCCCTTTCTCTCCTCTCCCCAGGGCCCACGCGTCCCAGAGCATGGCAGGTTTCTCGGATGGAAGAGAGTGGGTCACTCTTGGTGCAGGGTGGGAGATACGAAGTGGGGGGTTCAGGAGGCCCCAGGTGGGCCCTGGGGTCCTAGGTCACGGGAAGCACACCAAGAGCGAGCAGGCAGGGTCACTGTACAGGGCGGAGAGGGGAGGAGACGGGACACGGGAGGCTGCAGGGCCGGCCACCCACTACTTGGCGCCATCATCCAGGTTGCCTTCGCCGTCCGTCTTGCCCTCCTCCTCGGTCTTCAGGTCATCTGTGCTCAGCTTCTGCTCTTTTTTTCTCCTCACACACTTGACCACCATCAGCACCAAGATGACCACAGCCAGGAAGCCCCCGACGGAGGCACCCACAATCACGGCCACCGTGGAGTCCCGCTCAGGGGGCTCTGGAAAGGAAGCAGAGCCACTGAGCACCAGGGCTGGGAAAGGGGCCTCCCCCACCACCCCACTACCCGTGGCATGCATGGAACCATCCTGACTACTCTCCTCCACAGACAGGACTGTAGCAAAGCCAAAAAGCAATCCAGTGACTGACCCTGAAGTGCCCCCACCCCCAAATCCCAGGACACCCAAAGCCCCCAGAGGAGGTAGTGTGATGAAGTATTTAAGAGCATGAACTTTAAGATCAAACAGACCCAAATCTGAGTCCTAATTGTACAACTTACAAATTGCGGTGACCTTAAGTAACTTATCCTCTCTAACCTCAGTTTTCTAACCTGTAAAATGGGGTTAATAATAGTACCTCCCTTAAAGGTTTTCGTGAGGGTGAGATAATGCATAAACAGAGCTTACCCCTATGACTGAGACATAGAGGTGCCCAATAAATGAAAGCTGCCATCATCACCATCATTATTATTGCTGTTGTTGTCATTTGAAACAGGGTCTTGCTCTATTGCCCAAGCTGGAGTGCAGTGGCGCATTCGTGATTGACTGCAGCCTCTATCTGCTGGGCTCAGATGATCCCCTCACCTCAGCCTCCCAAGTAGCTGGGAGGATAGGTGCAAGCCACCATGCCCAGCTAATTTTTGCATTTTCTGTAGAGATGGAGTTTTGCCATGTTGCCCAGGCTGGTCTCGAGCTCCTGAGCTCAAGCTATCTGCCTGCCTCAGCCTCCCAAAGTGCTGCGATTACAGGTGTGAGCCATCACGCCAAGCCCCATTATTAAGACTGGGATTATAGTCTATATCATTACCAGGACTCTCTGGGACATGTTCCCAGGTTCTTAAGGACTAGAGGGAAGAAAATGGATTCCTTCTATGCAGCACAAACGGTTGCTCCCACCCTCAGGAGGGCATGGCCTCCCCAAAGTGCCCCGAGTGAATGCTGCGGAGAGTAGGTGGGTGGGAAAGGTCAGGGCCCCGCAGCTGGCACCCCAGCCTTCACCTTCCATGAGGACCTGCAGATGGATCTTGCCGTGGCCACGGTGGCGGTCAGGGGGGTTCATGATGTAGCAGTTGTAAATCCCCTCATCCTCCGGCTGCACGTTTCTCAGCATCACGGACACATCGTACTTGCTGGGGTTCCCCGAGAACTCCACGCGGTCTTGAAACCGCTCCAGCTTCAGGTTAATGATCTTCATGCGGAACTGGAGGAACTGGGGATGGAGCAAGGGACGGGATGGGTGGCTGGATGAGCAAGAAACTACAAGGACAGTGAGGATGCCCCCTCTTCCCATCCACTCTTTTCCTGGGGAAGAGAGGCAGTTACCTCTGTGAGGCACCTGGGTGCTCAGCACACCTTGTTTCAAAGCCTCCAGAGCACGCAGCCCACCCAGGGTCCTCTGGGGCCCTAGTGCAGTGCAGGGTCGGGTGGTGGATCCGGGGGCTTCATGCTGCAGGGCTCCTACCTCCTTCCCCACCCCCGCCTTCAGCGCAGGACTCACCATCTCCTCAGAGCAGTTGTTGCACTCCTGGTAAGTCCAGTTCAGGGAGAACTGTTTGTGGTTCACTGTGTAGCAGGAGTTGAAGGTGCAGGGCAGGCGGGCGTCAGAGCCATTGAGGACGTTGAGGGTGGCAGGTACTGTGACCTCCATGCTCCGTCCTGGTGGCACTGCAGATGAAGCCACAAGCTGGTGAGAAGTCTGGCTGAAAGGGCTGGGGAGGGGCAAGCCCTCTGTGCCTGGGGGTGTTGGGGGATGAGGCAGAGCAGAGCTACGGGTAGGGGACTGGGTCCCTGACAGCTCCAGCTAGTCAGGAGGTGGGAGTTATTGTTATTTGCAACAGGGTCTCTGTTGCCCAAGCTGGAGTGCAGTGGCGCAATCATGATTCACTGCAGCCGCGACCTGCTGGGCTCAGGTGATCCTCTCACCTCAGCCTCCCAAGTAGCTGGCAGTACAGGTGCAAGCCGCATGGAATTGGGCTTCATTCTTCCTGGCAGGGGCCCACTCAGCCTCCCCCGTCCATACTCCTGGAGTGGGCAGGCGCATATGGGGCACCAGATGTGGTCTTTGGGGCAAAGTGGGGTGGCAGAGCAGGTAGGGGAGGAGAGACACCAAATCATCACATCATCTATATCTGTCAAGCCAGGGGCAGCCAAATGGCCCCAAGCCTTTTCTAGAACCACTGTTAGGCACCCCCACCCCCCGTAACACTTGCCCCAGTTCTCTCACATGCTAGCAGAAGACCACAAACAAGGGGCTTCACTATGCTTGCCTCAGTTTCCCCCTTATTCTCACCACTTCTAACCATCTTTGCTGGGCCAAAGCCCTTCCAGCTGAAACTGCAGGGCTCCCCTGCAGTTCTGTTCTCAGGACAGCAGCCTGAGAACAGCTGGTGACTTGGAAGGCCTCGCTCTCCATATCCCAGGGACAGAGCAAAGCTGTGTCCCAGCCCAGCCCAGCCCAGCCCCCTACCTTCCTCAGGCTTGTGACAGACAAGAAAGAGGCAGACAAGCTGTGGGAGGGAAGAGGTGCCCCAGAAGGTGAGGCACCATTCCAAGGACCAGCTGATGGTTCTGCAGGGACAGGAGTCCCTCTTGGAGATGTCAGGCCTGGAGACACCGCAGCAAGGAGCTGCTATAGGCGGGCAGGGTGGGAGCTGCTGGTTCTGTGGAGTCCTATTAGGAACACCAGACGTAGGCCAGGAGACCTTGGTGCTAGGGCTGAGAAAGGCCTGTCCCACTCTGACATTCTAAGCAGGACAGAGCCCACAGGGAGGCGAGTGAGGGGCCTGGGGCAAGACACGTAAGGGGCATCCACTGTCTGGTCATGGAAATACCTCCTTAAATGTCACACCCTAGGCACCTCACTGGACTCACCTGAGCCCTGGCCTTCATTCCAAGATGCTCTGCCTGTATCCTCAAGAACCTTATCTCAGAAGATTCCTTTTCTTTATGGAGGATAAATAGCAGTGTTCAGCGTCATTCATTCACTCATTTACCAAATATTTATAAATCACCTACTGTGTGCCAGGCACTTAGTCTAGGCCCTGGGGGTTACTGCTGTGAACAGGACAGGCAAAGTCACTGCATCATGAAGCTTATATTCTGGGGAGAAGGATAGACATCAACAAGGAAAAAAATCATGGAGTTGCGGGTAGAGACACACGGCAAGGTAGAGGGGCATTGTCTGCTGTTGGGTGGGCAGGGAAGACTGCTCTGAGGGGGACACGCAGGCAGCGCCCACCTGAAGAGAGGGAGTGAGCCCGTTGAAGTTTTGAGCGAGTCAAGTTCCCAGGCAGGGGTACTCCCAGGGGCCAAGTCCCAGTGGCTGGAAGGAGCTTCGTGTGCCTGAGGCAGAGGGAGCAGAGTGACCGAGGGGGTGCATGGTGAGACCTGAGGTCCGAGAGTTAGGCAGGGACCAGCTCACAAAGGCTTTGTGGGCCAGGATATGGAATTAGGAGTTTCATCTTTGGAGTGTGATAGGAGGTCCCTGCAGGGCTGGGGAGTGTGGGGGCTGCTGGGAGGCTGTGCAGGCAAGCCCAATAGAGGCTGATGTGGGAATAGCATAGACAAGGGTATGCGACTAGACTTGGGTTCAATCCCAGCTGCAGCATCAGAAGCTGGAAGAGTGGGGGCTGCTCCTTTGTAAAATGCAGTTGGTGACACCAATCTCCCAGGGTTGTTTCGATAATGAAAAAAAGCAATAAGTATTCAGCAAATGGTAGCTGCTATTATCCTCAATTCTCCCCAAGTTCTGCCTTGCAAACAGGAAGGGCTTGTAGGGGAGCCTCTGGCCTGGCCTGAGGGCACCTTGGAGACTGCCCCCCTCCAGCCAGTCCGTAGTAATTGGCGA
The DNA here is from genome assembly GCF_028878055.3 of Symphalangus syndactylus. NCBI lineage: Eukaryota > Metazoa > Chordata > Mammalia > Primates > Hylobatidae > Symphalangus > Symphalangus syndactylus. Next base: position 135,223,050 of record NC_072425.2, read on the forward strand.
ACAGCCCAGGCCTGCAGGGCTCCTATTTTTCAAACTTTTTTTTTTTTTTTTTTTTTCTGCACAAAGCTGCAGAAGCAGCTGCCCTGCAGCCTGCAGGGAAATCAACGTCTGCCTGGAGCAGCCTTCTGCCAGCCCCGCCCCTGGCCCGAGTGACCAGGGCAAGTGGCAGGACTTAAGAACCAGAGATTCTCTGAACTGGCAGCAGCCCTGGATGGAGGGGTAGGCATGGGGACCTCATCTGTTCTCCAAGCTGGGAGACAGGTGTCACCATCTGCGTTTTCTAGAGGAGGAGCCCAGGGCCGAGGATTCCAGGTGTAAGCTTAAGTGCTCATTAGAGGAGTACGGACCGGGGAGGCTGAGTGGGCCCCTGCCAGGAAGAACAAAGCCCAATTCCATCTCCTGTACTTTCATCGCCATTCTGAAAGCATCTGGCACTGCACCAGCCAGGGAGGAGGTGTGCAGAAAATGCCAACAGCATCTCCATCTGCAGAGGCCTAGAGCTCTGAGGGAAGGCATTGACAGTGCTTGTCCTGAGCTTACCTCTCATCCCAGGAATGTCCTGCCCCTCTAGCTCTTCCCTTGGAAGGTCGATCATCTTCCCAGGGGCTCCCCAGACCAAAAAGTCTGCGTTCTGTGAAGCCCGGCGGACCCTGCGCGGGCCTCTGCTCCCCAGCAAACCCAAGGCAGTGCTCCAGATTAGAACTTGAACCCCACCATCTCGAAGGAGCTAGCACCCTGCCGTGGGGGAGGGCAGGGTAGAGAGGAGTGCGGGGGCGCCTTTTCTGGCCGGCAGGACTGGGGCAGCCGGGAGAGGTGCAATGCGGGCTCCCGCTCCCCACCCTGCAGCGCAGCACTGCAGAAGGTACCGGGCGGGACACGCGTGCCCTCTAGTGGTCACAGAGGTCAAACTTGAAGTTCCATCCTGCGGAGCGAGCATGGGATCCGGAGCCATAGCTGGAGCTGGGATCAGAAACCGTAGATCTAGCCCCATTGTTTTACCGGTGAGGAAAGACAGGCCATGAGAGCCGCACACAGAGAACAGGGACAAGCTGAGGCCAGAATCATGGTTCCTAGCCCCTAATCCAAGATCCCGACGTGAGCCTGTGGCCTCACCAGGATCCCGGCAGCTCTAGGGTGCTGGCCTCAGACCTTCCACCAGTCCAGGCCCTCATTAAAGACGAGGAGACCATGGCTCAACAAGGTCAGAGCTGTGAGCAAAACTCTGGTCTCTTGATTAACTCTCCTGCTTCGGGAAAGCACCCGAATGCATGGCCAAGGCCACAGAAAGGACTTCATCACAGCCACAAACCCTTACAAAATGCTTACAACGAGCCAGGCACTGTCTAAGCACTCTCTATATATATCACCTCATTTAATACTATCAAAACCCTGTTATCGCTCCCACATTCCGGATGAGGAAGATGGAGCACAAAGAAATTAAGAGACGAGCCCAAGTTCACGGCTACTAAGAGGCAAAGCTAGAATCTGAAGCCAGCCTGCCTGGCTCCAGACAGGGTTGAGGCATTGGAGCTGAGTGAGGAAGTGAGCCCCATTCCAAGGCATCCGGGGTACCAGATCTCTTGCCGACTATAGTGGCAGGTCCAACTCCAGGCAGGCCGGCCAGCAGGGAATGGTCCCATTTAAAGGAACCTCCATATAAGGGGGGCCCACAATCTTCCTGGTTGTCCCATTTGAGACCAGGTCTGGGGCCTGTGTCTCCTGATTTTCAACTCACAGAAGGGAAATGATCATCAACGGGATGTGGCTTCTGATCTTAGATCCAAAATCTCAACAGTGGCGGGCCCCCCGCTGTCTCCAAGGCACATCTAGTCATCCGCTGTTCTAACTAGCCCATCTTGCAGAGACTATGAAAATTTGCTCATCTGCCAAATGCTGTCTCTTGCAGAGACTGAAAGTTAATCTCCTCACTCCTCTTTCCACCCTACAGCAAGCTATGAGGTAATTATTTTCTTCTTGGTTTTTTTTTTTTAAGTGTCTAAACAGATGAACTGTCTCCCGGGGCAGCCCTTGCCTCCCAGGTGAGTGTGGCATCCAGCCCGTATCTCTGCACCTGCACTGCCTTACCATCCAGACCCTTCCTGTTCCAGGGCCTCCCCAACCCCGGCCACTCCAGTCCATCCCCGTGCAGCCAGGAGCAACCCACCCTCATCACTCCTCACCTCCAAACCTCCAACGGCTACCCACTGCTTTCAGGATCAAGTCCAGGCTCCTGGGCACAGCTTCCAAGCCCTTTGCCATCTGGGACCAACCTATACCCTAGCCTCATCCCCTGCCAGCCCCCATTCCCCCAGGTCTCCTTCACTCCAGTGACTCCAGTTCTGATTTTTTCTGAAGACACCACCTTCCTTCCCTTCTCCATGCCTTTGCACGTATTTTTGCTTCAGGTTGAGAGGCTTGTTTGCCCTCCTGCCCCTGAACCCCTTCTACTTATCCTTCAGGTCCCAGCTTACAGGGCATTAGCCTCGGTGACTGTTTCCCCAGTGTCCTTGTCCTCACCCCAGCCCTGTACCTATCTCTTCCACATGACTTGAGGGCAGAATGGCAGGATAGTTAACCTCCCAGTGCCTCAGTTTCCTCATCTGTAATATAGGGGACATTAAGCCCAACTTCATAGGGCTGTCGTAAGGATTAAATGACTTACTACCTGTATGAAGCTCAGCACAGTGCCTAGCACATGGCCCGGACAAAAGTTAGCTGCGACTATGATGATCATTATTGCTATTATTGTTGTCATACATACAATGTTGTCTTGTTATTATTTGTTCACGGGCCTGTTTCCCTCAAGAGGCTCCAGGGAACTGATTCTTATTCATCTTGGTATCCCTGGCACCCAGGACAGTGTGTGGCAGAGCGGGGACTCAATAAAGTCTACTAAAGGAAGAAGAGACAGCTTTCTCTCCATGTCTGGGTCCCTGCCACTACCTGCAGCAGATATGTGCAGTGGGCTAGAGTGAGGACTAGACTTCACTTTCTTTCTTTCTTTCTTTTTTTAAGAGAGAGGGTTTGGCTCTGTTGCCCACGCTGGAGTGCAGTGGTGTGATCATGGCTCACTGCAGCCTGGAACTCTTGATACTCCTACTTCAGCCTCCTGGAACAGTTAGGACTGCAGGTACATGCCACCATGCCTGGCTTATTTTTCTTTTCTTTTCTTTTCTTTTTTTTTCTGTACAGACAGGGTCTTGCTATGTTGTCTAGGCTGATCTCCAACTCCTGGCCTCAAGTGATCCTCCCACCTCGGCCTCCCAAAGCACTGGGATGCAGGCGTGAGCCACCGTGCTCAGCCCAGACTCCACTTTCTATGCCTCCCCTAACATAATCCATACATTGGTAAGCAGGCCAGTGACTGTGGAGTCAACGGTCTCAAGAAAAACTTGAGGGCAGTCCAGTCATTTGAATTGTTTCTGGCTAAAACTAGCCACATATGCTTCTGTCGTGGGTGGAGCTGGTTGCCCACCTGCCCTTTCTCTTTGCCACCTCCATAGTCATCCCCACAAGCCAAGCCCCGACAGAGTCCCCTCCCTCGTCAATTGTGGCATCCTCCATCCTGGGGATCGAAGCTACTGCAACACCACCAAAGTTCCATTGTCAACTCAGCCCTCAGCATTGGAGTGCCAGGGACATGCCTCATTACAGCACCAATCAAGTTCAAGTTCAAGGTCCCCATTCCTGCAACCTCTCCCACTCGGCTTTGCAGAAGCTTTAGCTTCCTCCCACCACCATCTCCCCACCCCCAACACTCAGACCTCTTCATCCCAGACTCCCTCTTCCTCACCCTAGCCCAGAGCTCCGGGTCCTGGTCACTGAGCCCCCTTTCTATCTTTACTCAGCCATGGCCCTCACCAGGCAGCTTCTCTCCTGCAGGAAGTGCTTCCTAACTCCTGAGGGAGGGGCCCTGTCCTCCAGCTGGGGCTCCTTACAACAGGCCACTCACCCAACTCCCCTTCTTTCAGCCTGTCCTGAGACTCTGATCAGTTAGGTACTGTTAATATAGCAGTGCCATTTCTTGAACATTGGGGGCAGTGGAATCCAACGTTTAAGAGAATGTGCTGAAGTCAGACACAGGGAGTTCAAATCTCAGCTCCCGTTACCATAGTCATCTGTTTCCTCCCTGTAACCTGAGTATAATAGAATCTACCTCAGATTGCTGTGAGGGCTAAACAAGATACACAGTGCCTGGGCTCACGAAAAGCATTCTTACTTTAGCCATCGTTGAGTTCCTGCCGTGCGCCAGATCACAAACATGTCAGGCAGTAGGCATTCTTTAGTTTACCCGGGAGGGAACTGAAGCTCAGAGGGGTTGAGTAACTTGCCTGTGATCATTACGTAAATGACAAAGGTGGCTGGAAACCCAGGTCCTGCCAGAAATTCCATAGCATTCCTGCTCTGATGTTAATATGCCAAGTAACTCAGCAAAGCAGGCTGGCAGGGCCTCTGCACTGTCTGTGTTTAGCACTCCTACTCCAAACCCAGCACATCACACTACACAAAGAGAGAGAGGCTTTGTGGTGGGGAATAGTTCCATCAACAGTCCTTGGACTTGACGCTCAGTTGCTGCTCCAGCAATAAGTAAGTTTAGGAGCAAGAATGAGACGCTACAAAGCAGGCTTGCAAATAACTTTCTAGCCCACTTCCCCACCAGGAAGTCTCTGAGTGGTCAAATACAAAATTAATATTTGGGGCCACTTGACAGGACAGTCTGCAAGACTGGGCTGGGCAAGTTCTGAAGCTGGATTTAAAGGGCTGCAACCTCGCTCAGCCTGTGGGTTCCATTTTTTTCCCGAATCTCTACACCTGGCCCTTCCTCCATTCCATCCGGCCCAAACCAAAGGTGCCTTCTCCATCAGTGCGTGCCTCAGCAGGTCTCCTCCCAACCCAGACATCATTCCCCAAGCCCGCTTCCCACCTACCCCCACACACGTTCCAACAGATCAGTGAGACCGAGTGCCAGGAAGCCAGACCCAGACTCAACTTTCTGCCACCAGCTCCCCCGCACACTCTCCTAATACCCTAAATCCACCAGGGTCAAGGTTCCGAAAAGAAGCCCCTTAAGGGAGCATTAAGTCCCAGGACCCCACATTTGCGGCAACTACAAAAAAAAAAAAAAATCCCTGAAGAGACTGCAGGTCAATCCACTCTCTGCCCCACCCCCACGTAGGTCCACTTAGGGGAAATCCAGAGGAGATTCACCTCCCTTGACAATTGTCAGCCCCCAGCAACACTCAGATCCCCTGACCCAACATTTCTGTGACTAAGTAGTCCCAGGGTTCTGCACTCCCCAGCAACGTCCCTTCCAGTCCCCAGCACCTCCCCTCCCAAGGACACAGAGGGAGATGTTAGCAATGTCTTCTTTCCTATCCCCTGCCCCCATCCTCTTCATATTGCGGCTACACTTCTGAACCCTCGGGAGCATGCAGATGTGAGTCTAACTTACCCAAAGAGAAAAAGAGACTGAGCCCCGTGAGGCTGAAGGCAGGGCGAGGTAGCCAGGCATCTCTGTGCATTTTCAGAGACTGAGATGTTAGTCGGGTGGGCTACGGGAGAGGGTGATTTGAGGGGGCGAGGACTACAAGGGAGGAATGGTTGGATGCTAAAAAAAAATGCACGGATGTACTTCAAAGACATATACAACATTAAGGAAGCTTTATTTCCATCTCTCTAATATGGCCGGCTTGTATGTTGCTGCTAAAAAGAGAGAGAGAGGGAGTGTGTAAAGGAGAGAGAGAGAGAGAGAGATGGGGGGGAGAGAAAAGGGGGATAGGGTAAATATTGTGGTTGGTGGATTTCAAAAAGCAGGTGGGAGGGCATAAAAAAGTCATTTTGAAAAGAACAAAATCCCAGAAATTTTTACCCTCTAAAACAAGAAATAATACAAACCCTGCCCTCACTGGGATGATTGTTGGATTTTGAAAGCTATTAGAGGAATCCATTTATTTTCAAGATTCTGGAAACGGAAACACCTTTTGTCATTTAAAAGCACCCCCAGGCTGGCGCAGTGGCTCACACCTGTAATCCCAGCACTTTGGGAGGCCGGATGGATCGCTTGAGTCCAGGAGTTCAAGACCAGCCTAGGCAACATGGCAAAACCCATCTCTACTAAAATACAAAATTTAGCCAGGCATAATGTCGCACACCTGTAGACCCAGCTACTGCACCGCACTCCAGCCTGGGCCCTGCCTCCAAAGGAAAAAAAAAAACCCTAAAAAAAAAAGAAGATGCTTGTTTTTGTGTTATTGAAAAGGGTTCAGGAAAGTGAGTTGGAGAGACTTTCAAGAGGTAACGATTTCCTCATTCTAGCATTTCCTCTGAAAACAGAACATGTTGAAGCAGGCTGATAGAAAAATACCCAAGAGATCTTACAATCAAATGTAACACAGGCCTTTGGAGAAATCTGATTCAAACAAATCAACAGGAAAGAAAAGTTTTTGAGACAATTGGGAAAAGTTAAATATGGACTACATAGTAGATTGTATTAATGAATCATTCTTAATTTTGTTGGGTGTGATAAAATGTGGTTTTGTCCTTTAACATCTCTATCTGTTAAAGACACACATGGGTGGCCGGGTGGGATGGCTCACACCTGTAATCCCAGCACTTTGGGAGGCCAAGGCGGGCAGATCACGAGGTCAGGAGTTCAAGACCAGCCGGGCCAGCCTGGTGAAACCCCGTCTCTATTAAAAATACAAAAATTAGCCAGGCACGGTGGTGCGTGCCTGTAATCTCAGCTACATGGGAGGCTGAGGTAGAAGAATTGCTTGATCCCGAGAGGCAGAGGTTGCAGTGAGCCAAGATCATGTCACTGCACTCCAGCCTGGGCGACAGAGCGAGACTCTGTCTCAAAAAAAATAAAGACACACATTGGTGTGTTTATGGGTGAAATAATATGATGACTGGATTTGGTTTAAGATATTCAAAGAAGCCAGGCACGGTGGCTCATGCCTGTAATCCCAGAACTTTGGGAGACCGAGGCAGGTGGATCACCTGAGGTCAGGAGTTCGAGGCCAGCCTCCCCAACATGGTGAAACCCTGTCTCTACTAAAAATACAAAAATTAGCCGGGTGTGGTGGCGTGTGCCTGTAATCCCAGCTACTTGGGAGGACTGAGGCAGGAGAATTGCTTGAACCTGGGAGGCAGAGGTTGCAGTGAGTCAAGATCACTCCGCTACACCCCAGCCTGGGCCACAGAGTGAGACTCCATCTCAAAAAAAAAAAAATTCAAAGAAAAAAAGAGATAGGAGAATAGGTGACACGAGACTAGATGTTTTGCTTGATAATTGAAACTAGCTGGTGATAGGTGTAAAGGGTTTGTCATATAGTTCTCTCTTCTTTTGTGTATGTTTAAAACTTTCCTTTTGAAGAAGGAAGAAAAAATAAGCTAATGTCATAAGTAGGAGAACTTGAGGGGTGGAGTCCAAGGTGGTCCTAAGCAGAGGTGACCCCTATACTCCTGGGGAGATGGTTAAGGAGGGCAGAGATTCACATGCAGCAGTCACCTGCATTTGTGATGGGCCCTTTGTGTACCAAACAGGGAGCAAGTAATATTTTTGAGCATAACTCTGTGCCAAGCACTTTACTTGTGATATCTCAATTTTTCATTTTTTTATTTTTTTATTTTTTTATTTTTTTTTAGACAGGGTCTCACTCTGTCACCCAGGCTGCAGTGCAGTGGGGCAATCTCAGCTCACCACAACCTCTGCCTTCTGGGTTCAAGCAATCCCTGTGTCTCAGCCTCCAGAGTAGCTGGAACTACATGCACATGCCACCACCCCCAGCTAATTTTTTTGTATTTTTAGTAGAGACAGGGTTTCACCATGTTGGCCAGGCTGGTCTCGAACTCCTGACCTCAAGTGTTCCACCTGCATCAGCCTCCCAAAGTGCTGGGAATACAAGCATGAGCCACCACGCCCAGCCTGTGATATCTCAGTTTAATCTTTTCTTTCTTTTTTTTTTTTTTTTTTTTGAGATGGAGTCCCACTCTGTCACCCAGGCTGGAGTGCAGTGGCGCGACCTTGGCTCACTGCAACCTCCACCTCCCGGGTTCAAGCAATTCTCCTGCCTCAGCCTCCCAAGTAGCTGGGATTACAGGTGCCTGCCACCATGCCTGGCTAATTTTTGTATTTTTAGCAGAGACAGAGTTTCACCATCTTGTCCAGGCTAGTCTTGAACTCCTGACTTTGTGATTCACCGACCTTGGCCTCCCAAAGTGCTGGGATTACAGGTGTGAGCCACTGCGCCCCGCCCTGTCAGTTTAATCTTAACCCTGGGAGAGGTGATTTCTTTTTCCTTTCTCCTTTTTCTTTTTTTTAAATTTATTATTATTATTATTATTATTGAGATGGAGTCTCACTCTGTGGCCCAGGCTGAAGTGCAGTGGCATGATCTTGGCTCACTGCAACCTCTGCTTCCCAGGTTCAAGTGATTCTCCTGCCTCAGCCTCCTGAGTAGCTAGGTTTACAGGTTCCCACCACCATAATTTCTTTCTTCTTTTTCTTTTTATTCTTTTGTTGTTGTTGTTCAGACAGAGTCTCACTCTGTGGCCCAGGCTGAAGTGCAGTGGCACAATCTTGGCTCACTGCAACCTCCACCTCCCAAGTTCACATGATTCTCCTGCCTCAGCCTCCTAAGTAGCTGGGATTATAAGCTCCTGCCACCACACCCAGCTAATTTTTGTATTTTTAGTACAGACGGGATTTTGCCATGTTGGCTAAGCTGGTCTCTAACTCCTGGCTTTAAGTGATCTTCCCTCCTTAGCCTCCCAAAGTGCTGGGATTATAGGCATGAGTCGCTGCACCTGGCCTTTATTCTTTTTTTTTTTTTTTTTTTTTTTTGAGACAGAGTCTCGCTCAGCTGCTTAGGCTGGGGCAGTGGTGTGATCTCGGCTCACTGCAACCAGCATCTCCCGGGTTCAAGTAATTTTCCCTTCTCAGCCTCCTAAGTAGCTGGGATTACAGGCACCCATCATCATGCCTGGCTAATTTTTGTATTTTTAGTAAAGGCGAGGTTTCACCATGTTGGCCAGGCTGGTCTCAAACTCCTGACCTCAGGTGATCTGCCCGCCTTGGCCTCTCAAAGTGCTAGGATTACAGGCGTGAGCCACCGCGCCTGGCCTATTCTTTTTTTAATGGCAAATGAGGAAACAGAGGCTCATGGGGCTCAACCCACCCAAGTTTACATATGAGAGTTTAAGGGCAGAGTCAGGATTCAAACCAAGGTCTTCATGAAACTCTGGGTGTCTCCAGCATTCCACATTGCTTAGCACCAAGGGAAGGAGACATGGAGCTACCCCCAGGTTGTCTAGAAAGGCACCAGGAAGAGAAGACTAACAAGACACATGAAGCAATTAGCCTCTGCAGGTGACATAAAAGCAAGGGCTAAGAGGCAGGCTATGGAGAAACAGTGAGAATCCAGCACAGTGCCTGGCTCAGGGCAGAAACTTCGTCAGCAGGCGGTGAATGACTGCACGGGGGCACACCTGAATGAATTAATGAATCTAGAGAGGGAAGGGAGGAAAGTAGACATTGTGGAGGAAATGAAATCCTGCCACGGCCTCTCAAGCTGTTCTGGGCTGGGGAGGAGTAAGGGGGCCAGGGCTTTGAGGCAGAGTTGCCAGAAGGCAGAAAGGTGGGTAGTCTAAGAGCCCTTTGTGGTTGTCCCTGCCGAGATCACACACAGACTGTGTCCCCAAGTGCCTCTGTCCCATCCCTAGGGTCTGGCTCTGGCTGGCCCATTCACAAAACACAGGGCCCACAGGGCAGAACTGCAGGGAAGGAGAGGTGGGGCAGCCTGGGAAGAAAAGTCTCCTTCAGTCGCCATGCCTGGCCCCATGCCCAGTGCCCTCAGGCCTTGAGGTCTACCCCGCTGTCAGCAGCTCACAGCTGTGCCCCGAGGGGTAGACTGGCACAAGCAGGGCCTCAGCTCCCGCTTAGGCGTGCACTGCCAAGTCCCACTCTGCAGCACAGCCATCCATGCTGCCGCAGACACATGTCAGCTCTGCCCCGTTGCCAGAGATTTTTGGTTTGACGTAGCCGGCCTCCTCTTTTTTTCTTAATGCAGCAGAGGGTGCCCGTGAGGCCCAGAAACTGAAGGAAGCTGCTTGCCTGTCTCACTTGGTCTCACATTAGGTCCAGAAGCTTCTATTTTGGAGGCATCTGAGGCAAGAAGTGGATCCAGAAGATCTGTTTCTATCCAGAATTCCGCAAAGAGAAACTGCGTATCCAGACTTAGTCTTCATCCAACTCAGCCCCCCAGGACCAAGGGTCAGGAGGACCCAGATCAAGGGCGAGGGGCAGTAGCAGACAGAGCCAAGGGGAGAGAGGAGGAGAGCTACCCCGGAACTTCCCCACAACCCACTTGGGCCTCCAGACGCCCATCTGCTCCGAAAGAGTAAGCCTTCTCCAGGAGCCAGTGAAAGTCTGGGAAGCAGCAGCTGTAAGAGGTGTTTTGCCGAATGAAGACACCAGTGTCAAAGATGTGCTTTTTTAGGAGTGAAGCCCTGTGGTTTTGGCATTTGTGCCCAGGGTTATTTATCAGTGAAGGTTTTATTAGACAGCTCTCAATTACCTACCCTGCTGGCAGAAGCAGTGTTACAAATAATTCAAAGGAAGGTAGTTTCCTTTTATCTTTGGAATGCCTCGTTGAGGCTATAGAGAGCCTCCCTAGTTATTTACCTTAAAGCCTCACTTTTCAAAGTGTGGTCCCCAGGCCAGCATCATGGGTGTCACCTGGGAGTTTGTGAGAAAGGCAGTGCTACAGGCCCCACCCCAGTCCCAAGGAATCCAAATCTGCATTTGTGTGTGTGTGTGTGTGTGTGAGATGGAGTCTCACTCCGTCCCCCAGGCTGGAGTGCAGTGGCGCAATCTCGGCTCACTGCAAGCTCCGCCTCCTGGGTTCACGCCATTCTCTTGCCTCAGCCTCCCAGGTAGCTGGGACTATAGGCGCCCGCCACCACACCCGGCTAATCTTTTTGTATTTTTAGTAGAGACGGGGTTTCACCATGTTAGCCAGGATGGTCTCGATCTCCTGACCTTGTGATCCGCCCGCCTCGGCCTCCCAAAGTGCTGGGATTACAGGTGTGAGCCACTATGCCTGGCCCGAATCTGCATTTTTAACAAGATCTCCAGGTGATTCTTGAGCATATTAAAGCTTGAGAAGCACTGCCTTCAGCCAATATCAAAAGGTTTGCATACCATGAGCAAGGGGCCATTAGAAGCCAGGTTTAGGGGTTCAGGGAGAGAGGAGTAGGAAGCAGGAACAAGCCTCGGATGAAATGCTGGCCTCTGGTGATCTGCAGAGCACACAGCAGTCTGTTCATGAGCTACAAGGTAGGGATGCATATCACTCACCTCTCTTCTCTGCCCCACGCGCTTCTGAAGCCCTTCCTTACCAGGTGAGGTTTCTCTAACCTGGCATGCAGCTTCACATCTCTGTCTTTGCCTTTACCGTTTTCCCTTGTAGGAATGCCCTTTGTCTCTTGCCTGCTCATCAAGCTCATGGTCTTTCTTCAAAAATGCTCCAAAGTCACCTATTCCTGCTCTTCTAAATACCTCTTCTCTCTGCTCCTGTGACCCTCGGTACATTCACTCATTTATCAATCAGATCTCTCATTGAACAAACTCAAGTATCTGTGGAACAGCCCCTATGTGCTAGACACTCAGCTAGGAGCTAGAGACCAAGAAATGAATGAGATACAGCTCACCCTTGGAAAGCTAACATTCTAGATAGGGAGATAAATGCATACACTCGCAATACAGCATGGTGAGTGCAGTCCCATCTACCGGAGACATGGGAACCCAGGGACACCTTATATTGAACTAACAGGAGTCAAAGAGTATTTTTATTAGTTACTTACCCATCTGACCTCCCCAACTAGACTGTAGTTCTTTAAGTACTGAGATTGCGTCTTATTCTTCTGAGCATGCACTGGGCCTCTACTGGTCCTTGAGCAGATGAAAATGAGTGAATATCTACTTCGCGTCTGGGGAAGGAGCAGAAATTCCATCAGCCTGACCTCCCCAGTCAAGGTGTGGTAGAACAGGGAATGGAAGCCAGGTCCAGCCGCAATCTGTGCATGCTGTTCCCCTCCACTCCCTAGGAATTTCATTCGACAAGGGATTGTCCCACTTGGGGTCAGATGCTACAAGGGTCACAGAAAAGACCTAAAGCAGAATTTTTTTTTTTTTTTTTGTCCTCAAACTTCGCCCAGGCTGGAGTGCAGTGGCGAGATCATGGTTCACTGCAACCTTCACCTCCCAGGCTCAAGCGATCCTTGTGCCTCAGCCTCCAGGGTAGCTGAGACTACAGGTCTGTGCCACCACACCTGGCTAATTTTTGTATTTTTAGTGGAGACAGGGTTTCACCATGTTGGCCAGGCTGTTCTCAATCTCCTGGCCTCAAGTGATCCACCCGCCTTGGCCTCCCAAAATGTTGGGATTACAGGCATGAGCCACCGTGCCTGGCGTAAAGCAGAATTTCTAAGAGTTTGAGATCTCTAAGAGAAAATAAAGTATCACACCCATGAAACAATTAGAAGATAAGGAAAGACAAAAGTAGATCAAGTGCAGAGACATCTAGGAAGAGGTGAGAAGTAGGAGATCACCCAGGCCGGTGATCTAAAGCAGGGCCTTGAAGGGATGTTGGTGTGGGGAGGCAAGAAGGAAAGGAAAGAGTCATCCCAGGCAAGAGTACACCAACAGCAGGAAAGACAATAATGCATGGAGCAGAGGGTTCCTGTTATGAAAAAAAGTGAGGCATGCAACATCACTAATCATCAGGGAAATGCAAATTAAAACCACAATGAGATACCACCTTACTCCTGCAAGAATGGCCATAATTAAAAACTTAAAAAACAGTAGATATTGGTGTGGATGCAGTGAAAAGGGAACACTTTTACACTGCTGGTGGGAATGTAAATTAGTACAATCACTATAGAAAACAGTGTGGAGATTCCTTAAAGAACTAAAAGTAGGCCAGGTGTGGTGGCTTACACCTGTAATCCCAGCACTTTGGGAGGCTGAGGCATGAGGATCACCTGGGATCAAGAGTTCAAGACCAACCTGCCCAACGCGGCAAAACCCCGTTTCTACTAAAAATACAAAAAATTAGCCAAGTGTGGTGGCAGGCACCTGTAATCCCAGCTACTCGGGAGGGTGAGGCAGGAGAATTGCTTGAACCCGGGAGGCAGAGGTTACAGTGAGTCAAGATCACACCACTGCACTTCAGTCTGGGTGATAAGAGTGAAACTCCGTCGCAAAAAAAAAAAAGAGAACTAAATGTAGAACTACCATTCAATCCAGCAATCCCACTACTGGGTATCCACCCAAAGGAAAGGAAGTCATTATATGGAAAAGACACATGCACGTGCATGTTTATAGCAGCACAATTCACAACTGCAAAGATATGGAACCAACAGAAGTGCCCATCCACCAATGAGTGGATAAAGCAAATGTGGTGTATACATACACCATGGAATACTACTCGGCCATAGAAAGGGATGAAGTAATGTCTTTTGCAGCAACTTGGATGGAGCTGGAGGCCGTTATTCTAAGTGAAGTAACTCAGGAATGGAAAACCAAATATGGTATGCTCTCACTTATAAGTGTGAGCTAAGCTATGAGGACTCAAAGGTGTAAGAGTGATGTAATGGACTTTGGGCACTCCGGAGGGAGGCTGTGAGGAGGCTGAGCATAAAAGACTACATATTGAGTACAGTGTACACTGCTCAGGTGATGGGTGCACTAAAATCTCAGAAATCACCACTAAAGAACTTATCCATGTAACCAGAAACCACCTGTTCCACAAAAACTATTGAAATAAAAAAAAAAATACCATTAAAACTTTTTTTTTTTTTGAGATGGAGTTTCGCTCTTGTTTCCCAGGCTAGAGTGCAATGGCATGACCTCGGCTCATTGCAACCTCTGCCTCCCAGGTTCAAGCAACTCTCCTGCCTCAGCCTCCCGAGTAGCTGGGATTACAGTCGCTCACCACCATGCCCGGCTAATTTTTTGTATTTTTAGTAAAGATGGGGGGGTTTCACCAGGTTGGCCAGGCTGGTCTCGAACTCCTGACCTCAGGTGATCCACCAGCCTGGGCTTCCCAAAGTGCTGGGATTACAGGCGTGAGCCATTGCACCTGGCCTAAAACTATTTTTTTTTTTTAATGAAGTATAGATAGGCAGACAAGATGGCACCAGCATACAGAAGGCCATGAACATACAAGGCAGAGTTCACACAGCTTTGAAAGATCTCGGACAGGTAAATCACTATGGCTCGCACCATCTATGAAGTGAGAAAGGTCTCAGCTTTCTGAGAAAACTTTAAGTTCCCTTATTTTTTGAAGAAGAGATGTTCTGGTAGTTGGGTTTTACAGAAGTGGTCAGGGATTGCCTGACCTCCCTAGACCACATCTGCAAACTAGCTGGCCAGGACAGAAGGTCAGTGGTCCTGGGAAACTTTGTTTATGCTGAATTAAGAGGATAACTGCAACCTAAGGCTCTGCAGCTCTAAATAACTGAGCTAACTCAGTGGCTCCCTCCAACCACACACACACAGAGCTAGTGTTTTATGAAGGAAAATGGCCAATTACCAACAGACAGATGAGCATACTGACTAGTCAAAAGGGAGAAAAGGACACTGGTTGGGGGCAACCAGGAAGAGACAACTAAAGGGCTGGCAGAAGGCCGCAGCCTTTTTTTTTTTTTTTTTTTTTTGTGACTGAGTTTCACTCTTGTTGCCCAGGCTGGAATGCAATGGTGCGACCTCGGCTCACCGCAACTTCCACCTCCCGAGTTAAAGCAATTCTTCTGCCTCAGCCTCCTGAGTCGCTGGGATTACAGGCATGCGCCACCACACCCAGCTAAGTTTGTATTTTTAGTAGATACAGGGTTTCTCCATGTTGGTCAGGCTGGTCTCAAACTCCCAACCTCAGGTGATCCTCCCGCCTTGGCCTCCCAAAGTGCTGGGATTACAGGCGTGAGCCACCACGCCTGGCCGACAAAAGGCTGCAGCCTTTTGAAGGAGACTCAGCTCATCTTCTACCGATCCCCAATGGACAGGCAGAACTGTTTTCAGTTGCGATGCCAAATTCAGAAGCTGCTAGGTTCTCCATTATTCATGAGTAGCTCCGCTCCCTCCACCCTTGGGGCTGCTTTCTGTTGGCAAAGGCCTGTGTACTTCTGCAAACCTTAAAATATGACAGCATCTGATGTTCCAGGGACCTGAAATACTGCAAATTCAGGTAACAAAACTGCTTTCCAAAGGCTCTGGTACAAGGATCTTCGGTAGCTTTCCGGTCCTTCAAAATCTGTCTCCTCAGAGCTATACAAAGCCTTGGCCTAAGCTCAGCTTCCTAACTCAGTCTTTCTTTGGATAGGAAGAGGAATTTAGGGATTTTGGTAAAGGGCTTTTTGTGCATAGAAGTCAAAATTAAGAGATGGGGACTGAATCACCAGAAGATATTGTCATCCCTATTGTTAATTGTGTTATTAAGATTGAATAGCAAAGATTGACTAGCATTAAATAGAAGATAAAATAACCTATTTCTGAGTGGGTTCTTCATTTCTGAGTGACGTTAAGAAGATACATCTACCTGGAAAAACACATTTGAAGGAAATGGAGGGCTCAGGCCAGGCACTATCCCCTATACTACCTCATTCAGTCCTTGCAAAACAAACAAACTAACAAACTTCTGTGCGTCTCCATTTTACATATAGGGAAAACTGCCTCAAAGGATTTAAACACACTTTGCATATTGAAGAGGAAGAGGCAGCCAGGATTTGAACCAGGACTATTTGATCTTGAAATCCATTCCCTACACAATTTCCCTTCATGTTCCTGGGTGTAATGGACAAACCACCTCTAGCAGAAGGGCTGAGAGAGAAGCAGGTCTCTTTCCCAGTCCCCTGTAGAGCTGCTTTGGCTTTAGGCGCAGTTAGTGTTTGACAACTGTGGACTTCCACCCTCAACCTTGGCTCCATGCCTGTGGATAAGAAGAAGGTTTGTGGGGAAGAAGGCTTGGAGCAGAGATGTGGGCTTCCTCTTCCTCCCCCTCAGTCACAACTGCCGAACCCAGAATGGAAGCCAAACTCTGAATGAATCAAATTTGAATTTGGGCACACCTACACTTTCACGGTCCAAGCGCCTGCTGAGGATCATGTGGATAAGCTGTCCAGCCCATCCTCCTGCTCTTATCCTAATTAT
This sequence comes from Symphalangus syndactylus, assembly GCF_028878055.3. Classification (NCBI taxonomy): domain Eukaryota; kingdom Metazoa; phylum Chordata; class Mammalia; order Primates; family Hylobatidae; genus Symphalangus; species Symphalangus syndactylus. The sequence goes on from NC_072425.2 coordinate 135,239,260, forward strand.
TTTCTTAGACCTTGAGCAACAGATGTAAAATCACCATTCACCCACCTAACTCTATCCTGAAGGCCATCTTCCAATGCACACAATATTTGAGGAAGTGGAAAAGGGTCCCTTATTCCAGGAGAGAAGTTACTTAATAGCCCAGAAATGAAACCACTTCCTCTCCATGAACACTCCGGATACAAGAGAGTCCTCTTCCTCCTCTACTTGTCTCACCAATATGTGTCCCTGGTATGTCTGGGACAGGATACTGCCTTCAATACCCATATGGAAAAGCCTGACATACTCCTCATCGAGAGCTGGCAGATAGGAAGGAAGCATTTAATGATGCTTATCCATGTCCAAACTAGAACATAACCGGTGTGTTATGAGAGGATCCTGATGTTTGGAGAGTTGTGGAAATCATTAAAAATGTAGCCCCAGCAGGCGCAGTGGCTCACACCTGTAATCCTAGCACTTTGGGAGGCCAAGGCAGGTGGATTGCCTGAGCTTGGGAGTTCAAGACCAGCCTGGGGAGCATGGTGAAACCCCCGTCTCTACTAAAAACACAAAAAATTAGCCGGGCGTGTCAGCGTGCCCCTGTAATCCCTGTAATCACCTGTAATACTTGGGAGGCTGAGACAAGAGAATCACTTGAACCCGGGAGGTGGAGGTTGCAATGAGCCATAATGATGCCATTGCCCTCCAGCCTGGGTGACAGAGCGAGACTCTGTCTCAAAAAAGGAAAAAAAAATGTAGCCCCATTTAAGACTGGATCAGAAATCAGAAAAACAGAAAAGACCTCCTCTTTATCTGGCCCTGCATGGCTAAATATGAAGAAAGGGTTGCAGAGAATAAGAAAGGGTCTGTGGCAGTCAAGGAAAGGAGACCAGAGCTGAACTCAGGCTGATCCTTAGAGGTTGGAAATTGTTCAGAACCAAAGGATATTCTTTTGTTTCTTCTTTTCCTTCCTCTTCCCTTTCCCTTCCTTTCCTCTTTCTTATTTTAACACAAGATCTGAGCCTCTTGCCCAGACTGGAGTGGAGTGCAGTGGTGCAATCATATCTCACTGCAGCTTCTAACTCCTGGGCTCGAGTGATCTTCCTACCTTAGCCTCCTGAGTAGCTTGGACCAAAGGCATGCACCTCCACACCTAGCTAATCGATTTTATTTTATTTTATTTTACTTTATTTTATTGAGATGGGGGTCTCACCATGTTGCCCAGACTGGTCTTGAACTCCTGGCCTCAAGTGATCCTCCCCCTCAGCCTCCCAAAGTGCTGGGATTACAATCATGAGGCACTGCACCCAACCCCAAAGGATTTTTTTTCAATAGGTTTTTGGGGAACAGGTGGTGTTTGGTTACATGAGTAAGTTCTTTAGTGGTGATTCCTGAGATACTGATGCGCCCATCACCTGAGCAGTGTACACTGTACCCAATGTGTAGTCTTTTATCCCTTACCTCCCCACCCTTTCTGAGTCCTCAGAGTTTATTGTATCATTCTTATGCCTTTGCATCCTCATAGCTTAGCTCCCACTTATAAGTGAGAACATACAATGTTTGATTTTTCCATTCCTGAGTTACTTGACTTAGAATAATGTTCTCCAGTTCCATCTAGATTGCTGCAAATGGCATTATTTCATTCCTTTTCATGGCTGAGTAGTATTCCATGGTATATATATAAATATATATCTATACCATATTTATTTTCTTCTTTGCATCCTCATAGCTTAGCTCCCACTTATAAGTGAGAACATATGAGGTTTGGTTTTCCATTCCTGAGTTACTTGACTTAGAATAATGTTCTCCAGTTCCATCCAGGTTGCTGCAAATGGCATTATTCCTTTTTATGGCTGAGTAGTATTCCATGGTATATATATATACTATATTTATTTTCTTTATCCACTCATTGATTGATGGGCAATTGGGCTGATTCCATATTTTTGCAATTGCGAACTGTGCTGCTATAAACATGCATGTGGAGGCATCTTTTTTTTCTTTTTTCAAGATAGCGTCTTGCTCTGTCACCCAGGCTGGAGTGCAGTGGTGCAATCTCAGATCACAACCTCCGTCTCCCAGGTTCAAGCAGTTCTCCTGCCTCAGCCTCTCAAGTAGCTGGGATTACAGGCCTGTGCCACCACACCCAGCTAATTTTTGTATTTTTAGTAGAGACAGGGTTTCACCATGTTGGCAAGGCTGGTCTCGAACTCCTGACCTGATCCACCTGCCTTGGCCTCCCAAAATGCTGAGATTACAGGCGTGAGCCACCATGCCCAGCCTATCTTTTTCATATAATGATGTCTTTTCCTCTGGGCAAATACCCAGTAGTGGGATTGCTGGATCAAATGGTAGATCTATTTTTAGTTCTTTAAGGAATCTCCACATTGCTTTCCATCATGGTTGTACTAGTTTACATTCCCACCAACCTTGTAAAAGTGTTCCCTTTTCACCACATCCATGCCAACATCTAAAATTTAAAATTTAAAAAAAAATTTTTTATTATGGCTGTTCTTGCAGGAGTGAGGTGGTATGGCACAGTGGTTTTGATTTGCATTTCCTGATAATTAGTGATGCTGAGCATTTTTTCATATGTTTCTTGGCCATTTGTATATCTGCTTTTGAGAATTGTCTATTCATGTCCTTAGCCCACTAATTTATGGGATTGTTGGTTTTATTCTTGCTGATTTATTTGAGTTCCTTGTAGATTCTGGATATTATAATAGCCCTTTGTTGGATATATAGATTGCGAAGATTTTCTCCCACTCCGTGGGTTGTCTGTTTACTCTGCTGATTATTTCTTTCGCTGTGCAAAAGCTTTTTAGTTTAATTAAATCTCATCTATTTATCTTTGTTTTTGTTGCATTTGTTTTTGGGTTCTTGGTCATGAAGTCTTTGCTTAACCCAATGTCTAGAAGGGTTTTCCTAATGTTATCTCCTAGAATTTTTATGGAGCCAGGTCTTAGATTTAAGTCTTTGATCTATCTGAAGTTGATTTTTGTATGTTATCTCCTAGAATTTTTATGGAGCCAGGTCTTAGATTTAAGTCTTTGATCTATCTGAAGTTGATTTTTGTATAGGAAAGAGATGAGGATCCAGCTTCATTCTTCTACATGTGGCTTGCCATTTATCCCAGCACCATTTGTTGAATAGGGTGTGCTTTCCCCACTTTATATTTTTGTTTGCTTTATCAAATATCAGTTGACTTGTAAGTATTTGGCTATATTTCTGGGTTCTCTATTCTGTTCCATTGGTCTATATGCCTATTTTTATATCAGTAACATGCTGTTTTGATGACTGGCTTTATAGTATAGTTTGAAGTCGGGGAATGTAATGCCCCCAGATTTGCTCTTTTTGCTTAATCTTGCTTTGGCTATGCAAGCTGTTTTTTGGTTCCATTTGAATTTTGGGATTGTTTTTCTACTTCTGTGAAGAATGGTGGAGGTATTTTGATGGGAGTTGTATTGAATTTGTAGATTGCTTTTGGCAGTGGAATTGTTGGGCTCTGTGTCCACATCCAAATCTCACCTTGAATTACTGTACTCCCATAATTCCCACATGTTGCATGAGGGACCCAGTGAAAGATGATTTGAATCATGGGGGCAGTTTCTCCCATACTCTTCTCATGGTAGTGAATAAGTCTTATGAGATCTGATGGTTTTATCAGGGGTTTCTGCTCTTGCATCTTCCTCATTTTCTCTTGCTGCCCCCATGTAAGAAGTGCCTTTTGCCTCCCATCATGATTCGGAGGCCTCCCCAGCCATGTGGAACTGTAGGTCCAATTTTTCTTCCCAGTCTCGGGTATGTCTTTATCAGCAGTGTGAAAACGAACTAATGGCTGGGCGCGGTGGCTCACGCCTGTAATCCCAGCACTTTGGGAGGCCAAGGAGGGTGGATCACGAGGTCAGGAGATCAAGACCAACCTGGCTTACATGGTGAAACACCATCTCTACTAAAAATACAAAAAATTAGCCAGGCATGGTGGCACGCACCTGTAGTCCCACCTACTCAGGAGGCTGAGGCAGGAGAATGACATGAACCCAGGAGGCGGAGCTTGCAGTGAGCCGAGATCGCACTACTGCATTCCAGCCTGGGTGACAGAGCGAGACTCCATCTCAGAAAAAAGAAAACAAACTAATACAGTAAACTGGTACCCATTGAGTGGGGCATTGCTGAAAAGATACCTGAAAATGTGGAAGAGACTTTGGAACTGGGTAACAGGCAGAGGTGGGAACAGTTTGGAGGGCTCAGAAGAAGACAGGAAAATGTGGGAAAGTTTGGAACTTCGTAGAGACTTGCTGAATGGCTTTGACCAAAAGGCTGATAACAATATAGACAATAAGGTCCAGGCTGAGGTGGTCTCAGATGGAGATGAGGAACTTGTTGGGAACCGGAGCAAAAGTGACTGTTATTATGTTTTAGCAAACAGACTGGTGGCATTTTGCCCCTGCCCTAGAGATTTGTGGAACTTTGAACTTAAGAGAGGTGATTTAGGGTATCTGGCAGAAGAAATTTCTAAGCAGCAAAGCATTCAAGAGGTGACTTGGGTGCTGCTAAAGGTATTCAGTTTTATAAGGGAAGCAGAGCATAAAAGTTCAGAAAATTTGCAGCCTGATAATGTGATAGAAAAGAAAAACCCATTTTCTGAGAAGAAATTTAAGCTGGCTGCATAAATTTGCATAAGTAACAAGGAGCTGAATGTTAATCCCTAAGACAATGGGGAAAATGTCTCCAGGGCATGTCAGAGGTCTTCATGGCAGCCCCTCCCATCACAGGCCAGGAGGCCTAGGAGAAAATGGTTTCATGGGCCAGGCCAAGTGTCCCTGTGCTGTGTGCAGCCTAGGGACTTGGTGCCCTGCATCCCAGCCACTCCAGCCACGACTGAAAGGGGCCAACATAGAGCTCAGGCCATGACTTCAGAGGGTGCAAGTCCCAAGCTTTGGCAGCTTCCATGTGGTGTTGAGCCTGTGAGTGCACAAAAGTCAAGAACTGGGGTTTGGGAACCTCTGCCTAGATTTTAGAAGATGTGTAGAAATGCCTGGATGCCCAGGCAAAAGTTTCCTACAGGGCGGGGCCCTCATGGAGAACCTCTGCTAGGGCAGTGCAGAAGGGAAACGTGAGGTGAGAGCCCCCACACAGAGTCCCTACTGGGGCACTGCCTAGTGGAGCTATGAGAAGAGGGCCACTGTCCTCCAGACCAGAATGGTAGATCCACCAACAGCTTGCACCGTTCACCTGGAAAACCTGCAGACACTCAATGCTAGCCCATGAAAACAGCCAGGAAGGAGGCTATACCCTGCAAAGCCACAGGGCGGAGCTGCCCAAGACCATGGGAACCCACTTCTTGCATCAGTGTGACCTGGATATGAGAACTGGAGTCAAAGGAGATCATTTTTGGAGCTCTAAATTTTGACTGCCTCGCTGGATTTCAGACTTGCATGGGCCCTGTAACCACTTTGTTTTGGCCAATTTCTCCCATTTGGAATGGCTGTATTTACCCAATACCTGTACCCCCATTGTATGTAGGAAGTAACCAGCTTCCTTTTGATTTCACAGGCTCATAGGTGGAAGTGACTTGCCTTGTCTGAAATGAGACTTTGGACTGTGGACTTTTGGGTTAATGCTGAAATGAGTTAAGACTTTGGGGACTCTTGGGAAGGCATGATTTGTTTTGAAATGTGAGGACATGAGATTTGGAAGGGCCAAAGGTGGAATGATATGGTTTGGTTCTGTGTCCCCACCCAAATATCACCTTAAATTATTATTATTATTATTATTTTTGAGATGGAGTCTTGCTCTGTCGCCCAGGCTGGAGTGCAGTGGCACAATCTCGGCTCACTGCAAGCTCTGCCTCCTGGGTTCATGCCATTCTCCTGCCTCAGCATCCCAAGTAGCTGGGACTACAGGCGCTTGCCACCATGCCCGGCTAATTTTTTGTATTTTTTTTTTAGTAGAGATGGGGTTTCACTGTAGTCTCAATCTCCTGACCTTGTGATCCGCCTGCCTTGGCCTCCCAAAGTGCTGGGATTACAGGCGTGAGCCACCACGCCCAGCCCATCTTAAATTATACTCCCATAATTCCCACATATTGTGGGAGGGGCCCAGTGGGAGGTAATTTGAATCATTGAGGTGGTTTCCCCCATACTGTTCTCATGGTAGTGAATAAGTCTCATGAGATTTGATGGTTTTATCAGGGGTTTTTACTTTTGCATCTTCCTCATTTTCTTTTGCCACTGCCATATAAGAAGTGCCTTTCACTTCCTGCCATGATTCTTAGACCTCCCCAGCCATGTGGAACTGTAAGTCCAATTAAACCTCTTTTTCTTCCCAGTCTTGGGTATGTGTTTATCAGGAGCATGAAAACAAACTAAATACAGGCATTATGGTCATTTTCACAATATTGATTCTACCCATGTGTGAGCATGGGATGTGTTTCCATTTGTGCTGTCTATGATTTCTTTCAGCAGTATTTTGTAGTTTTCATTGTAGGGGTCTTTCACCTCCTTAGTTAAGTATATTCCTAAGTATTTTAATTTTTTTGCAGCTATTATAAAAGAGATTGAGTTACTGATTTGATTCTCAGCTTGGTTGCTATTGGTGTACAGCAAAGCTACTGATTTGTATACATTAATTTTGTATCCTGAAACTTTGCTGAATTCATTTACCAGCTCTAGGAGCTTTTTTGATGAGTCTTTAGGGTTTTCAAGGTTTATGATTATGTCATCAGCAAACAGAGACAGTTTGACTTCCTCATTACCAATTTGGATGCCCCCCACCAAAGGATTTTTAAGACTAACCTTATCAAATCTTACAATAGCAACCAAAAGTATAGGAACTGCACATTTTAGACCAAGAATTAAATCAGTGGCTGTCCACTGTGGCAACCCATGAGTATCAAGAAAGACAAATGCCTAAGCTTCACCCAGAAATTTCAAATTAGGAGGCCTGTGATGAGGCCCCGCAAGGAGCCACCAGCAGGAATGAAGAACCACTGAGTTAAATCCCAAAGCTGTATTCATACCCTACTTCCAACCCATTCACTCCAAACCTTTCCCAGGACCAAAACCAGCCTCTAGTGTGTTAACACAGTTTGGCTTTCCTCCAGGAACTTCAGTTTTTCCAAAAGTTTCTAACTGTAAATTCCTCACCAGGGCTCAACGGAGGCATAAAAATGGGACGATTTCCACAAACCACACTTATTTAGAAATAATGTGCCAGAGGAATGATTTGGGTTGGTTTTTATCTCTGATTCTTCCCAGTAACTCATCCACTAAGAACACTGCCCACAGGAGGGTCTGATCCAACAGGGGGTTTAAGGCCACTCAGCTCAGCCTGGTTCCCAGGGCCAGTGTCCCACTCCAGAGGCCAAGTCCATGCTCCCCTCCCCTCAGCAGGGCCTGTTCCTCCAGAGCTGTCCAGTCTCTCTGCCAGGCTCCAAACTCTCCATCTTCAGTGTATTGACCAAACAACGAGACAGGAGGACAGCTGGGAGAGCGGGGGTCTGAAATCACTGGTAGAGTGGCCCAGGACACACAGAGGAGAGAGTCTCCACCATTGCTGAGATGAAGGGACTCTCCATTCTTCTCAAAAGGCTTGTTGTGTTTTTGGCATTCCCCCACCTGACTTTTTTTCCAGTGAGTTGTTCCGATCTGACCTCAGAGAAGGCCAAACTGGGTGCTGTGGGGGGAAGGGCAGAAAGAAACAAAACATGCTCGTAAGAAGTAGTCCCATAATCATTGAGCTCTTCTCTTGAGCCCGGCCCAGTACTGAATTTCATATGCATTATCTCATGTGATCCTTACCACCAGGAGGTAGGTATTATTATTGCCTTTCTAAGCATAAGGAAGCTGAGGCTCAGACAGGCCAAGTTACCTGCCCAAGACCATCGGGCTGCAACACAGAGTTAGAATTTGGACCCAGGTCTGTCTAACTCCACAGCTTGTGATCTTAACCTGTGTCTACAGCCTCAGAAAGGGAAAACAGCAAGGTGCCGCTACATTTACATGAATTTCATCAATTCAGCAACAAAAAACAAAGGCTCTTTGTTACCCCTGCTCCCTATCAGAGAACACGTTTATAAATGAAGTCTCAAACAAGTGGCCTGCAGTCCCAAATTCACCAACAGGCTTATTTAACTTGGTACATCATATTTTAAAATAACTTGACTGGCCCCTGCCAGCCTTTGAGTTTGCAGCCCAGGCCTCCCCTCTTACTCTATCGGATCTAGATCAAGACGACAGGAATGGTGTTTTCCACAAAATTGAAACCATAATCGCCTAGCATTAAACCTGGGGAAGTTAGCTGTGAAGACAATTGTTCCTCCTGCATCATCTCCACCTCGGAGACTTTCTGCAAACAGTACCACCCTGGCTGGTGACCCACTCAGCAGTAGACACAAGGCAACGGTATCAGAAGGTCTCCAGGAGCCAGGATGAGGCCTCGCAAGTTACTGCAGCATCACATAACAGTATAGGAGAAAGATACAGGGGGAAAATGATTCCATTCAGCTGCAACTTCAGAGTGGAGTTAATGTTTCACTCAGTGGATCCAGGCCAGGCCTCTGATCTCAAACTTCCCTGGCAGACCTCTCTCTGCTGCAATCAGCTGGGAGTCATGTGTCCTCAGGGCTGGTGTGACAGGAACAAACAAAGCCCATCATTCCACAAGCAGAGGAGGCCAGCCTTCCCAAACCCAGCAGAACACTGCTCCTTAATAGGCTGGGTGCCTATAATTAGTCTCCAAATAGCACCATGCTCATTGCCAGCTCACTCCTTTTGTCCCTACCCCTACTCACTGCATTCTCCGAGGTGCCTTTTCCAGGTGCTGTAGTTCTCTAAGGGGCTACAGAAGTCTAAGCAAAGGGAAAGTAGGAATCAGACTCCAAAATATTGTATGAGATCCAGCATGTAGCCTGCCTGGCAGTTAGATTATGAGAAGGTATAATAAGTCACAAAGTTAAGAAACAAAATCTAAGCATTGGAAGGAACCCTACTTTGACCTTTTGATAGCAAGGAAAACAACTCACTGCAACACAATACTTGCCCAAGGATCTTATCCTATTTATCCTATTTTCTTTTTGTTGTTGTTTTTGTTTTTTTGTTTTTTGAGACAGGAGTCTCGCTCTGTCTCCCAGACTGGAGTGCAGTAGTGTGATCTTAGCTCACTGCAACCTCCACCTCCCAGGTTCAAGTAATTCTCCTTCCTCAGCCTCCCAAGTAGCTGGGATTACAGGTGCCTGCCACCATGCCTGGCTAATTTTTTGTATTTTTAGTAAGACAGGGTTTCACCATGTTGGCCAGGCTGGTCTTGAAATCCTGACCTCAAGTGATCCACCCGCCTCAGCCTCCCAAAGTGCTAGGATTACAGGCGTGAGCCACCACGCTCGGCCTTTTTTTTTTTTTTTTTTTTTTTTTTTTGAGACAGAGTCTTACTCTGTCACCCAGGCTGGAGTGTAGTGGTGGATCTCGGCTCACGTAACCACCGCCTCCCAGGTTAAAGCAATTCTCGTGCCTCAGCCTCCCAAGTAGCTGGGATTATAGGCACGCATCTCCACACCTGGCTAATTTTTGTATTTTTAGTAGAGAGGGGGTTTTGCCACATTGGCCAGGCTGGTCTTGAACTCCTGGCCTCAAGCAATCTGCCCACCTCGGCCTCCCAAAGTGCTGGGATTTCAGGCATGAGCCACCACACCCGGCCATGTTTTCTTTATTAGATTGAACTGATGAGGCAAAAGACATTCTCCCTGCCCCCAGTAAAGGCCACTCTTCACTTCTTTTCACCACTAATATAAATAATCTCTGGTGATAACCTTTAATCCTTGAGCTTGGGTAAGAAAGTTTGATATCACTCTTCTATCCAGCAGAACTTCAGTTTCTCAGACTTTCCTGCTACTTAGAAAAATCACTGCCCTCAGCAGCCTCCCTGGGCAACCCAGCCATGCCCACCACCACCACCACCTGAGCCTCTGACACCTGGCTCGGCTGGGGCCAGCATCATTCTCACCATGGTCATGTAGGTGGCCTCTGATTTTTCACTTGGTTCTTCTTCCTCGATCACCTCCCGTACAATTATTGGGGAGTAAATGTGTTTCTAGAGGGGGAAAATGGTACAAAAATTCCTTAAAATTAGATGAATCTTATACACCAGAGAAAAGGCCACCTACTCCTATTTGCTGGGCATCGACCACCCAAACTGCTAGGTTCAGAGGGTTACTGAGACCTAGAGAATTCTCAATAATGATAATTCAGTCTTCAGTCTTCCTGAAAATTAACTGTCAAAGAACACAGTCTTAAGAACCAAACTCTTTGCTTCAAAAGCCAAACATCTTTGTTTAGATGGATGTTTAGGTAGCAGCAGGGGTTCCTTATCTTGCTAAATTCCTTGTATTCTGGGGTTATTTCCTTCTAATTACAGTAAAGGCAGAATGGCATTAATCAGCAGTGAATTGTCATCGTCTCCCTCAGAGGATTTATGCGGCAGGGCCAGCCCTCATTGAACCTCACAACTGTGAGGTTCATGGTCCTGTCACTCGTTGGGAAAGCGGTATCATCCAGTGGCCCATTCTTGGACTACTGCACTCTACTGGGAGAAAATCCTACTCTTGGGACAAAAACAGCCCAAAAATAGAGAAAGGTAACTATTCAAAGAGTTTTTTAAAAATTAAAGAAAGGAAAGAATAGGAGTTAAAGAAAACCAATCCATTTCTCAGTCTCTAGAAGCGATTATTTGTAACTCCATTACAAAATCAATATGGAGAGAAAAGTCCTTCTTAATCCTTTCTTGCTAAGATCTTAGACTATTGCATTTTAAGCATTAGAACTCCTTAACTCCTGAATGTATTATAATTCTCCATTAGACTTTAGACAAATAGCACCTCCTAGATTACAAAGCATTTGCATATCATCATCTTATGTGAGCCTTACAACAACCTTGTCAAGCAGGCTGGGCAACTATAATATCTTTATCCTTATCCTCATTTTGCTGATGAGACTCAGGGAGGTGGCAGATCTTTCTGACTCCAAGCGCAGTGCTCTTTCCTCAGCCCAATACCAGGATCTGCTGCCCGGGGCTGGCCCAGTTGGCCCCATGCACTGTACTCCGCAAAGGCTCTTATTTTAGTGACAAAGGCTTCCTGAGTCCCTGCTCTGTGCCAAGCACTGGCCTGCAAGCTGCGACATACAATGGGTAAGATATGGTTCCCCGGGGAATGAGAACGGCCCAGGGCTGCATCTACTTAGTGTTTTAGGCTGAAGCGTGTGTTCACCTCCCCTTCATATCTTTCAAAATGGCAGGGTTCTTCTTTTATCCCTGGATTAGTCTTCTTCGTGTTCTTCACCAAGACTGTAGAATTCACTGAACTGCAAGACATGAAAAGCATGTGGAATTAACCAGCGGGCATGGTTTATTCAAGGGTCCCTACATGAGATCCCCTCTTGGCTTTGTGAAGAGAGAGACACCAGAGAAGGAACTATTCTCTCTGGACTCCTACAGCCAGGGCTACCCGGCTCACTTGGAAACCTGAGAAGCGCATCTCTTCTAATGAAGAACAAGAAGCCGTTCTGGAGATAATTTAGGCTGAAAAACAGCTTCAACTTCTCTATTATCACTCAAGCCACTTTCAGTCCGTATGGGAGAGGTAATTTTAAGTGAATGAAGAGAGAGGGGAGATGGGATTCCATTTGACCATCCTGTCTACGTTTCTGAGGACCAGGGAGTGCCGCAGAACCAGCAGGGGGCAGCAGGAGCTCAGCAAGACGCCAATCCGAAGGGCTCCTGGCCTTTCCGGGGGGCGGAGCAGAAAAATCCCCACAAACACCCCACCCAAGCCCCAAGCCAGGAGCTCTGCGCCTGCCCTGTCGGGGTCCCTTGGCCTTTGATTTCATGGCCGTTTGCCTTCTGAACATACTTTCTTTTTTTCTATTTTGGCCTAAGGCAGAACTAAAAAAAAAAAAAAATTCAAGGTTTAAGCTAGAAAAGAAACCATATGTTTTGGTCTCAGTGGAAATATTTTCACTGTATTTTCTGCTTTTAAAGTTGTATCTTCTCATTGTAAAATAATTCAGATAATACAGAAACGTAGACAGTTGGAAGTGGAAGTTCCCTGCAACCCCTCACCCCATGGGATCCACCTTCTCCTTCATCTCAAATTCCACACTATTACCCACATTTTACAACTATCCTTCCAAGCCTCTCTCAGTGTAAGCATAAGCTCACATAAAATGTATTTAGTACATATGCTGCTGGAGTGAGCATCACATTATTTTCTCTTTTATAAAAATGAGGTCATACCATAAATTCTGTATTTTTACCCCTGGGATTCTTTCCATGTCATTACGTAGAGGGATCTGGAGTGTTTCATTGAGTGAAACACTGGTTCACTGAATCATTGCCTTTCTGACAGACACTGGCAATTATCCCTGTTTTTAATCATAAGCAAGGCTGCAGTTTTGCACAAATCTCAGCATATCCATTTAATTATTTCTTTAGAATAAACGACTAGACATGGCAGTGCTACCTTTCCTTTGGCGGGAAACTGAGGTCCCGACAGGGGAAGTAAGCTGAGAGTGGAATCCAGGTTGTCTAGCTCAGTGCTCCAAGCATGCCCAGAGCAAAGACCTTTAGAGAGGCCAGCCAAGTTCAAAACCAAATCAGGAAGCCCTAGAGAGAGCAAGTGAAAACTTAGCAGAAAGCACAAGTGTTTTCTGCAGGATCCAAGACCCACTGGGAAAGAACACTCAAAAGTCAAGATTATTCATGAGGCCCTTTCCCACTGAGGGAGTCAATCTGCACTACAAACATACTCCATCGATAGTTGGATAAACTGAGGGACATGGATCTGCCAACAGCCAGTGAAACACTAGTGTCCCTGTTGGAGCATCTGGGCACTTCTGAGACCCTGGGAGAACTACTGATGAAATTCAGGCCTTTAAAAGCACATTATTATTATTATTTTGAGACAGAGTCTCACACTGTCACCTGGGCTAGAGTGCAGTGGCGCGATCTCGGCTCACTGCAAGCTCCACCTCCCAGGTTCACGCCATTCTCCTGCCTCAGCCTCCCAAGTAGCTGGGACTACAGGCACACGCCACCACACCCAGCTAACTTTTTGTATTTTTAGTAAAGACAGCGTTTCACCGTGTTAGCAAGGATGGTCTCAATCTCCTGACCTCGTGATCCGCCCGCCTTGGCCTCCCAAAGTGCTGGGATTACAGGCATGAGCCACTGCCCCTGGCCAAAAACACCTTTTAATAATAATTCATTTAGAACCTGAGGGCACCCATTCAAAAATCATATCTCATAATTAGAATGTGGTCTTTTAGATAAAACCACTGGCAACCCTTAAGATCTTAGCTTCTATGCGGAACGTACAGTATGGATAATTTAAAAATCATCTCTTAGGCAGTGAATGGTACCATGATAGTTCTTGTGAAAGATTTATGCTCTGAATTATGCCTTACTGAGACACCCATTTCTAAGGGAGTTTGTAGTCTTTACATAATAACAAAGTGAATGAGGAGAGCGTAGGAACATTAAATTCTTTTCCCGGGCAGAGTAAGCAAAGTGGGCAGGGTTACCACAGATGATTCCATTTAAAAATACCCCCTTCTGTGAGAATGGCATAGGTAGGGCCCTATCACCGTCTTCCACTTTGGGGTAGAGGCAGCCTTGCACCCCCAGCCTCCCAACCCAAGGGGCGGGGGCAGCCCTGTACCTCTTTTTCCCACAGGTCCTCTTCACGATCAATATCAGAACAGGGAGCAGCAGGATTGTGGCACAGACAATTCCCACGATGATCACCAGCTGATTACCACCCAGGACCAGAGGCCTCAGGGCTGCCGGGGTCACCAGTGCTTGGGAAAGGAGAAAAGCAAGAAGAGGGTCTCAATACTTGAGCAAAAAGCTGACAGCCCCACAGCCCTGTACCAAGTAGCACCAGCCAGGCCAGGAAGCAGAGGGGAAGGCCAGACTCCACCCCATATCTGGACATTAGGGACACTGTCTCCATGAGATTGAGAACCAAAGTCTAACCCCCTCGTTTACCCTGAAATGTAGATTAAGGTGAGTGGGAGATGAGGCTAGCACTTCACCTCTAGTAAAGTTTCCTTTCTCATCAACAATTCTATTCTAAAATTTGGCTTAACAAGTGACCCAGAAATAACAGGCATTTTAGAGGCTGCTGATCTTCCTTAGGGCAAGTGGTTGTCTTCAAAAGAACTCATGCCGCAAGACTCAGCCCCACAGTGACGATACCAAGTAAAGCCTCCGGAGGTACTTCTGCCCATACGGTACCTTCTACTCATCTGCATGGTTCTTTCTAAATACATAAAGCAAACACCTCCTCAGGGCCAGACAGCACTAGGTACAGGGGATTCAGAGACGAATGATGTGTGGTCCCTGCTTCCAAGGAAGGAGACAAACACGTCAACAGAAAACCACAGCCTGCTGTAGGCGCTACAACAGAAGTCTGTATGGGGAACAGAGGGGCACAGAAAAAAGGGTGTCCAATTCTATATGCAGCAAGTGAGAATTTGCCAGCAAAAGTTCTAAAGTTTAACCTGAGACTTATAGGAAACATCCAGTTTGTTGGGCAGACAATATGGAGAAGGACAGAGGAGATGTTCTGCACGAGATCTGGAGGCCTGACAGGATGGTGACTTTAGAAACTAGAAAGAGTTCAATGGGTCTGGCACAAAAGTGGCATCTGTGGGTGTGCTGGAGAATTTGGCTGGAGAGATGACAGGGTCCAAGTCAGGAAGGACCTTGACTATCTCAACCAAGAATTTGGCATTTTTCTGCAGGCAATGAAAAAACCATTGAAAGATTATTAGCAGTGGAAGAGAAAGTTCTTAATGTGATTTAGAAAGATGGCACCAAGAGCCACATGAAGAATGAGGAGCAGTGGCTGAGAGAGAGAGCAGAGACTGGTTAGAGGCCTACAGTTCAAGACAGAGATGAAGACAGCCAGAACTAAGGCGGCAGTGACAGACTGGAAGGAAGACAACTTCAACAGTCTGTAGTAGGAGTCAAGGACTTGTTGACCTGACCTGTTAGATTAGGGGTCTAGGAAAGGGAAAGAATCAAGCACACCCCCAGGCATCTAGTTAGACAACTGAGGTTGGGGAGATGGGCTGAGGAGGTGTGTGCAGGGGTAGGTTAGACATGTTGCGTATGAAGGATTTGTGGAAAACTTGTGTAGAGTTGACTAAGTATATCCATGGGTGTGTGTGGAATTGTGTCCAACACAGAGTGCATATAAATGCTACTGAGGGAGAGAAGGCTGAGGATGGATAATTGCAGTGCCATTGGTGATCTAAGCCGGAGTAGAGGTAGAATAAGCCAGAATGCAGTGCACTGAGGAGTTAATGGGAGATGAGACAGTAAGATACGAAACACAGACCTTTAGCAAGCTATTTGGCCATGTTGAGAAAGAAACACATGATTGTGGTGGTGGTTGTACAACTCTGAATGTACTAAAACCATTGAGCTGAACCCTTTAAATGGGCAAATTGTGTGGCAGGTGAATTGTATCTCAGGAAAGCAATCTTAAGAAAAAGAAAGGCACAGAATGGAGCTGAAGAAAAAAAGACATGGAATGGAGCTGGAGTAGTTACGTGGTAGAATTGAGCAAATGTGTCCATTGAATGGTAGAAGCCAACAGAAAGTGAGAGCTCAAAGAGCCATGTTGTAAGGCTCCTGAGAAGGATGCCACCTGGGCACAGGGGGGCAGATAAGCCCAGAGCAGAAGGGACCTTCCTCTGCCTCAGGATGGCGGGGCAGAGATAAGAATGGGGAGACAGATATGTTTGTGGGTGGAGAAGCTTCATGAGCCCCCATAATGGCTCGATTTTCTCTGTGAATTGGACTTCTGAGAAGGAAGCACACAGAGAGATGATGGTTCTTTAAGAAACCCATCTGCCCTGCTCCCCTCTCCAGCTGGAGACAAGGTGCCTCCACAGACTTAAGTCTCTGGCCTGAGATATGAGGTATGTTCCATCCTCACCCCATCTTCCCCGCCCCCAGCCAACCACAGCCAACTCCTGAAGGCCCTAGCGAGAGGCAAAGTCCACAGGCCACATCCTGATTGCTAATTGGGTTGTGGTTTAACTTTAACCCCTCACTTATCAACCTCTCTCTGTCAACACAATCGAGTCTTTCCTCTCCTACACACCACTGGCCTTGATGCACACTGTTTGCCAGAATCCAGAACCTCTGGACAGAAAACCCCTCCGTTTTTGATTCTGGTGCCTGCATGTTTCTCTCTGTTCCTGGCTGTCTCTCACTGGCTTAGGATCATTTCCCGCTCCACTCTAGCACATACAGCACCTCCCTTGAAACCAAGTATGCTGACTTTGGACATCAACTCCAATCCTTCCCTGAGCTTCTGTATCTTTACATCAGTAGATGACCCTGGCAATGAGTGGGGTCTGGCAGAGGATTGGTATTCACTAAATTAGCTCCCCTCTCCTTGGCCTAGCAGCGGGGCCAGAACTAGGGTGAGGCAAGCCAGGCACCTGAGGGGCCACCTCTAAGGAGGCATCATTCTCAGGGTTGTGCAAGGCCAGAGTCAGCACCTGATGCCTCCTTCAATTTTGCATCATAGGAACCTCTCTGGCCTCACTCTAGTCCTGGCCCCATGCACTAGCCAGAAGGTCCCTCAATGCTCCCCAGCCAAATGTTAGATACTTCGAGGCTCTTCCGGGCTGACATGCAGCACAATGGTTTTCTTGAACACCAGGTTCCCTAGGTGGATACTGCAAGTGTAGTTTCCTCCATCTGACTCCCTCACTCCTTGAAGCGTGATGGAACCGTCATTGTGGAAAATGTTCCCCACCAGGTTCACACGATTCTGGAAGTGGCCCCAGCTCTGGGAGTACTCCGCAGACATCCTGCGTTTGTGGTAGTAACGAAACACAATCTCCTCCTAGAAGTGAAAGGCAGAAAGTACGATATTGTGAGGACTGGAGTGGAGCGGGGAGCAGAGAAAATGGGGGAGGGAAGATCTCAGGACTCCAAGGCCCTACTAGGTGAAGGCAGTAAAGGTATTATCAGAAAGCATTAAATAACACAAAGTCACGTACACAAACATGTGCATGCGTGTGTATTTGTGAGGGACATCACCAAACTGTGAACAGTTGTTCCATCTGAACGGAAGGATAAGAAAAGGAGGACTTTCATTTCGTGCACCTTTCCAATAAAAAAAGCAAAAGTATACTTTTATTCTTGATGACATTTCTAGTTGGATTTCCGATAGGAACCTGAAACATGTCTAAAACTGAACTCTTCATCTTTCCCCCAAACCAGTTCTTTCCAGTCCATCCCATTTTGGTACATGGCAGTGCTTTCCTCCAGATACGCAGGCTAAAAATCTTGGAGTCATTCTTAATTTCTGTCTTTCTGGAACAAATCACATCAAATCCCTCAGCAAATCCTATCACCTCTACCTTCAAAATATATCCCCAATCCAGCCAGTCCTCACCTCCTCCACTGATACCATTCTGGTCCAGCTCATCTCTCACCTGGATTCCTGCAACAACTTTCTTACTTGTCTCCCTGCTTATTCTCTATGACAATCTATTTTCAGCAGATGAGCCTTTTAAAATGTAAGTTAAATCATGTTACTCCTGTGCTCAAAATCCTTCATGGCCCCCACTCCCATTTCTACTAAAATGCAAGGCCCTGCATGACCCAGCCCATCTCCTTTTTCCTCTGACTTCAACTTCTACTTGCTCTTCCCTCACCTACTTGGGTCACTGCGCTCCAGCCACATGGACCTCTTGGCTGCTCCTTGCATACCGGCTGCAGGGCCTTTGCATTTGCTACTGTCTATGACTGCAAGAACACTTCCCCCTACACATATGCAGGGTTCACTCCCTCACTTCCTTCACCCCTCTCCTCAAATGTCATCTCAGCGAGGGCTCCCCAAGCACCCACATAACAAAAACCACAAATTCCAGCTTTATTGTTGCCCGTAGGCTCTTACTATTGCCTGATGTATTATATACTTCTTTGTTATTTTACATGTATCTCCCTCCATCTTGGTTGTAAGTTTCCCATCAGGACTGGGGCTTTAAGTATTCTTCATATAGCAGATGCTTTAAAAATAACTTGTTAAATGAATATTGGCATTAAAAAAAAAAGCCATGTAGATTGCTTTTTTAAAGCTTTTAAGAAAAGTTAATGGGTGTGTAGACACAAACATGAATGAAGTGACCTGGCCCCTAACACTTTGTCTCTTGTGATTCAAATTCACAACCTCAAAATGTCAATTCTCGTCTTATTTTCTCCTGTGAATCACTCAATGGATGACATTTAAATGTATGGCAAGCTCTCAGGGGTGAACCTGGGACCAGATGTAATTCCCCATACTCCATCACGATGTCACCCACTGTGACCCACTCAGATAGCATAGAGGAATCAAGTGCAAATGACTTTGTTAGAGAGATGACCTGGAATATGTTTTAATTTATAAAAGTTAGTCTTTAATAAATTTTGCAACTTAACTTTTATTAATAACAAGTTACTTGGGATACCCCCACAACACATGTTGACCCATAAATATACGGCCACATCATGGTTGAGATCTACTGGTCTAATGAATGAACTTGCTTTTTCCTGCTTTATAGAGTTCCCGTGAAATACCCCTCACCCTGGCCCCCAGGATCAATCAATCCAACACGTGAAGTACCCATGAAAATTCCCTCCATCACATAAATGGGGCAATGGGGCACAGATGAAAACTCACAGAACTAACCCCAGTAAGAATAAAAGTGTAATCACTTTTATGCCTAGCCCATTGCTTTCCTGGCTGGGCCACAAAAATCATCTCCCTCTTTCTCCCATGGACTCTATACAAAGGAAAAGGGAGAAAGAAGGAAACTAAAATGCAGGGGCCAAGTCATACAAAATGCTTTACATGTACAATCTCATATCGGCATCTAAAAGTTAAGCATCATCATCATCATCTTGTTCTTCTCGTTCTTCATGGAGTTATCTTTCCCACCAGAAAGCTGAAATTGCTAGGAGAAGGTCCAGTTCTGATAAGCACCAAAGCCCAGGCTCTTGCAACACCTCCTCATGTGCCTGATTCTACCTCTGTCCTGACACCATCAGCCAGAGCCTTCTCTAACACAGTGATGTTTCCTCCTTGTTACCTTTGCGTGCCGTCCTGAAAATATCCATTCTACCTTGGTCACATGTTTCACTTCTGTGCTCTGGAAAACACATCCCATCTGAATCAATTCACCCACACGGACCATGAGCTCTGAGGATAAAACGGTAAATCAAGTCAGACTCAAGTTATAATCTATAGAAGTCAAAGAATTTCTAGAAGAGATCATGTTTAGCCAAAGACCCTCAGCAGCAAAAATCGCTGTCACCACCAAACACTGTACGTATTCCTTCTGTAGGTGATCCAGATGATTCCACATGGGCAAAGTACTCAGAGCCTCCTCCCTCAGACCAGCACAGCATCATCCCCAAGATGAAAATACCCTCTAACTGCCCATATGTACCAAGCCTGAAGGTTTCTGCTGTCTCCATACCACCATAAACACTTTCTGGTCCTCTTTAATTCCTTTCTCTTTCCCCTTTTCCGGAATTCCTCCCATGAACTCTAATTTCACATCAAGTTTGTACTAAAGGAAGTATGGAAAATCTCAAAGCCTCCACTTTATGTTCATCATCTTAGACACCAACATCTGCTTAGCATAAACGGGAAGTGGAAAGTTATAGAACTCTCATTCTTATATTTAACCCACTGACTCTCCCAACTAAAAAAATGAACCATGGGTAACTTTCTTCAACTTCTTTTATTATTTTTCTTTTATTCTAGGACCTAGTTCTGGCCTTGGTACAAGTCACAGGACTCCTTGCTAATTAGGCCAAGACAAAAGACAGCTTTCTCCTTGACTTTTCTGTTTTAATCCTGCTCTCTCCTGCCCCCACCCTCCCCACTTCCCCTGCTTCTGGCTTTCCAACTCCTAGGCTCTTCCTTCTGCCTATTGTACAAGCAGCTGATCCACCATATGTTTATTACATAAGTCATTTTAAGTGGCCTGTGAAAAAGAAAAGAAGTAGAAAGACATTTCTGATTTTTCAGTAATGCTCTATACAAATCAACCACAAAGTTGATTAAGCAATGAAAGGCAGGATGGTGTATAAGGAAGACACAAGTCTAGTTCTTAAGTGCACAGAGTTCCTTCAAAAGAGTGTTAAGCAAAGATCACGAGGGAACAGAGTGCATAAGCCACCCTTTCATCCAAATTATTTCCCTGGGAGAAGAGTAACTTCCTGCCCAGCAGGAGAAATGCACAATAGGAGGAAAGCAAAAGAAAATATTATGAACTCTAAAATCTATGGAAGGAATTATTTTGAAAGCGATAAAAAAGTTACTCCAAAGAATATCAGTAAGGAAGCAAACTCCCTTTAAATCTATCAGCACATTAAGAATTAAACTCTATTTTTAAAATGCAATAATAACAACTGAACATTCTGACTCCTTTCAATGCACCACCATGTGCTAAACACCCTATACATGGTAGACCAGTTAGTCATTACGATATTTTGAGGTTTGTATGATTACTCTCCCATTTTACAGAGAAGGAAAATAAAGGAGCCCAACGCCACATGGCCAGGAAAGATAAAGCCAACATTTAAGCCCAGGCCTGAGTGAAAGGAAAGCCCGAGTTTTCTCACTCACTCTACTGTGGCACGCCACATAAGTAGAAGGATGGCTGATTCTAGAGCAAAAGTAGAGGACATTAATCTAATTACTATTTTCATCTATAGTATTTAAATTGAGAACTAGGAAAAAAAGAATTGAAGTGGTAGAATCATAGAGAGACTGTCAACTGAAGGGTAAACTTTGTAGAGAAAATTCTAGATGACTGCAAAAAATGGAGTTGCCATGTTGGTGGAGGCAACTTACATAAAGCAAGTTGCAGCACGTTCCACTAGGCAAAATTGTTAGGGGTTGGATCTATTCCCATTCTAGCTGGAAGAAAAAAAAAAAAAAATACAGCTTTCTCCACTAGCCACTGGGGGAATATCTGACTACCTCTAACATTGCCCTAGCCTGTTTCCATGGATTCCTCAGCTCTTGAAATTGACTCCTTGTGGTTCCCTCTGTGTCTCTTCTAAGCAGGAAAAGGCTATGCTTGCATGGACAAGTGTTCAGGCACGGCATTAGAGACCAAAGGCAGAAAAA
Source organism: Symphalangus syndactylus (assembly GCF_028878055.3). Classification (NCBI taxonomy): domain Eukaryota; kingdom Metazoa; phylum Chordata; class Mammalia; order Primates; family Hylobatidae; genus Symphalangus; species Symphalangus syndactylus. Next base: position 135,260,438 of record NC_072425.2, read on the forward strand.
GGAAGCAAAAATAGAATCCTCTGTAATACCAGCAATTTGGGGAGGCTGAGACAGGAGGATCACTTGAGCCCAGGGGTTTGAGACCAGCCTGGGCAACGTAGGGAGACCCCGTCTCTACTTAAACAAACAAACAAACAAAGCCGGGCATGGTGATGCACACCTATGGACCTAGCTACTCGGGAGGTTGAGGCAGAAGGATCACTTGAGCCCAGGAGTTCAAGGCTACAGTGAGCCGTGATCATACCACTGCAACTCCAGAGCCTGGGTGACAGAGCAAGACCCCACCTCAAAAAAAAAAAGAGAATCCTTGGGCACAGGCATCTGATTTGCTTCTTCTTCCTGGAGAACAAGAGCTTTGGAATTAAGAGAAAAATGATAATGAAAAAATGTAGGATAATTAGGAGAGGGGCCAGAGGCCACCTCCTGCAACTCCATTTTTTAGAAATCAGATTCAAGCAAGGGATGCCAACTCAATGATTTCATTCGTTCCACAAATGCTTATTAGTTGCTTACTCTGTGCCAGGGGTTGTGCTCAGGCAAGCAGGGAAGACACAAGTGAATGGGTGTGACGAATGTCATAAGAGAAGACGGCAGGGTGCACCGGAGGAGCTCATTAATAGAGCCGGGAGGCTAAGGACCTAAGCTAGCTGCAGGCAGGAAATGGCCCCAGATTCTAGTTCCCTAACAACATTGCAAGCTCTCCTGGGGTCACAGACTGTTCCTTCTATTCCACACTCTTAAAGAACGCATCTAGTTCTGTAGCTTGCAAACTTTTACTTTCATTTACGTATTTTTATCTGTAAGTGTTTATATCAATAAGTAAAACTAAATTTTAGAGACACTAGCTGACGTTAGTTTGGATATCATTAGTTTATCATAAAAGAGAGACATGGAAATTATTTACACAATGAAAGATTTCAGAACTCCAGTGGAATAAGTGGCTTCACATGAGGGTTTTTCAATAGTGATTTATTTCGGTATACATACTTTCCAAGAATGCCACCATTTCTAAATAAGAAATGATCCCTGTCATCCAGAACTACTTTGGTGCCTCAATATTCTAGATTCTGGGGGAAGAATTTTATCTCCAGCTTTCGGGCTAACTGGTTGAATCTCTCCACCCTTTCCTTTAGAGCCCAATACAACAGCTTATACAGTTGCTTGCAATACTTTTGAGATTTTTCTGGATGCATAATGCCTCCTTTGGTTACAGTCTCAGCTGCATTTCTTTCAACTAATACCCAGTCAAAGAGGCAAAAAAAACTTTCTAAATGACTTGGGCCACCACAGCTTATACTCTCTCTTTCAAACTGCTTGCAAGCAGCAGAATCCTTATTCAAACCAAATCTTACCTGGCAGCCCAATGAATACAACAGGAAAAAGGAAAAGGACCTTGGCTGCAATGCAGGTGGGAGCCTAGGGTCCTATCTGAGCAGGTATGTCTGCTACCAACCCCCTGCCCCGCTCTTACCCTTCATGTTCCTTGGAGCTTAAGGTTCTACAGAGCACAAATTTTAAAACCACCCACTCCTTCTACTTACAAATGGAAAAATAAAGTGCAAAGAAGAGTTAGAAAGATCTGCTCCTTTCTTCTTTTTTCTATTTTAAGAGACAGGGTCTCAGCTCTGTCACCCAGGCTGGAGTGCAGTGGTGCGATCACAGCTCACTGCAGCCTCCACCTCCTGGGCTCAAGTGATCCTCTCACCTCAGTCTCCCCAGTACCTGAGACCACCACAGTCATGTGCCATCACGCCCAGCTATTTTTTTTTTTTTTTTAAGATATAGGGTCTCACCATGTTGCCCAAGCTAGTCTCAAACTGGCCTCAAGTGATCCTCCCACCTTGGGCTCCCAAAGTGCTAGGATTACAGGCATGAGCCATCACACCCAGTCTTTTTCCTTTTTTTCTTTTCTTTTCTTTTTTTTTTTTTTATTTTAGATAGAGTCTTGCTCTGTTACCCAGGCTAGAATGCAGTGGTGCCATCATAGCTCACTGCAGTCTTGAACCCCTGGGCTCAGGCAATTCTTCTGCCTCAGCCTCCCAAAATGCTAGGATTACAGGCATGAGCCACTGAGCCTGGCCTGCTCATTTATTTTCTATCCCCCAGAACACCTAACATAGGGTACCTATAAAACACAGATGTAGCATCAATGTGGATAACTGATGAAAGGTATTAGGACACAGTAAGAAGAACATGGACTTTGTTGTCAGACGTGCCAGGGTTCAAGTACTAGTTATTCCATTTAATAAATATGTGTCCAAAACATATTTGGACATATATGTGAACAAAACATACTTCACAGGGCTTTTGTGGAAGGAAATGTGTTTAAAGTAATAATACAATAATTATCAATATTTTATCTAATAAAATAACTATATTTTTATTGACTGAAATAATTATGATCATTTTTGAAGATTCACTCTGTGGTAAGTACTTAGCCCAAAGGCTGGCATTTGCTCAAGATAATCAGTTTCCTTGCCTCTTGCACATGAAATCTCTTGCCCCTTGGCCCCTCTTTAAGTAAGCATTTGCGTACCTTTGGGCTCCTCTGGAAGCACATGCAGTACCACCGCCTTCTTGAACACCTGGCTCTCCCCTTTGTGGCGGATTTCACAGGTATAGGTTCCCTGGTCAGCCTCTTGCACATCTTGGAGCAGGAGAGAGCCATCATTGCATAAGATGTCCCGCATCAAGTGTACGCGGTTCTGGAAGCGCCCAATGGGCACACTGAGATTGGAGTAATAGTATAGCACATATTCATCCTGAAGGGCAAAACAGTGTTGGAGAAAATCAAAAGAGGTGCCAGACCAAAGAGCCTGGATCCCAAAGACTCTGTTACGTGGGGGCAGCAGAGCTAACATCATGATCATGATCCAAAAGCATTTGGTATCCAGTTAATAAAAATAATGTGCCAGGCAACAGTCTAACTTGCACAAGCTCTGCGACTCCCTTTCTACAAAGACAAATGGAGAAATGCAGTCCACATTTTATTTCTTACAGTTTAAGGTAAAATATAGCACCCACTCCGAAGATCACTCTACGGTTTTAAACTTACAACTTTTGAAAACCATCTTTCATTTTCACCCTATTTTCTGCCACGGCCCCAGATTAGATGGCATTCAAATGCACGATCTATTTTCATTAGTGCTGTCGGTGGTGTTGGCGTAAGAATTCCAGGCATGGCCGGCTGGCTGCCACTTTTCTCAATTCTACCCTCCTCCCGGCAGCAGTATCATAACACAAAAGGAGTCGTCCACAAGGAATGGTTCCAGGCTGGGCCCTGGGGAATTCTTTTGTCTTTGGTTTTGGTTTTGTATTGTTTTCCTCTGTCACCCAGGCTGGAGTGCAGTGGCACAATCACAGCTCACTGCAGCCTTCACCTCCTAGGCTCAGGTGATCCTCCCACCTCAGTCTCCCAAGTAGCTGGGACTACAGGTACATGCCACTGCAGCCAGCTAATTTTTGTGTTTGTTTTTTTGTAGAGATGAGGTTTTGTCATGTTGCCCAGGCTGGTCTCGGACTCTTGAGCTCAAGTGATCCCCCCGCCTCAGCCTGCCAAAGTGCTGGGATTACAGGCATGAGTTACTGCACCCAGCAGAAATTCTTATTTCTGCTTACACCATGGGTTTATCCCTCTTATAAAAATAAAGGCCAATAAAAATTTGAGTGAGAGTAGCATTATAGGGACAACAGGGAATGTGCTCTGAGCTATAAAAACAATATTTTGTTTGCAAACATTGGGACTTTATTGTTAGTAACAAACTACTTGGGATGTTTTTCACAAATGATCCTGATATACGAGTATCTATACAGACTCTCTGATGAGGCTTAATACGCTGTTCCTCACTCCAAAGAGCTCCATGAAAGGACCTCGCCCAGCCATGCTGCATCTGCTAATCCCAACACTTTAAGCAGCCACAAAGGAGAAAAAGATGATTCCCCAGCACACACACGGAGAATCTGTCCTCCTCCCTACCCCAAAAAAGATCATTGTGGTATAGTTCTTATGCCTAGGTCAGAGCTCTCCTTTCTAGAACTTCGGAATTTACCCCCTCACCCACTTCTGCTACTTAAACAAAGGGTAGAGATAAAGGAAGGAAACTAAAAGAATTTCATGTGCAAGAACAAGGAACCTCTCATTTCATGTTTGTGTCTCCCATCAGCCCCTTAACTACTTGAAAGGTAAGCATTACCATTGTAATTGCCTTCCTCTTAACAGCTCAGGAAGCTAAGATCAGCAAGGTTGAGTAACTTACTTACCCAGCTGATAACATAGCCAAGTTCCTGAGCTAGGATGAGGCCTAGTTCTGATAATCTCCAAAGCCCCGGCTCTTGAACACCTCCTGGTGGCACCTGATGCCTGACTCTTACACCACTCTGTCCTGACACCAGCAGTCAGGAGCTTCCATTACATAGTGATGTTTCCCCTGCGTTACCTTGGCATGCTCTCCTGGTGACAGAATCCAGTCTATCTTGAATATGCATTTGTCTTCTGTGCTCTGGAAAACACATCCCATCAGAGCCGAATCACCCACATGGACAGTTAGCTCAGCAGGGGAAACATTCAAGTCATTCAGGCCCAACGAATAATCTATAGAAGTCAAAGGCAAGAGGACACATCATTTAGACAAATACTCTCAACAACAAAAATCAATTTCAATCATGGAGTACTAAACACCCCTCTCCCTGGATGATCCAACACAGACAAAGTCCTCAGAGGCATGTTCAAAGGCAGCATGGCATCCCTGTCCTCTAGTTACCTATATGGCTCATCAGGAGGATTCTACAATCTTCATACTACAATAAATGCTATCTGGCTCCCTCCTCCTATCTAGTCACTTACACTTTTCTGGTATTCTTCCTCCCAACCTTTCTAAAGAAATAAGGGAAACCCAGAAGTCTCTCCTTTCTGATCATCAATTTAGAAACTCACCTCCACTTACCATAACGAGGAAATGGGATGTTCCTTGCTCTAAAGTCTCCCACTGGTTCCCTCTCTGAAAAGGGACCTTTTGTTACTTCCTCTTTTCCCTTTCTTTTAGTTCCTTTACAAAAACATTTGCTGGCTGATTCTGGCTGTAGGGCAAGTCCTTGTAATTAGGCCACCACAGAGCACAGCTTTCCTCCTGCATTTCCGCTGTGTTTGTCCTCTCCCTGCCTCACCCCTCCAGCTTTGCCATCAGCTTTCCAGCCTCTAGGTGCTTCACACAGGGACCCCTGTCCATTATCTGTATGTTGCTCAAGCAATTTCAAGCGGTCACTACAAGAAAAAACCATTACATGGATATTTCTGTTTTCACAAGATATGCTCTATGCAAAGAGACAATAAAATCAAGAAAGATACATTTAGATGCTGCCCAGTTCATATCAGAGAAGAGCCAAGTGATGGGAATGAACAGAAAATGTGCCAGTCTTTTCATCCAAGCTGTTTCCCTGAGAGAAGAGAGTTAACTTCCTGCCCAACAGCAGGCTCACACAGCAGGGAGGACACAAAAGAAAACATCAACTCTAAACCCTTCAGAGGGAATTATTTTGAAAGAAATCAAAATTAGCTCCAACAAATATTTGGAATTTTCCTGTAAGGAAGAATTGAGCAGCTCCATGTGTGATTGAAAGTGTAATAAGCGAATTTAATATTAAGAACACTGTATGTAAAATTAAATGAAGGACTGCTAGGAAGCAACAATAGCAACCAAAGCAAAGAGAAACTGATGCTTGAAGGGCAATCTTGGTAGAGAAACAGCTGAAGATGAGATTTTCTGCAAGAAAGGAAAACTTCTCCACAAAAAACCACAAAACCCCCAGTGTCACCAAGTCACCACATACAGGGGTTGGTAGCTCTCCGGATCGGAGGGCAAAAACCTGCAGGCTGCTCCACAGACCTCTGGGAAAATGTCTAAATACCTTCTGAGATCATTATAACCCTGCTTCTTTGAGAAAAATTCTCTAATGAACACCATTTTGGTGTGCGTGCATGTGTGCATGTTTGTACACACTCTGTATTGTCTGGAATAGGAGCAAAGGCAACCCTGTTGTATACTTTGCTGAGTCAGGGTTTAAATCACTGTCCAAAGTTCAAAAAATAATAATAAAGAGAAAAAGAAAAGGCTATGAGAGCAAAGCACCTGATTAATTTCTTCTTCCAGAACTACATCCACGGGACAAAGAAAAAGGCATGGAGGAAAAGGATGAAAACCTAGAAACCAGTGGAGATAAGCAACAAAAAAAAGCTCAGCACTTAGGAGGAGGCGTAAACAGGAGACCAATCTGGCCTGAGGAGATGGCCAGGTCAGGCTCCTCAGAAGGAAGTGGAGCATAAGGGGAAACCTGAAGGGTAAGGAAGCACTGGGCAGGCTTGCTAGGGTGAAGTATTGAATGGAAGGTTCCAGGCAAAGGAAACCACCATAAATTGGGAAAGAGCTCAGTGCATTTGAGGAACCGCAAGAAGGCTGGCGTGGCCATAGTATGAAAAACAGCTCTGGGTCTCTCTTTGGTAATTTCAGTTCCTGATTCAAGGCGAACTGTGGTTTTAAAGATAACAATTTAAAGTGCAGGAATGGCACAGAGAAACTTTCCCTTTGTCACATAAGAGGGTCCCAGAACACCCTTGAGGACCCAAATGCATTCTGTCTCTAATGGAAACAGGAAGATTCAGCTTCCCAAGAAACCATAAGCTAGCTGGCTTCAAAAACAGCTGCTTCAACAAAACTGTGAAGTTCCACATTAGGGTTTCCATCTTCAACAAACCCAAGGGAATCAAAAATATATAAAATTGGCTTTTAATAATGCACAGAACTTAGGAGAAATCAAATACCCCACGCAGCCCCTTAGCTTCTACTTACCCAGTAACACTGGCAGCAGGACGAGTTTCAGTGGGCAAAACATGCTGCTCTCAACTTTCAAATCTTAAGATAAAAGAACAAAAATCAGAAAATCATGTAAAGAGAAGTTCATTAATTTAAAAAACCAATAGTGAAGGACTATATGGAGCAGCCTGTGTTTGAGATACTGGTATGCAGCATTGAACAAGAAAAACAGACAAGGTCCCAGCTCATTTGCAGTTTGTATGTAGCGGGAGGTGGGGAAAAAAGAAGCAAATGAATGAATGAATAAGAAAATACCAGATGTCAATAAGTGCTATGATGAAACAAAACAGAGTAGTGTTTGAAGGGTCACTTGGGGGCTGCTTTAGATTGGCCATAAGGGAAGATAAGAGAAAAAAAGGAAATGATTGCAGGATGCCCTTGAGATGACAACCCTAGACTTTCCACTACCTGTATGTTTCACACAAACAAAAAATTATAGGATATCCAGCCTGAAATTTTCCCCCATCTCTCCACCTAAATTAGAATTACTACTTTTTTGGGAGGAAGCGGTGGGGGCGGGAACGGAGTCTCACTCTGTTGCCCAGACTGGAGTGCAGTGACGTGATCTCCGGGGCTCAAGCAACCTTCCTGTCTCAGCCTCCTGAGTAGCTGAGACTACAGGCATGCTACACCACACTTGCTAATATATATATATATTTTTAAGTAGTAGAGAAGTCTCACTGTGTTGCCCAAGCTGGTCTCAAACTCCTGGGCTCCAGTGATCCCCCACCTCAGCCTCTCAAAGTGTTGGAATTACGGGCATGGGCCACTGCGCCTGGCCCATGGTGAACATTTAATCTTATTTTTTTAAACTTTTTAAAGGCAGGGCAGTGTGGCTAGAATGAGAATTGGGCTGTGCATTGGACAAAAGCATGTGTTTGATATGCATGTTATCTCTGTAGTATTCGTTTCATTGCATTCCCCAGCCCCTGGAAAAGGATTCACTGTTCTACCAAACACCCCCAAATTTTCTTAGCTAAACAGAAGAACCCTGACTCTCAGGAGTTACAGTGCAACCAGTCTTGAGTTCCCACCTACTACTGCTCCTGGCCTCAGCCGTGGTCTTTACCCCTGGCCACCCTGCCGCTGGGGAGATTCCACCTCAGAATCTGCTAAGAGGAAAGATATGTTTTTTGCATTAACAGCAAGGTACCCCACCCAGCTCTGCTGAGACATCTGGCACATACGGTAGCCATTTTAATTAATAAAAATTGATTACTTGGCCGGGCGTGGTGGCTCACGCCTGTAATCCCAGCACTTTGGGAGGCCGAGGCGAGCAGATCACGAGGTCAGGAGATCGAGACCATCCTGGCTAACACGGTGAAACCCCATCTCTACTAAAAATACAAAAAATTAGCCGGGCATGGTGGAGGGTGCCTGTAGTCCCAGCTACGGGAGGCTGAGACAGGAGAATGGCGTGAACCTGGTAGGCGGAGCTTGCAGTGAGCCGAGATCACGCCGCTGCACTCCAGCCTGGGTGACAGAGCGAGACTCCGTCTCAAAAAAAAAAAAAAAAAAAAAAAAAATTGATTACTTAAGACATTCCTTAATCGTATTTTGCAATCAACAAAATCCTCTACCTGGAAAATCAGAGTCAAGCTATTCAAGGAGGTTCCTACCTTAGGTCCCACTTACACAGAGAAGTCAGCTGATCTTGCTGAACCTGTTTCCTTGCCTTTAAAAGGGATTGATAATGAAAGGATCTAATAGGATAACGTAGATAACTGTGCTCTGAAAATGGGAAGCATTACCATGGAAGATTCTTTATATAGGTAAGGGTCAGAAACAGAGTTTGTAGCTTTAGGGGAGATTTCAGGTTCTGAGCTTCTACCTTTCTAAGAATGGCAAATGATGAATCAGAATGAACTGGAAACTTAGGTTTCCATTTTCAAACCTTGTTGTAACAATGTGGATAATAATTACACTGAGCCAGATATACCAGGAGTCACATAGATTCCCCTAAACAAAAGAACCTCTAATGAAAACACAGACCTCTCTCAACATAACCAAAACCCCATTCCTGCTCCATGCCACCCACCTTGCCCCATACATACATGGATGAGGGTCATAAGGCGCTTCCTTTATGGTATGTCCTAACATCAGTTAATCACATCTGGGACATCTGTTGCCTTCCCCGGGGAGTTGGTTGTGCTCCCTCCTCTGTCCAGAAAACAGCACTTAGCAGTGGGATATCCCCCCTGCAGCTCACCAACCGCATGGAGGAGTAATGACTAATTTATATGTCTGCCACCAACTCAAGTCTGCAGACTCTAAAAGGCAGCACCATACGTGCCTTATTTATACGTGTGTCCTGTTACCATGCTACAGCACTGGTAAAATGCCTGGCATATACTGGATAAATGCTCATAGCTGACAATGTGACCATTAAGTTGAAATCAACTTAAAGGCATCTTGCAGCAGCCCCTGCTCCACTCTATTCTAAGAGGAAGCCAGCGACTCTAAAAAGATTCTGAATCTTGGCACTAAACCTGAGTAACTCAGAGCCACACCCAAACCATCTTCAAACAAATTCTAAGAAACATGAGTATCATGAATAGAAGACTCTCATTGTCAGTCCTACATACTCAAATGCACCACTAGAACTCAGTGAAGAGAGAAGCAATGATTTTAGTGGAAAAATTACTAAGAGTTTTTTTTAAATGCTCTTCTGGGCTCAGATCTTCCTTTAACCAACTCTTTGATCTTTGGGAAAAATCACTGGGGCTTGTTTTCAATATTAAAAGATCAGACCTTTTTCTTAATAGAGCAGCACACTAGAAATCAGTAGTTGATATGTTATAAAGCAGAGAAGGTCAATGCCAGGCCCTGGGTGCTTTACACATTAACTCATTTAATCCTCACAACAACCCCATGAGGTTTTACAGATGAGGAAATGAGGCAGAGAATGACAATGTGACTTGCCTAAGAACACAGAGCAAGTGGCAGAGCGAGGATTCAAACCCAGGCATCCTGGATCCGAGCCTGTGTCTTTGCCACTCTATGCTCTTCCTTCACATTTGAGAAAGTAATCAATATTTTAGAGCAAAGCTTTTCTGAAGTTATTTGTCAAAACAAGATTAATCTGCTCCTCCTGACTGAATGGTCCTCTAATCCACCTTGCTCAGGCCTTCACCCAGTTAACACCTACTCCTCGCTCACATCTTAAATTAAATATCATTTCCTCGGGAAACTTCTCCTCAACCATTCATCCCAGGACAGGTCCCCAAGCCACATGTCTTTTTTTTTTTTTTTTTGATATGGAGTTTCAGTCTTGTTGCCTAGGCTGGAGTGCAATGGCACGATCTCAGCTCACCGCAACCTCCGCCTCCCAGGTTCAAGTGATACTCCTGCCTCAGCCTCCTGAGTAGCTGGGATTACAGGCATGCGCCACCACGCCTGGCTAATTTTGTACTTTTAGTAGAGACAGGGTTTCACCATGTTGGCCAGGCTGGTCTAAAACTCCCCATCTCATGTGATCCACCCACTTCAGTCTACCAAAGTGCTGGGACTACAGGTGTGAGCCACCATGCCCAGCAGCCACATGTCTTAATAGTACCTCTACCTTTCCTTTAGGGCATGGGCCACTATGTCTAATTATCTATTTATTTGTGTGCTCATTTAATTAAGACCCTGCTCTCTAGCTCCACTCCCAAGACTATAAGCTCCATGAAGCCAAGAGCCATGCCCATGAGCCACCACACTTCCAGTGCCAGCGTGGTGTGAGGTACAGGGACATCCTCAGTAACTACTTGTCAAATGAGTTCATAACACCTTGGACATTTACCAAGAACACTATTCAAGTTTGAATTTCCTAGTGAGTTGACAGATATTTGCAAATTCCTATCTATATGTTCACCAACACACACAAATTCTGAATTTTATATATACATATTTAGCTGAATAACAAAATTCTGATTTCATGTGTAGATCAATAAAATGAATTTCAGTTTTAAAAAAATCCAGCAAAAGCATTCAGAAGCACCTTAAGCACCTTGATAATAGACACCTTTGATATTCGCAACTTCTACCCTGCTTCTTTCTCTTTCCAGATACTGATTTATCTCCTCAGCAGATGTTTTGAGATAATTCTCCATAGTAAGTTATCTCATCTGTTGGCCAAATATTTTGACCTGAGCTCATGGTTCTTTCACAATATAAATTCTGGCAAATACCTTCTGTCCTTCTAGGGGGTTATAACTATCAGGATCTTCTTTTCTATTACTAATAGTGTAGGGGGGTTTAAAATGGGCAAATGGTCTGAACAGACATTTCTCAAAAGAAGACATACAAATGGCCAACACATATATGAAAAAAAATTCTCAATATCAGTAATCATGGAAATGCAAATCAAACCCACAATGAGTTATCATCTCACTCCAGTTAGGGTGGTTATTATCAAAAAGACAAAAAAATAACAAATGCTGAGGATGCAGAGAAAAGGGGACTCTTATACATTGTTGGTAGGAATGCAAACTAGTACAGCCACTATGGAGAACAGTATGTGTGTAGTCCTGATAAGTAAGCAACAATGAGGAGGGGGCCCCAGCTGGGGGAGGGCCCAGGTGAGGAAGAACAATGAACAACTGTTCTGAGACATAGCTAATCAAACAACCTGAGGGCATAATGACTTCTATGGGCACAATGACCTCTTTCATAGGTAGCCCCCTCCAGCACGACCCTATAAAACTTCCCTTCAGCCCCTGCCTCTTTGCAGACAGCGCCTTCTCTGCTGTGCTGCCCATTACAACCTTGCAACATGTTTTCATACCTTCTCTAATAAATCTGTCTTTCTTTCCTATGACTGTCTTGGTAAATACATTTGCTGCCGGTGACATCGGCCCTAGCTAGTCACTACCTGCAACATTTTGGTGATCCAAAAGGGGATTGCTTGGGGACCTCTGCCCTACTCTCTCCCTTGCCTCTCCTCCAACTCCACTATCTCCGTGAACAGCATCCAAGTTTAGAGACAACTGAAGATCCTGGCCAGCGCTGCTCCCTGTGGACCAGAAGGTCCTGGTGAGAAGTCACCACCCAATCAGAATTTGCTTTCCTTTTCAGTTTTCAACTGATACAAACTCTAGTATCCCTCTGGCGACTTACGACAACTGGCCAGGGCCACTTCCTGGTGTGGCCTGAAGGCCAGGGGCTGAAGAGTTTTGTCTGCCTTGCCCCAGAGAGAGGAAAACCCTCCCCTACCTTTTCTGGTCAAAAGTCCCTCTATGTGTCACAATTGGCACACGTGGTTTGGGGAACTCAGACCCCCCTCTTTCTCACTCTAAATTCTCCACATGAAGACAGGCAGACCTCCTGCTCTGGATGTTCCCAAACTAGGTGAGCTCAAGCAGCCTCAGAGCAGTGAGTCTCCCCATTGCCCTCCCCACTCCTCATACCTGAAGCGATCATCCAGTGCAAGGCCCCAGTGCCGAGAAGTCTTTCTGATAGCTGGGATGCCCTTTAGAAAGTGCACCCAAGTCCATCAGTGGATGTGAGTGGAACGCTTCTCCTTAGCGAGAAGCCCCAAGAGAAAGCAGTTTGTGTCCCCAGCGGACATCAGCCCCCAGAGGTTGGCTCATCATTTTCCAGTCCCACCATGGGACAAATCCCATCTGTTCCTTCAGACTCACCTCTGCATTGCATCCTAAAACACTGAGACAAATTTAACCCTCAGACTCTCAAAGAGAAACACCTACCTTTCTTGTGTAATACAGCATGGTCCCTATGCAAAAAAAAATCCTCAATTTAGCCTCCTCAGTCTTTTATAACCAAGAGCAGAATGAGGAGGACAGGGCTAAGGAGAAAGAAAAATGCAGGGAAGAAAGGCAGGCTCAATTGTTGGCTGATTTAGAAGCCCTCAGCTCCCTCCAGTTTGCCCTAAGGACACTCCTCCAGGTAAGTGCCCTCAGTGCAGATGGCCAGGCCACTGGAAGGCAAACTGCCCCAATGGGATACATGGGAAAAAGCCCCGCACAGCTTGTACCCTCTGCCACAAACTCAGCTGCTGAAAACGGTACTGTCCTGAGGGCTGAAAGGCCCTGAGGACAGAATTCTAGCCCCTGATGGCCTTAAACTGAAGTGGGCTCTCTGCCCCGGCTGAATTCCAAATCACAACTAAACAAAGCCAAGGGTGACTCTGGAGGCGGCAAGTAAAATTATTAATTTCCCCTTGTTCAAGAGCTGCCTGTCATAGAGTTGCCTCCTCTACCCCTTTCTGGAAATACCTTTTGTTTATATGGTAAAAATCTGGAAAATCACTATCTGGAGTTCAACAGGCTTTTAGATTCAGTCACTGTTGGAACTGAGTACACCATTAAAAGAAAAAGGCTAAATTAAAAGAAGCATGTGTAATAATAACATGGCTAGTCCTAGAAAGTTCTTTTGAGCAGTTAAAATCCTTTGCAAACTTGCAAATGCTCTAAACTCCTCCTGGAAAAAAACAACAGCAGTCACCTTGCACCATAGTTCACTGGTCCCCAATCGTTTTGGCACCAGGGACCTGTTTCGTGGAAGACAATTTTTCCACAGACCAGGGAGGGTGGGTGATGGTTTGGGGATGAAACTGTTCCACCTCAGATCACCAGGCATTAGATTCTCATAAGAAGCATGAAACCTAGATCCCTCGCATGTGCAGTTCACAATAGGGTTCATGCTCCCATGAGAATCTAATACCCTCGCTGATCTGAAAGGAGGCAGAGCTCAGGCAGTAATGCTTGCTTGTCCGCCCTCCACTTACCTCCTGCTGAGCGGTTCGGTTCCTAACAGGCCATGGACCAGTGCCAGTCTACTGCCCAGGGGTTGGGGACCCCTGCTGTAGCTCAACTGCTAAAGCTTTGCCCTCTCACAGTGGTGCCCTGGGTTCAATTCCTGGCTCCAAAAGTGAGTCTTTTGTGATTTAATCATTTATTGATTCTTTTCCCCTCCATGGACAGCTCCTAATTTCCTGTCTTGAAATTTTCTTTTCTCTGAGTTACCTTTGGGGCAATTCTAGATCTTGTAAATTGCTTACCATATCTTTGGAGACACCTTGTGTCTCCAGACACACATGGACCTTGTGTGTCCATGTTTAAGTTATCCCCTTACTTAAGGTTTATTAATTTCACATAGGAGGTTACCTTTAGGTAAAGATTCAAAAGCCTGAAATATTGGCCATTTGTCCTGGCTAAAATCTGGTAATAAAATATTTTTAAAAGATTTTTGAGAACTCCATAGTCAGAAATCAACTTAATTAAAAATGATATTTGGGCTGTATGTATACAGATATTGTTTTAAAAGCCCCTGCTGGCCGGGCACAGTGGCTCATGCCCATAATTCTAGCACTTTGAGAGGCCGAGGTGGACAGATCGCTTGAGCCCAGGAGTTTGAGACCAGCCTGGGCAACTTGGCGAAACCCTATCTGTACAAAAAAAATATATATATATACAAAAATTAGCTGGGTGTAGTGGCAGGTACCTGTAGTCCTAGCTACTCAGGAGGCTGAAGTGGGAGGATCACTTGAGCCCGGGAGGTTGAGGCTGCAGCGAGTTGTGATCACGCCACTGCATTCCAACCTGGTAACAGAGCAAGACTCCGTCTAAACAAACAAAAAGCCTCTGCTTTCCCTCTAAGAACTTCTCAGTCAATGGAATTTTGTCTTGATTCTCCATTTCTGTCTGTCTGTGTATTTATATGTGTTGTGTGTATAGTATTTATATAAAAGAGCTCTAATTAATTGGCTTAAAGAAACTAAAATCAAACATATTATCAGAAAAAATTGAAACTTTAATCCCTTTTAGGTCATGTAACTCTAATGATTTTAAAAAATAAAGACAGTGTAAATAACATAAAAAATACAGTGTAAATGAAGAATGTGTTTTGGTGGGAGGTTATAAGAAGGCGTGTCAATATGGTTTCTGTTACAGAGAATGTAATTTTGTCTAGCTCAGAGGGTTTTAACTATTGGCCTCACCTAAAAGAGTAATGGGACAGCTGGGCATGGTGGCTCACTATCTCGGGGGTTTAAAAATAGCCCACACCTATACAGACACACCCTAGCAAGAAATTTAACCTAGCAATCTCTTGAGGGGGGATAACCTCCTCCTCATATGTGGCCCCTTCACAGAACTCGCACAGTAACATGCAGTATAACCCTTAACTTCCTAACAAAAGGAAAATATTTTTTGTCTAATTCAAAGGTTACTTAAAGGTTACATATAGGCCAGACGTGGTAACTCACTCCTGTAATCCCAGCACTTTGGAAAGCCAAGGCATGCAGATCACCTGTGGTCAGGAATTCAAGATCAGCCTGGCCAACATGGCAAAGCCCTCTCTCTACTAAAAAAATACAAAAATTAGTTGGGTGTGGTGGCACACACCTGTAGTCCCACCTACTTGGGAGGCTGAGGCAGGAGAATCGCTTGAACCCACGAGGTGGAGACTGTAGTGAGCCAAGATTGTGCCACTGCACTCCAGCCTGGATGATAGAGTGTGACTCCATCTCAAAAAAAAAATTAATTAAAAAAAAGGTTATATACAAAACAAGGTAAAAGGAATGAGGAAATAAGGGAGACATAAAGAAGGTTATAAAGGTGAAGGCCAGGTGCAGTGGCTCACGCCTGTAATCTTACTTAGCACTTTGGGAGGCCAAGGTGGTGGATCACTTGAGGTCAGGAGTTCAAGACCAGCCTGGTCAACAGGGTGAAACCCCATCTCTACTAAAAATACAAACATTAGCCAGGCATAGTGGCATGTGCCTGTAGTCCCAGCTACTTGGGAGGCTGAGGCACAAGAATCACTTGAACTCGGGAAGCAGAGGTTACAGTGAGCTGAGATCATACCACTGCACTCCAGCCTGGGCGATAGAATGAGACCCTGACTCAAAAAAATAAAAATAAAAATAAAAATAAAAAAAAGAAGAAGAAAGTTATAAAGGTAAAGAGGTATTCTTGATAAGGATAGTTGTAAAGAAAGAAATTTTATATAAGAATGGATCTTGTGTCGTAAATTCTTGTCATAAAGTAAAATGACTGATTGTTAAGAAAGAGGGAAGTTTAGGACAAGTCAGAAAGTCCAAGCCTATCATAGATAGTCATGACCAGTGTAAGTCATGAGAAAATTCATGAAAGAAATTTATAAAAGGAATGTTGTATGTAATTAAGGTATAATAGTCTGTCTAAAATTGATTCCCTATGCTGTGTTTAAATTCAAACACTTTTTCATCAAGTAACTTCCAGGTTGTCTAAATGGGCTTTCAATAAGGAAAAACAGTCAGACTGCAAAGGTTTTTCTTCATCTTTTCAGTAACTGGCTTAAGAAATAAAATTGTATCTACTAGAATTCAGCAGTTTCACCTTCAAATGATGCTGTGAATGGGATATCAGTCTCTCCACAATGATGCCTGCTACCTTTACGAATCTCCCCAGAATTCAGCTGGTTGCCAGTTTTGCCTTGACATGCTCCCACTCTCTGATGAGACCCTTCCTCCATCAAAATCCAATATCCTAGGTCCCACAATCCAGGATGGGTCTCTTGACAGATCAACAATCCTAGGTAGGGAGAACTCTATGCTCCCGGTCAGCAGGAAGCAGTTGGAAGATGAGACCTCTGCCCAATGCCAAAGATTTGTCATTGTTGTTCTGCCAGGGGTGGAATGTAGAGTCCTGATAAGTAAGCAACAATGAGGAAGGGGCCCCAATTGGGGAGGGTCCCAGGTGGGGAAGAACAATGAACGATTGTTCTGAGAGATAGCTAATCAAACAACCCAAGGGCACAATGACCTCTGTGGGCACAGTGACCTTGTTCCACAGGTAGCCCCCTCCAGCACAACCCTATAAAACTTCTCTCTAGTCCCTACCTCTTTGCAGACAGCCCTTTCCCTGCTGTGCTGCCAGCAACCTTGCAATGTATTTTCACACCTTCTGTAATAAATCTGCCTTTCTTTACTTATGACTGTCTTGGTAAATACCCTTACCACCCATGACACCAGCCCTGGCTAGTCACCACCCAAGACAATATGGAAGTCCCTCAAAAAACTACAAATCAAACTACTATATGATCTAGCAATCCCACCACTGGGCATTTATCCAAAGGAAAGGAAATCAGTATATTGAAGAGACACATCTGCACTCCCATGTTTATTGCAGCACTTATTACAATAGCCAAGACATAGAATCAATCTAGGTGTCCAACAATAGATAAACGGGTAAAGAAAATGTGATATATGTACACAATGAAATATTATTTGGGCATTAAAAAGAATGAAATCCTGTGATTCAAAGTAACACAGATGGAACTGGAAGACATTCTGTAAAGTGAGATAAGCCAGGAACAGAAACTTAAACACTGAATGTACTCACTCATACGTGGAAGCTAAAAACATTGATCTCATAGAAGTAAAAAAGTAGAACAGAGGATACTAGAGGGGAAGGGACATAGGGAGAATTTGTCAAAGGAAACAAAATTACAGCTAGATAGGAAGAATAAGTTCTATTGTCCTATACCACTTTAAGATGGCTATGGTTAACAATGATATATAGTTTCAAAGAGGTAGAAGGAGGATACTGAGTGTTCCTAACACAAATAAATGAAAAAAAGTTTGAGATGACGGATATGCTAATTAGCCTGATCCAATCACTATACATTGTATGTATCACAACACCCCTGTGTACCCCATAAATATGTGTAATTATTATGTGTCAATTTTTTAAAGTTACTAAACAGTGTAGGGGAATTATTCTCCTTGGCAGTTACTACAGAAAAGAAATCTTCAGAAAAGAGACATGCTACAATGAGACTACCATACAAGATGTGAAAGTTACCCCCCAAATTACAACATCGTGAGACAAAATAAGGGACAGCTGCTGTCTCTCAGTGTTTGTCCCTAGTAAGGACAACTAACCGCCGAGCAAACGGACAACTGCACAGCCTTCTTTTACTCACAGAGTGTTGTCCACCTGCAGAGCTGAGTCCTCTCAATCTATCCGCACACTGCTGTGCACTTCTAGGCTCTCAGATGTTTTTAGGTCTACAAGTCCATATAACCACTCTAAGTCATGTCTCTTAAAATACGCCCTCATTTTCCATTGTTAAGCCATTGAATACAGACTGGTAGGTCACGTGGCTTCTGTAACACAGTCTAGGTCACATCGGTTAATGCTCTACGTGAATGGGACCCTGGAGGTCCTTACTCCTGCTCCCTTCTTCAGAGTGGGTTATACCTAAACCATCCTGCATCAGCCTTTCCCAAGGTCAGGGCTGTACTGAGGGTGTAACAAGTATGGACAGTAGCCTAGCTCTCTTGGGAGATTTAAGTCTCGGGCTTCTAAAGGTTAAATATTGGCTTGTCTATAATGGGGAGAAGAAAAACGGTGGTATAACTATGTAAAATTATGGCTATATTAATCTGCTTCACCACAGTAAACTTTTTACTCTCTACATGTATCCCACAACATCATGTTGTATACCTTAAATATACACAATAAAATTTGTTTTAAAATAAAATTAAAAACAGTCTTCTAAAAAGAAAAACAGTGAAGAAAGAGCTCTGCTGTGAGCTCAAGAACAGCCAGTCACAGCTCTACCTAAACCCACGGGTGACTTAAAAGCTGAAGCCTTGTCATCATCATTGTCATGTACTCTTATTATGATGAAACTTTGCTCCTCTTTTTGCTGAGGAGATTCACCTAAGTTACTCTACACGACAGTAACTGAAACAGCACCCATTAGACTATTTTATGACATCCCCCTGCAGAGATCAAGAGTTCTGCAATCACGGCTTCACAATCCCGAGACACTACCAATTCAACCAGCCTTCAGGACTGGCACACTTCTGCATGAGAAAAGTTCAAATAATGGCTTAAGAAATTCAAAGCAACTGCTTACCCAAGATGAAGAGCACCCAGGGGAGGCAATGCACTGAAATCTCCCCACAGCTGCAGTCCCCAAGCTCAACTGAAAGACTGCTGTGAGCACTCTAGGTTAGGCTCAGAGCAAACCAAACACGTGCCTTCTGAAGTGGCTGCAGAGATGCAAACAGGAACCTCTAAATCAAGGTTCTCATTTCAGTCATCTGGCCCATTACCCAACTGCTATGTATACTTTCATTCTAAAAAGAGGTGACAAATTCAACCTACTGAGGTGAAGCTTGCACTCAGACCTGTTCAGGTGCCATCTCCCCTTTTAGATGACAAGCCCTCTGAGGGTAGGAGCTTGAATGGCACCAGGCAAATAGGTCCTGAGAAAGAAATCCATTTCATGCAAACAAAATACAATAAATGTAATATTAACACAAAACATTCTATGTTAAAGATACAGCAATCTCTTTTATTTTTCCTCTCAAAACAGAGGTGCAACCTCGCCAGGCAATCACCCAATCCCTGCTTCCAAAGATACGCCTGCCCAGTCCTCCAACTCACGACATAGACATGAAAGTTTCCTCTGGCCGTGTGATATCAGCATTTCCAGAATACAAGCAGCCATTGATTCCCATAGAGAACCTCTTGGGTGACTTGGACATCCTAGATTAGAACTCAAGGTTTCTTCACTTCAAGATACCTCTCAGTCTTAGTCACCACTTCAAAATAGGTGTTCTCAATGTATGCACTTTCAACCTCGGCTAGATTGGCTTGACCTAGGCATGGGCAGACTCATCTTATGGAACTTATCCTGTATCATCTGAAAAGCTGTTGAACGTTTGCTCCCAAACACTATGCTGCATGGTCCTTGAGAAGTGATGTGCTAGAGAGCCAGCAATCTCCGCAGCATAAATATTCCCATCATAGCCTAATTCAAGTTACCAACAGCTTAACAACTGGCTTGCAAAATTCCTAAAAAACTTAATACAGGTTGAGTATCCCTTATCCAATATACTTGGGACCAGAAATGTTTCAGATTTCATATTTTTTTCAGATTTTAGAATATTTGCTGAATACATACCAGTTGAACGTCCCTAGTCTGAAAATCCAAAATGCTCCAATAAGCATTTCTTTGGAGAATCATGTTGGCACTCAAAGTTTCAGATTTTGGAGTATTTCAGGTTTTGTATTTTCAGATTAGGGATACTCAGCCTGTAATCAGCTCTTGCTATGTAAGCTAGTTCCAGCACACCACGGAATCTCTGCAGGCTCTTGCGAGGATACAGCTCAGACATGACTGGTTGCACGATGCTGAAAACCACTGTTAAACCAAGTTTAGCCTAAAGCTGCCTCCTAACATATTTTAAGTTTGGCCTAAAGGTTTCTCTGTACATCATGAACTACAACGTAAATGGAATAGTAGACAGGCTGTAGTCTACTTTTGTGCCAGTCACTGAGTTTGGCCAATCGAAGATGTCCAATGATTCAAACTATTCAAATAAGGCAAACACCGAGCTGTAACCAATCCAGCTGTTTCTGTACCTCACTTCTGTTTTCTGTACATCACTTTCATTTTGCTGTCCATAAATCTTCCACCACATGGCTGTGCTGGAGTCTCTGAGCCTACTCTGGCTCAGGAGACTGCCTGATTCATGAATCATTCTGTGCTCAATTAAACTCTTTCAAATTTAATTCAGCTTTTAACACCACAAACCCCCATCTTTTTCACATGACAACTCCCACCTTTTATGTAGATATGCACACACCAAAAGGTAGCCAAAGGGTGCAAAGAAGTTTATTGACTATGATGCAGTAAAGATATCAAGAGTTACAATATCTGTGCATATGGCCCAACAGTGCCTACCCTCCTACAAAACAAAAACAAAAACAAAAAAAGGCAGTGAGGTGCAGCAGTTAACAGCCCAACACTGGAGTCAAAGGAATGGAGCTGCCTCTTCTGGCAGCAAAGTTTCAAGTTGTGCAATTAAATAATAGTCTTGGTCCGCTCCTTGTGAGTCTTCTTACAGTTTCCCTTTAGAACCATAACTGAGTGACTTAGTAGAACATTCATATTCAGGATGTGGCCTCCAGAAGTGTTGTTTTGTTTTGTTTTGAACAAAGATGTGCTACCTTCTCTCTTGAAGCACCAGTGCTGGGTTCAGGAGCTACAGAGGACTAAGATGTTCCCCAAGTAGCCTGAAGTAACAGGTCACATGGAAAACACAAAGCAATTGGTAAGTTCACATTTTGTAATCGAATTAAGAGCGTAATGCATAAAACTTAAGGTCACAACCACAAGTAAAAACTTCAGCAGCTAAAGAAAAATTCTGGAAGGCTTTTAACCCCTTCTGAACTAAGTTCCCTTTCTAAACGAGGCTGGTTTCCATGGCTGTGACAAGAGCTCATGGGGTAGCAAAAAGAGAGAGAGAATAGCACCTTAGAAGTTACTCAAAAAAGAGGTGAAACAAATAAGTAAACAAAAAAAGCCACTTTATCTTCCTTTCATCCTTAAAGAAGGCAGGTGTCTGTACACTGCTTTGTGATCCTTCAAAGAATAAAAAGCTGTAACCCAAATCTCAGTATAAGGGATGAAGAAGGAAAATGATAGCAGCTGATGACTGGGATGTGACCACAAACCCATAAAGTAAACTAAATTATCAATGTACTCCCTTACCACGAAGGACTCCATTCAGTCATTTAAAAAGCAAGGGACTAGTTCAAATCATGATTAAGGCTATAAAAGAACATGGCTGAGTATTCACAGAGCACCAATTACCTCAAGTTTAGACTAGGGGTCAATCTACAAACATACCACCCTGCATTAATCTTCACAACACACCTGCAAGGACATTACAAGAAGGCCCAGCCAAAACTGGTTCCTCATTTAATGGGATGTGGCTTTCAGTAGGTTCCTGTAACACCATCTCTTTCTTGGAGAAATGAGGACCTGCAAAATAGTCCCCCGCACAATTAGATCTCCATCTTCAAATCTCTGAGAGCCCAAGTTATTTACTCTCATTGCTCAAGTTGCTTTCCTCTCTCTATTGAGGTGTCAGAAATGGTCACGTTAGATTGGCCTCAGACAACCACAAATTTAACAAGCAGCCCCAAAGTACCGTGAGGTTTAACCACTGAAAATGTAAACTGCCGGTCCTGTCTTTGCCTCTTCTACTTCCTCGCGTGACCAGAGTCAAATCACAATGTCCTTCAACTAACAAGATTCGATAATCTGTGGACTAGGTTAATAGAAGAGGCCAGGCCAAATCTATGATACAGATCTAACAACCCAAATTTTTTAAATTAACTCTTCAAAAAAAAAAAAAAAGAAATTGAGAGGGAGAAAAGTGATTTTTAAACTAACATATACAGTCTAAAGTGCTGTAATATGGAAACTTCCTGAACCACCTAATGAAAAACATGAAAAGGGATCAACCTGTTGAAACAATAGAGACAGGTGAGGGGATAATTTTTGTCTCTCATAATTGAGAAGTAAATCCAATCACTATTACAGAGGACTATTTATATATTGCACCATCCATCTTTACTGATATGCTATACATATGCCTCAATGGCTTATAAAAAATCCTATGTAAATTAACATTTGAAACAAGTTGTCATAGCAGAATGGAGTAACCTGCTATAAGGCACTGAGAGAATACAAAGGAGAAGTATGTCATGCACAATCTCACTTCCTCATCTCAAATATTATGTAAAAACTGCTTGCAAATACCATAGTTTACTCATAGTTGGCACATTTTAGAAATCAACAAAGTTTTGAAAAACAATACAAGTGAAAAGATGATTTAATTGCAAAGAACTCCTGAAATACTCCATAAGCCCCCCCACTAAAAACCTGTAAAGAGTTTTTCTTGCCTCTGACCTGAAAAGTCAAGAAGAAAAGTTGTAGTTATAAGAAAATAAAATAACAGGCCAAGCGCAGTGGCTCACACCTGTAGTCCCAACACTTTGAGAGGCCGAGGCGGGTGGATCATGAGGTCAGGAGATTGAGACCATCCTGGCCAAAATGGTGAAACCCCATCTCTACTAAAAATACAAAAATTAGCTGGGTGTGGTGGCGCATGCCTGTAATCCCAGCTACTCGAGAGGCTGAGGCATGAGAATTGCTTGAACCCAGGAGGCAGAGGTTGCAGTGAGCCAAGATCACGCCACTGCACTCCAGCCTGGCGACAGAGTGAGACTCTGCCTCAAAAAAAAAGCAAGAAAGAAAATAACAAAGACTGCTTAGCCCAAATTGTACCAGCAAGACTAAAGAAAATAATTTTTCTACTTCATGATTCCTTGCCTTAACTGTAAATTGATGACACTGTATTTAATACTTAAAAACCCAGTCAAAGCAAACCAATGACTTGATCCTACCAACTCGAAGGAAACTAAGGGTATACACCCTAAGTTAACCAAACACAACTGAGGTTGAGGTCATTAAACCGGTAAGTATATGCCCTATACTAACTCACAGCTGAAAGTGTACACGGAGCAAAAAACAAAGAATACCTATCCCAAGCGAATATTTTGTCTGGTGACACATCAGGAAGCCACAAGCTCCACTTCATTTAAAAAATTATTTGGGCATCAGCAGTGTGGCAAACATTTAGAATTCTCCTTCAAACAGTTGGAAGAAAACATGTAATACATTCCAGAGCAAAGACGAATCAAAGAGTATCTTTTTGCTCAGGAAAAGAATTTCTTCATTCAATTACAGCATAATTTATTGAAAGGGGAAGTCATGAGTCTCTTATGAGAGTTCTTGAACAGTTTATAAATACAACAAGAACATTTATTCAATAAATAAGTGCTTCCTAAAGTCTTTACTGATAATCTCCAGGATTGTCCATCACTATGGTCCAGGCCAGCTCCACTTTCTCTGACAGGCTTTAGCTGCCAGAGGAATGGGATGTTTCCTGTTTTTAGGTGACTCTTCTTATGTCATACAGACTTTCATCAATATGTCTCTTCATAGTCTGAATCCTGGAGGGAGAAAAACAGCAGGTGTGAAACACAATTCCAGAGTTGGAATTTAGGCAAAGACCACATGTTAGGATCCTCCAAATGGAACCTGGCTTGGGGAGACAACCACAGTGAAATACCACTGACCCAATACACCTAAATTCCCATGGAGCTTCACAGGACCTCAATATAATTGGTGTCTATTGGGCTAATTTCTGCTTTGAAGCCCTAGTGGTTTCCTTTCCCTTGGTGAATATTTTTTAAAACCTCAGCACACAAGAAAAGATGCCCGTCTACCGCACCCTTTCTTAGCAAAACAAGTGTCAGTGGAATCACCCCAGCAAACCTCTCCTCTCTTGCAGAAATGTGCAAAATTGTGGTTAGGAATTTAGACTAAGTGTCAGTCTACCACTGAGTTCCACCTCTTGTGGCTGTGTGACCTTGGATAAAGTTATTAACTTCTCTAAGCCTCAGTTTCCTCATCTGTAAAATGGGGATAATAAAAATACACCTCATAGAACTGTTATGAGAATTGAATGAGGCAATATATGTAAATTACTTAGCCCTGCCTGGCACTTCATAAGCACTCATTCAAGACTAGCTCCTGTTGCCATTACTATTATTCATACTCATATTCATTACTTCTAACTTCAAGTGGGCCATTAGCACTATCTGGCATACTGCATTTCTCTAGTCTATTTATTCTCCTTGATGACTATTTTATACCCTTCCCTCTTTCCCCAAACTTCCAACACCTCCTCTTCCCATCATTCTCAGCTGACGGCCTTGCTTTCTCCCATGATTGGGACTAGAGAAGCAATCAGTAGGGAATTTCCACAAGCTCCATCACATGTGGCCACTCATCTACATCTGGACCCATCTATTTGGCCTTCCCTGTTGTTCTTATACGCTCTCCCTGTCTTACTTTATCTAAGGTCAACATCTCCAGTTCACTTATGCACTAGATCCTGGTATTACCCCAGCAATCCTTTCCTCTCTCTCTTGCAGCATCAATTTTTTTCCTTCTCTACTACATAATTCCCATCTGCATATAAATGTGTTCATTTTCTCCCATTTTAAAAAGAAAAGCCACCAGTGACACTGCCCTCCACGTATTGCCTGTCTCTCTGCATCCCTTCACAGCACAACTCCTTGAAAGAGTTGTTTATACCCACTGCCTCCAATGCATCTTTATACCCACTGCCTCCAATGCATCAAGAAAGATGCAATCTTTCTTGACCCCACCCCAGACGAGTTTTCATTCCCACTATTCCACTGAAGCTCCTTTTGCCAAGGTCACCAATGACCTCCATATTCCCAAATCATCCAATAATCAATTATCAGCTCTCATTTTACTTCACCTGACTCCACAGCAAATGACACAGTTGATCACTCTCTTTTCCTGGAAATACTTCTTCACTTGACTCCCAGGATACCAAAGTCTTCTGGTTTTCTTCCTACCTCACTAGCCGCTCTTTCTTAGCCTCTTTACTAATAATTCCTCTTCATCTCCCCATCCTAGAAATCTTGGAGGGCCCAGGCTCCGTCCTCTGACCCCTTCCCTATCTACATTCACTTCTCTGGAGGAAATGTCTGTATCAGTCTCTATCTGCTAATGGCTCCTAAATCTCTATCTCCCATCTAGACCTCTCTTCTCAACTCCACACCCACAACTGCCTACTCCACATCTCCCCTTGGAAGTTTCATAAGTATTTCAAACTTAATATGTCCAAACCCAACTTCTGTTCTTCCTCCTAAAATTTGATTCACCCACAGACTTCCACATATTAGCAAATGGTAACTCTATTCCACCAGTTGCTCAAGTCAAGAATCTCGGAACTATCATTGAGTCCTCTCATTTTTTTCATATATAAATGCAAAAGCAGTAAATCCTTCTGGCATTACCTTCAAACTGTAATCACAATACAACCACTCCTCACCACCTCCACCACCACCCCCCTAGTCCAAACTACCAGCATCTTCAGCTACCTGGATTAATGCAAATGCCTCCTACTTGGACTCTCTGATTCTGTCATTGTTCATTACCACCCATTCTCAACACAAAAGCCAGAGTAATACTTTTTAAACAGACATCAGTTGATAGTACTTCTCTTCCCAAACCCTCCAATGGATTCCATTTCATTGAGTAGAAGTCCAGGTCATTAAAATCATCTATAAGGTTCGGTAAGATCTATCTGCTGTGTTACTTCTCTGATGTCAACAAATACTATTCTTTGCCTTGCTGTCTTCATTTCTGCCATACTGCCCCCTTGCTACTCCAAGAATATGCCAATCATGGCCCCTCCTCAGAGCCTTTGAACGAGTCATTTCTTCTGCCTGAAATGCTCCTCCACAATAGCCATATGGCTTGCTTCTCTTAGGTGTTTGCTCAAGTATCTTCTCACTGAGGTTGTCCCTAACGTATTTAATGTCACACTCCCTATCCAGCCAACCCATTCCCCTTTTCTGCTTTTTTTCTCCATATCATTAAGTACCATCTCATATACTATATATTTTACTTATTTTTAAAAACCTTTTGAGTATTTGTACCCCAATTCAACAGAGTCTTAAAGGATGAGAAAGTTTTCCAGGCAAAGAACATTCAGTTCTTGGAGGGTAGGAATTTTTGTCAGTTTTGTTCACTGCTGGTTCCTAAGCACCTAGAACAGTACACATGGCACGTGACAGATGCTAAACAAATCCCTGTTGAATGGATTAATATCCGAAATGTGGATAATAACCGTATGAACATTAACTTATTTTGCATTCTTAAAAATATCCGAGCCTCCAAAGGTTGGTATTAGGTCCTCTGCACTGGCATCACCAACCTTTCTCTCATCTTTCCTATGATACTCAAGTGCATGAGACAAAGAGAAACAAAAAACACTGCAATTAGTCATCAAGCCAAGTGTGAGTTTGGCAATAAGTAAACAGGAGGCAATGACAGGTATGTATCATATGAGATCAGAAGTTCTTTGTGACCCGTTTTCAACTGCACCACATCAGACAGTCTTCCCTCCTGCTAGGATCCTAGGACACCCACCCCAGCCTCCTAATTGGACTCTGATTCTGTCATTAGTCACAGTGAGTACTCAAAGCAGGAGGGATGACAGCCTTTTGACATTTAAATCAAAACTTGGGCCTTCCAGGGTGGTATTTCTTATTGATAAAAGACATCAAGTTACCTAAAAGGTTATATCACCCTAACTCCCTGAAAAATACTGCGGCTCAGTAGAAAAGTTAAATTCAGGGTCGGGTCCAGCCAGTCGAAGTCTCCTAGTATGAATTCAGTGGCATAGGACACTCCTCTTTTGGGATTTTCTGTCAGTCAGCAGAAACTACTCTATGTGGCCCCCTTCCCTAACCTAAGACCACTGCTCTATGCCCATGAGACAGGAAACAAAATCTTGGTTAGAATTGGTAGGGGTCCCCTGAGTCCAAAATGCTTTGGGGGAAGATGCTGGTTCATATCTTGCTTGGACCTACCTGCATATCCTCTGCTGCCTCTGAGGGCATAGGATGGATCCTCTTAGGTAAGGAGGAAAGTGGGACATCAACAGTAAGCAGAAGGAATGGCATGCACTTACCAGGCACTCAGCGCAATGGACGCAAAGCCTCGCCATGCACGCCTCTTCCTCCTCCTGATCAGTGCTATAAAAAGAGGACAAACCAAATCTGAATCACCACTATCCTCAACACAGTAGAGCAGTTGAAACTACAGGTGTTGAAATCAGACAGGTCTGGTTTTAGATTCCAGTTCTTCCACTCACTAGCTGGGTGACTGGGCAAATTGTTTAAGCCCCAGAAGTCTGTTTCCTCATCTATAAAATGCACATATTGGCCAGGCGCAGTGGCTCATGCCTGTAATCCCAGCACTTTGGGAGGATGAGGTGGGTGGATCACCTGAAGTCAGGAGTTCGAGACCAGCCTGGCCAACATGACGAAACCCCGTCTCTACTAAAAATGCAAAAATTAGCTGGGCGTTGTGGCGCACACCTGTAATCCCACTTACTCAGGAGGCTAAGGTGGGGAATCACTTGAACCCAGAAGGCGGAGGTTGCAGTGAGCCAAGATTACACCACTGCACTCCAGCCTGGGCGATAGAGTGAGTGAGACTCCCATCTCAAAAAACAAACAAACAAAAAAATGCACATATTACCACCCACCCTTAAAGCATAGTTGTTAGGAATAAACAAAAAATAAATACATGTGAAACACATACCATAGTGCCTGGCACATAATAAATGCTCAATAAATTATCACTCACTCAGAAGTGTACTGAGCACTGACAAAGTCTGAGCATTGTGCTAGCCTAGAGGTAAAAAGATAAATAAAACTTGAGCCTGTGAAGAGCTCATGATGGGGGTGAGAGACCTGTTAAAACTTAACAAATATGTTATAATGCAGTGTGATAAGTGTTTTAATAGAGTTAACGTCAAACTGCTGCAGCAGCAAAGAGTGAGGAGTGACTAATTGTCCCCTGAGGACTCAGGGAAACTCAAGAGAAGGGGCTATTTCAGCTGGGTCTTGGAGGATAAGAAAGAGTTTCCAGGCAAACAAAAGAAGGAAAGAGGGCATGCCCAGCAAGACAAAAAGAGGGGTCTTAGAGGATGAGAAAGAGTTAGGAAAAATATATGAATGAAGTATAGTATGTTAGGATACATAAATAAGTTCATGGCAGCTGGGACGTGGGGAGATGTCAGGGAACAATGTGACTTAGAGTAAAATCATAAGGGGTTTTGGATACCATGCTTAGAAATAGACATTAGCATTTTTACCAAGAGTTCTTTGTCTTTTTTGAGCCACAGATTCCTTGGAAAGGGCACAGGGTGCTCTCTTATCATTAAATAAATGCGCACACACACACACACACACACACAGAGAGAGAGAGAGAGAGAGAGAGAATTTTGGACCTTCTCAATGTAAGACTCCCCTCCCCTGACATAGATAATGGAGAAAGGGGGTTTTACATAGATTTTGGTTTTGATTTCCTTTTACTACATTTATTTTTAGGGAATATACTAGATCATGCCTGCTCACTGGCAGAATGATGTTTAATAAATCTTTTTAATAACCACGATCCATGTAGCCCCTCCCTTCAGAACACATGCTGACCAAGAATAGATCTCGCTTATTGAAATCGCTTTTGCCCTCCACAGCTATTCTTAAAGCCTCTCTCATTGCTCAGGCATTTTCTGTCAGGAGACATCATCAGCTCAGAGCCAAATACAAGGAGAAGGAAAAATAATTGACCAGGAATTGAAAGAATGAAACATCGACTTCAGAATCCATTCAGACCATGGCACTGTACAATCTGATTTCCAAAGCAGAAGACTAGGACCATAGATCAACTCCCCCATCTCTCTCCAAATTAATATTCACACACGTCACTTTCAACCTTCCTTTTGGCACCCCTTAGCAGAACTATTCTCTTCGAAAAGAAAGTTCACCCGCAGAACTAAACTCGGTCCAGAAGAAAGGAAGGTGTGGATGTGGGGGTCTGGGTAGGGCGCTAAGGAGGAAACAGCTTTGCTGCCCAGGGCTCCTGCGGGACTTACTCATCGGAAACCTCAATAGACGACTTCTTATAGCCAGACCTGCTCCTCTTCTTCAGCCCAGCAGCCTTCCTCCCCATTCTCACCAGCAGCAGAGCAACCACCACGGCTGAGGGCACAAAGACAAGGATGGAAAGAAGGGCCACGGAGGAAAGCATGGTGCCAAAACCTAGAGGTGGAGAAAGAGAAGGTAAAAGACAGGGACATGCAAATATGCCTCCTGCGACATGAGCAACTAGGTTCTACTTTTGCTCTTATATTTCTTCTGATTACAAAAGTAATAAATCATTGTGTGAAAGGTAGAAAATACACAAAAGTACAACGAAGAATAAAAATGTACCCATAATCCCACTACCTAGGAAGAACACTTTGGTATCTACCCATTTAATCTTCTTCTAGGGGTATCGGGTATGGGGTGCATGGGGGCATATATATTTTTAAGTATGGATCATATATTACATATTATTTTTAACCTCCTTTTTTACTTATAATATGATAAATATTTAACAATTCCTTCCAGATGTGATGTGTAACGACTGCATAGCATTCTATCATATTGAATAATTTATAGAACTAATCCTCTAATGCTGGACATTGAAGTTGTCTTGAATTCTTAGAATCTACAGGTCACATTAGGATGGCCAGGCTTATACATAAATCTTCATCTTTAGCCCTAATTCCTTAAGATAAAATTTACAATGGAATTACTAGATCAAAGGGCCTATACTTTTAAGGCACCTAATTCATACTACCAAACTGCCTTCCAGCAAAACTGTATCATTTTCTTCTTCTGCCAGCAGTATGAATGTGCTCATCTTTGAAACCTACAAGTTATTACCTTTAAAAGAAAAGATAAAAGAAAGAGAGAGAGAGAAAGCAAGAAAGAGAAAGAGAAGGAAGAAATGAGAGAGGGAGAGAGGAAGGGAAGGAGAAAAGGAAGGGAAGATGAGAAGGAAGAAGGAAGGAAGGGAGGGAGAGAAGGAGGAAAAGAGCAAGGGAGAGAAACTTGAAAAAGACTTGAGAAATGATGACAAATCTATAATGATCCATAATGTACCTCTAAATCTTTGGCTCAAATCCAATTAAGGACTAGAATGACCACTTAATTGTCATCAGGGAATAACGTAGGAAAAAAAAATCAGTCCTTAATCTACTCTTCTCCTGTTTCACACGAAAGGGAAACTACTGTTCTTTGCAGTGTAAAAGAAAAGCACTACCTCTCATCGTTAGAGGGGGTACCCTTTCAAGACACAGGCAAGAACACTATGTCATAACTGGGAGTATGAACATGCTAGGAAAACTGGAATGACTTCTATTTCACAGAGATAACAACCCTATATTTACTCAGGGGTTTTCCATGCATTCCACAAGAACTTTGGTCACCTGAAGTTAAAATTAAAAAAAGGATCATGGAGAAACTATGACAACATTTGGAGAGAAAATTCGGTTTTCAAAATAAAGATTAAAAATTCACCCCAACATACATATTGGGATGGCAGAAAAATTACTTCTACTCAAGATTTAATGACCCAACTGGCTTACAAAGATAGACAGCTTTGTTTATCATCGAGCTCTCCAGAAAGCACCACAGCAGTCACAGAGCACTGCAGAAGAAGGTTGGTGGCAATGAGCTTACCCCTTTCTGTGACTGTTAGCTCTGTCATGGGAATATTATGGTGCACATCTGGGGGATTCTTCACAGCACAGCTGAATGTCCCATTGTCCTTTATGGTAGGGTTGCTTATACTTATAGATGCATCCCCTTTGTATACATTTCCAACCCAGGAAATCCGATCCCGAAATGTGCCTGCTGTGGTTGGGTACTGGAAAGACTGATAATGAAATATCTAAGAAAGCAACACCATGAGAGAAAAAGTTAACTTGGAAAATGCAATGAAAATATAAAGCTCAGTAGGTCCAAAATAAAATACAACTGTATAATGGTGGTTTTTTTTTTTTCAGTTGGGCAACTTTTTATGCTTTTTTAACCTCCATCCTATAGGTTAATAAAACTGATCAGAAAAAGGCCCAATGAGAGACTTCTGGGATCCTAACCCTTGAATCTCTTCTAAATTCTCCCTAGAACCCTAAAGTAATAGTTCTCAACCAGAGGCAATTTCACCCTCCAAGAGATATCGGCAATATCTGAAGACATTTTCGATTGTCACAACTGGGGAGATGCTACTGGCATCTAGTGGGTAGAGGCCGGGAATGCTACTAAACATCCCACAATGCACAGGACAGCACCCATAACAAAGAATTATCTGGCTCAAAATGTCAACAGTGCCAAAGTTGGGAAACTTTGTTCTAAAGTAGCATCTCATATTTGAATAGCACTCTATAGTTTGCAAATAATTTCCACACATTTACTCATGGAGTCTCACAACTACACTGAACCACATGAGGCAGGTATAATTATTCCAAATGTATAAAAAGTGAAACAGGCTGGGCATGGTGGCTCACGCCTGTAATTCCAGCACTTTGGGAGGCCGAGGTGAGCACATCACTTGAACTCAGGAGTTCAGGACCAGCCTGGCCAACATGGTGAAACCCCATCTCTACTAAAAATACAAAAATTAGCCGGGTGTGGTGGCATACACCTATAATCCCAGCTATTTGGGAGGCTGAGACACAAAAATTGCTTGAACCCAGGAGGCGGAGATTGCAGTGAGCAGAGATTGTGCCACTGCACTCCAGCCTGGGCAACAGAGCTAGACTCCGCCTCAAAAAAAAAAAAAAAAAAAGGAAAGAAAGAAAGAAAACAAAGCCAAACCAAAGACTAAGTGAGTTGCTCTAAGGTATACAACTAGTAAGTGACAAAAAGGAGATTTTTGCTTATTCTCAAAATCACAAGGAAGTTGTAATATAATTCAGCCTCTCTCAAGTTATCTATCTTGACAATTAATATAATCCCTAAGTCTAATACCTGATAAGTACTCAATGAATATATGTTGAATTAAAACAATGCTGCCTAGGACTTGATCAGACACTTCATCACCAAAAGCCTAATTATCAGACACTTATCAAAAGCCTTGATTAGACACTTCATCACCAAAAGCTAATTATACCTGGGGCAGGCCAGGCAGGTATTACAATACAATATGACTTATGCAATATGGCTTATGCAAAATACAGGCTTTCCTCTTTCTTTGTTACTTGGTACCTTCCCATTTAGGAACCTGGGTGTTTACAACTACTGAACTGCCCAATTTTGAAAAGCAACTTCCCAGAAAAGATGCTGACTCACTTATTTGTTCATTTGTTCGTGCATTTATTCAACAAATATTTGGTGCAGACCTCTAATGTGCTAGGCATTGTTAAGCAAAAGGATATGGCGGGAGCCACGCAGGCATAGTCCCTACTCTCACGGAACTTACATATAAGTGATAAAGACAGATAATGAGAAATAATAAGTGTGTTGAACATTTCAAACGGGGAGGTAAAGAATCCCTACCACTAATTATCAGCATCAGTGTAAAAGAGTTTGAAACTCCTTATTGACAAAACACGGCCCACTGTGTATCCTCGAGATTAGTGTAGCCCGTAAATTCAACGTTAAGTTCATGAAACTTACATCCTTGCTAATTGATTAATCTGACAGAATCCTGATTGACTAACCCCATGACTGCAACATCATGTTATGTAACTTTAATTCCAACTTGTATGAGTTTGCTGATTTTTCTGACCAGCCTCGCAGAGAGCAGCACTAGAAGACAGCTGCTGTTTCTGACCCAGGAAGCTCCCCATTGCTTGCTGTGTCCTACTTTTGGCCAAGGAGGCAGAGCCAAATAAGGCCAGCCACAGTTTCCTGACCACTCAGAATCAAGTGAACTATTTCAAGTCTGAAAAAAAAGTGGGAGGGGAGCATGAATACAGCCTAGCTTCTTTCACTGGAGCCCCTACCTAGCCTCAAGCTATGTGGCATTCTATAATGGCTCCTAACACAGAATGCAAAGCTTATGTATACATGAAAGTCAAAGAGGACATTTTTCCAGTGAAGGAAATGGGATAAATAAATTAACAATACTTTAAAAAATACAATCTTCCATACAGCTATGACATTCACATTCTTGAATAACATCTATCCTCAGCTAAGGATACTGCTGGAAGCTTAAAGAGAAAAAAATTTTATAGCATTTTAATCTTCAATTAGACACCTACAATGAAACTTGGACCATAAATGTGTTTTATATGTGTGACTAATATACCTCAATAAGGTATATTGCTTCCAATATTGCAAGACCATCTGTCACCAACATCTGTCACCAACACGAGGTGCCACCATTTCCTTCATAGGCAGCCATATAAATCAATGCAGATGTTTATACACTGGGAGAAAGCACCAACATAACTCCACAAAGCGCAAATATGCAAACAGATACACCCATTGAGACAACTTAATACGACAGAAAATGAGCAGCCTTAACAGAAAGGATGTCTGTGACTGGACCTATAGAATTTTTCTATTCAATAGTCCTGAAGGTACCCCTTTTAGTACATTAAATCTGAAAATGAAGCTATGAAATAGTGCAAAAAGAAACAATAAAGAGGAAACAAAATTAAACCACATTTCCTCTGAATTTCTGACAGCTTTTTTCCTGCAGCTTATTTACAGAATTCTTACGTGGGGCCCTGTGTGACGAAATGAATGTCATATAGGATAAAAGTTCATCTATCTCTATTAAAGTAGAAGCCCATCTTCTACTCTAAGATGAAATGGCCTCAGGCATGCCTATGATTTGCAGTAAAACAATTCCAAAACTGTTGACCAAAGGAACGTTCCAAAAAAGTACACACTTACTGATACTGTGCGGCTGCTGCTGGGAGGGCGATATGTCCAGTCTATAGTAAGCTTGTCAGTGACATCTGAAGTTGACTTGAAAGTGCATTTCAACTTGATCTTTTCTCCAACATAACCTCGGACATGGGCATCTGCATGAATCTCCAA
The DNA here is from genome assembly GCF_028878055.3 of Symphalangus syndactylus. NCBI lineage: Eukaryota > Metazoa > Chordata > Mammalia > Primates > Hylobatidae > Symphalangus > Symphalangus syndactylus. Next base: position 135,294,597 of record NC_072425.2, read on the forward strand.
GCAAAGGACCATATAAACACCTAATCAAAGCAAACCCAAACACTTAAAATGCATTCATGTGGGTGGAATATACAGATGTGAGTGAACAATTATTTTTAGAGCCCTCATTAAAAAGCCAGAGCAATAAATATTAACAACTATCTTCTCAGGCAAGCCCACAAGGGACAAGGAGTTGATATCTGCATTAATCAAAGATAGTATTTTTCAATCACTTTCTAATCTTAAATCACAACTGAATGCTTGTGTAAAAATTTAAAATCTGGTCACAGCAGCGTTTTCCCAAATACAGGCTTGTGGTTCAATTAAGTACAAACAATGGGTCTGCCCATGGTTGGCTAAAAGGCAACATCACCCATCCCCTTCCATCCCCGCCGCAGACACACACACACACACACACACACACACACACACACACACACACTCTGGGAATATGGCAGCTTTTGTGGTCTAAGGGACTTACCCCAAGTATAGCATGGTTGCATCATGAAGCTACCATTGCCTCATCAACAGCAAAATGAGAATAGGAAGTAAGAATGGAGAATTTATTTCAAATAATTTTCTAAAACTGCCCCCAAGGTACTATCTAGTTTTTCCCTTTTTCTTAAAGCTGGCTGAGGAATCACACATCCACTAAAAGTAAATCATGGGGAAGAAAACAGAATAGGTGAATGCATTCTAGCAAGTAAAAATAAGGTACCATTTTAAAACCTACTAGAGACTTATTTCTTCCAAAACCACTCATTTATCCAACTCTGACACTTCATCTCCCTGAAAAGGGCTGGCACTTTGTTCTAACCAGTTCCTTCTGCTTTCAGAGAACAAAAACTTATCTTTCCCTACAGAGGCATATTTTAGGAAACGACATTGCCAGTACTTTGTTCTTCCTGCTTCCTTATCTACCTCAAGAAGCCATGAATCTTCTGGTGGCCAAGATAAACAGAGCAGCAAGATTTCAGAAAAGTGCAAACCCACACGCTGTCCTGAAAATCAGCAGTGCTTCTGGTACAGGCAGAATGGTGTAGTGATTGAGCACACAGGCCACGGCTCCTATGCCAGAGGGTCTGGGTTCAAATCCCGGCCCTGTCACCTGCTGGCTCTGCAGCCTTAGCAAGTTACTGTACTTCTTCAGTCTTCTCACCCTCGTGGGAATGATAATAACAGTACTTACCTCAGAAGGCCACTGCGAGGGTTAAAAGAGTTAAAACACATACAACACTAAGAAGCCTACCCAAACCAGAGTAAGTGCTCAATGCATGTTAGACAGTGTCATTGTCATTATTGCCACCTCTTCAGTCCTGCCCACACACTCTCAACCTTTCCTGTCACAGTTATGAGTCATCAGTTCCACTGCCTTTACCTCTGCCAGCTTTGAATCATTTTTCTTGCTCCTCTCTAGACAATCCAGTCTGTTGACATTCCTTTTAAAAGGAGGAGACCAAAACTGAACCCACTAACAAGAACTCATAAGAATCTGACCCATCCCAAAGATGAAGATTACTTCTGGTCTGCCTAGGGCACCCTTTCTGACTTTGCCATGCTAAACCTGTCCTGCCTTCTGTGCCTTTGCAAATGCTGTCACTCTGCTGGAAAGCTTTTATCCCTCAGTCCCCACTCTCTTAGGCCCTCAATCCTGACCCATCACTGTAAGAAAATCCTTATTCATCACTCAAGATCTAGCTCTAAAAACTGGAAGGTGGAAATGAATGGACAATCTACACTCTCCCCATGTCCATTCCTTTATCCTAAAACATAAGTATAATACAGAGATTTAAAATACAGATTTAGAATTAGCCAGACCTGGACTTGAGTTCTAGCTCAGCTACTTTCTGGTTGTGAGACTGTGATCTCGGTTACCTAACCAGTTCAAGCTTCAATGTCTTCCCTTGGAAAATGTGAATAATAACAAGATCTACTTCACTGGATCACTCTGAAGAGCCACTACAATCAAAAAAGATAATTTGTGATTATGATCATGTTCATTTCACAACATGAAATGCTTGGCACAGCATCTGGAATAATAACTTTAATAAACATTAGCTATTATTATTAAAATGAACACCACACATATTCAAAAACTTTCAATAATTTCCTATTGGACTACAAAATAAAATTCAAACAGTGGCAATCTAGCCCCAAACTTCTGTCACTGCATCCCATCTACCTTCCCAATCCCTTCATCATTACTTGAATGTCCTGCCATGTCCCACATGTACTGTGTCCTTTCATGCCACTGAGCTTCTCTTTGAAAAGGTCTCTGTCTGAAAGGCTCTCCCCACCTCTAATAATCCTGCCTGGGTTGTTCCCCACCACACCACATCCCAACATTCACACACCTTCAAATTCCAGCTCAAATATCGGCCCCCTTTGCAGTGCCTTCCCAAATTCCCTGATGCGGTTCATCGCCCTTTCTCCTCTTAACACTAGGTACGTAAACCTGCACAGGCACAGATGCCATCGATTGCACCTAGTTACAAAGGCTATTCCTCTATTAAATGTCAGCACCTTCAGGGCAAAAATTCAGAGGGAGGGGAGCAGGCAGAGGGACACTGAGAGAAACAGGTGGACAGGTCACCAGAAATTCTAGTATAGGAACAAAGCATGCTTGTAAATCACCCACTTTATTCCTATCACCTTTTTTATAGTACATTCAATACTCTTAACTCCCCTACGCTCCTGTCTTTCCATTGGACCCTTTCAGAAAAAGCTCAGCTCTAGACGACCACAACTAGACTGGGCTAGTATACCCTGAACAAGAAAAATCACACAACTGGACAATTACCATAAGAAATGCATGAATATCTCCCACAGCTGAGTCCTCAGCGAGGCCTGGCAAACCTTTAACTGGCCTTGCTTAGCTTCCCATTCCATGATTCCTCAAGCCCTTGTCATTCTCCCTTCGTCCTCCATGCAACCTCGAAACCCCTCATTCTCAGAAGAAAATGTTACCTCTTACATCGTCATGAAACTTGAGGCCATATAAACGGCCCAGGCACACACATTCCTGCATCTGCTCCCATCCTTACTTCCAACCTGAAAGAATGTGGTGTCCCTTTTCCTATGCGAGGCCAGGTCCTCTGCTCTGCCTGGATTCATCCCCTCCATTCCCCGCTTTAGCAGAAAAACCTCTCTAGGCCAGGCGTGGTGGCTCATGCCTATAATCCCAGCACTTTGGGAGGCCGAGGCAGGCGGATCACATGAGGCCAGGAGTTCAAGAGTAGCCGGGGCAACATGGCAAAACCCTGTCTCTACTAAAAATACAAAAGAAATTAGCCGGGCATGGTGGCACATGCCTGTAGTCCCAGCTACTCAGGAGGCTGAGGCAGGAGAATCGCTTGAACCTGGGAAGCAGAGGTTGCAGTGAGCTGAGATCACACCACTGCACTCCAGCCTGGGTGACTGAACGAGACTCTGTATCAAAAAACAATCAAACAACAAAAAAACCTTTCTACTACCTTCAACCCCTCCCTTTCAGACTCTAAATACACAGGTTTCTCCCATCCTTAAAAACAAATAGCAATTTTAAAAAATCTTTCCTTAACGCTGTAATATTACTCTAGTTACCAACTACTGCCCTTTCTCTCCTTTCTAAGCCAAGTTTGTGAAAGAGTGGTCTACACTTGAGGTCTCCATTTCCTCCTTCCCATTCACTTATGGACTTTATAGTACAACTGAACTCCACTACCACTTCTGGTAAAAGGCATCATTCTTAAAATTGTAAAATCCGAGGGATAAAAACTCTAGTAGACACCTTTCTATACTTATTTTACTGGATCCTCTACCAGTAACTCCCTGCTCCTTGAACTTCTCTATCCCAAAGCTTGCATGACAATGCTCTCATTCATTCACTCGTTCTTCAAACATACATTTATTGAGCATCTGTTTTGTGCCATCCTCTGGGTTTGGAATTAAATGTAAGCAAAATAAATACACTCGCTTGTATACTTGAAATACGGTAGAAGTTTGATACATTAATTAAATAATCATAAAGACAAATGCGTAATTAACAAACTTGGATAACTACTATGAAGGAAGGAAAAAGAAAGTGGTTATGGGTACGGCCCCTGTTACGATGGGGGAGAGGAGAGTGGTTAATGAAAGCTTCCCTGGAAGTTACTCTTGAGCTAAGATCTGAAGAAAAAGGTAACAAGGTGAGGAGAGGGAGGGCATTCTAGGCAGAGGACACAACACACGCAAAGGTCCTGCACCAGGAAGGAGGTCAGTCAGTCAAGGAGCTGAAAAGAAGGAGCATGACTGCAACACAAAAAACACGAAAGGGAGAGAATATAGAATGAGATGTGGCTGGGAGGTAAACAAAAACCAGACCAGGCAGGACCTCACAGATTTCGGTCCTCAACCTTAGTGTAATAGGAAGCCATGGAAAGTACTTAACTGTGGAACTGGGCAAGAAGAGACCTGATGAAATTTGCATTCTTAAAAGATCACTTTAGGCCGGGCACGGTGGCTCACGCCTGTAATCCCACCACTTTGGGAGGCCAATGTGGGCGGATCACGAGGTCAGGAGATCAAGACCATCCTGGCTAACTCAGTGAAACCCCGTCTCTACTAAAAACACAAAAAATTAGCCGGGCGTGGTGGCGGGTGCCTGTAATCCCAGCTACTCAGGAGGCTGAGGTAGGAGAATGGCGTGAACCTGGGAGGCGGAGCTTGCAGTGAGCCGAGATCACACCACTGCACTCCAGCCTGGGCGACAGAGCAAGACCCCATCTCAAAAAAAGAAAAAAAAAAAGATCACTTTAGAGAAGACACAAGGAATCAAGAGTGAATATGGGGAAATTCAGCATGTTGGCAGGCCGAGGCGGGTGGATCATCTGAAGTCAGGAGTTCGAGACCAGCCTGGCCAACATGGTGAAACCCCGTCTCTACTAAAAATGAAAAATTAGCCAGGCATGGTGGTGGGAGGCGGAGGTTGCGGTGAGCCGAGATTGTACCACTGCACTCCAGCCTGGGCAACAGAGCAAGACTTCGTCTCTTAAAGAAAGAAAGAAGAAAGTGAACGAGTGAATATGGGGAAATTACTGAGGAGGCTACTACGATAGTCAATTAAGAAAGAAGGGAAGTTTGAACTAAGTATGGCTGTGGAATGTTAGGGAAAGGGAGGTATCAAGGATGACTCCCAGGTTTCTGACTTGCTGATGTCATTCACTGAGACAGGAAGACTAGAAAAGTACTAGGCTTGGCAGGGGAACAGGGGTTTGATTCTGGATGCATTTAAGGTGCCTCTGAGATACCCAAGGGATAATGTCAAGGGAGCAGTTGGTTTAGGGCAAAGGTGAGCAAATTATGGCTCATGAGCTAAATGGAAGCAAATGGATCTAGTGGAAAGGGAACAAACTAAAAATAACTAGCAACTGACCTCACTGCTAGCTCTGGGTGTGACCAGATTGGCCTAAATCAATTATGACATCCAGTGGTCTTTTGGTAAACAGCTAAAAAAAATTTACAATGTCTTTTAAAATAAAGTTTTATTAGAACACAGCCATGTTCATTTGTTGATGTATTATCTGTGGCTGCATTTTTTGCAGAATTGAATAGTTGCCACCAGAGACCATGTAGCCCACAAAGTCTAAAACACTCTCTGGCCCTTTACAGAAAATGTTTGCCAACCCTTGGTTTAGAACAAAGAGATATGGGTTACAATTTAAGATCACAATCTCTTTAGTTTCCCTCCAACCAACTCCACCACTGACTGCGTTACACATACACACACGTACTCATTCTCTCTCTGTCTCCCCACATCTCTGACAGTACATATCAAATATATAAGGCGGTTCTTTTCTTAACCATCCTTTAAACACTGGTGTTCCTTAGAGCTCCAGCCTGAATATACAGTCATTCAACATGTTCTCCTTGGACAATCCTATTCACTTGTAGATTTAACAACCACTAATAGGATAATGATTTCCCAATCTATATTACTAGCCATGACCTGCCTCTGAGTGTTCAAGTGTTACCAGACATATTCTCTTGAATATCACCCCCACAGGACCTCAAGTCGAACATAGTAAACATTTGTTTGTTGCCAGCTCAACATCCATTTCCCCTGATCTCCTAATAATACCCTTTTTTTTTTTTTTTTTGATACCTACCTTTTCCCACATATCCTATGAGCTAGGAGGAAGATGACACTATCAGTCAGGATCCAGGCAGGAAATGGAAGACACAATCAGCTGAGGTTGTGAAAAGTGTATGGGCCACTTTTCTTTTCTTTTCTTTTTTTTTGAAACAGGGCATCACTCTGTTGCTCAGGCTACAGTGCAGTGGCGCAATCTCAGTTCATTGCAACCTCTGCCTCCCAGATTCAAGTGATCCTCCCACCTCAGCCTCCCAAATAGCTGAGACAACAGGCATGTGCCACCACACCTGGCTAATTTTTCGTATTTTTGGTAGAGATGGGGTTTCGCCATGTTGCCTAGGCTGGACTCAAACTCCTGAACTCAGGCAATCCTCCCACCTCAACCTCCCAAAGTGCTGGTAAGAGTGGGAGCTGTGGGCAACCTGACAGGGGCTGTTGTTAGAGGGATACAGGTACTACAGATCATGGCACCAAGAGAGGGAGGGAGCAGGAAATAAATATCCTTATCTCTCTCCTGCCCTCCAATCTCCTGCCAATGCCTCCCATTGGCCAAATCTAACTGGAAACCAGAGGAAGAGAGCCTGAATGATGTACTCTATACAGTCAGCTTTCCAAAGAGTAGAGTAAAGAATGAGTCTGGTGGGAGGGGAGAAAACTAAGAGTAAACAGCAACTGACTTTACTGCCAGCTAAGGCTGACTCAGATTTACCTAAACCAATCATTACATCTAGTGGTGTCCTGGTAAACAGCAAAACATTTTTACAAAAAATAAAAAGTGCAGATACATAGGGTTGGACAATTTCTGTGGTGCAAATACTCCTACCATGGTCAATTTCAAGCTACACAGGTTAAGTCCCTAATGCTGACATAGGAAGAGGTGTATTAATACTTAATTGGCTCTTGAGAGCCAATCACATCCTCCCAATCATAAAGATAGGTTTTGGGTCAATATGTGATCTAAGATAATCCAATCAAAACGAGTTTCAGAAAACCTGCTTGGAAAGTTATTTAATGCCCCCCACCCCGAGCCCGCCTTGTTTATTTTTTGTTTTTTTGAGATGGGGTCTCACTGTGTTGCCCAGGCTGGTCTTGAATTCCTTGGCTCAAGTGATCCTCCCATCTTGGCCTCCCAAAGTGCTGCGATTACAGTCATGAGCCACCTCGCCTGGTCCTCCATGCCTCGTTTATGCTCCTCTCTACGTCTAATATTTTCTTCACTCCCTATCTCTAACAAACTTATTCCTCTTTCAAGATTTAACTTCACCTCCAGGAAATCTTTCCTTTATTCTCATGCCAGATCAAAGCATCTCTCTCCATCCTCATGGTTTCTAATGCATTTCCCTCTTAGTATCAGACTCTAAAATCATCTGTTGACTTATGTCTCCTCCAATTGATCCTGAGCCCACCAAAACAGAGCCTAGCATATTGTGGATGTTTAGTAATATTTATTCAACTAGACCAAACCAACAGTTTCCTCCTTTTTTTTTTTTTAAGACGGAGTCTCACTCTGTCGCCCAGGCTGGAGTGCAGTGGCGCGATCTTGGCTCACTGCATCCTCCATCTCCCGGGTTCAAATGATTCTTCTGTATTTTTAGTAGAGACAGGGTTTCACCATATTGGCCAGGATGGTCTTGAACTCCTGACCTCGTGATCCACCCACCTCGGCCTCCCAAAGTGCTGGGATTACAGGCGTGAGCCACCGCGCCCAGCCCAGTTCCCTTTTTATAAAACAAAAATTATTACAAAATAAGCATTAAAATTACACATTCTGGTTACTAAATTATAGTAAATTTTGGTTACTAAACCAAATTTTGTTTGCTAAATTATAGTAAGTACACCATCAATAAACCCACCTACCTACCAATTTTTTCCTTGTTAATATATCTGATCTCCATATTTATGAGCATGATTTTGCCACAAAGTTATAAACATTTAAAGTCACTTTGTTGAAATCTAAATACTGGATATGTGGGGTCTTCAATGTATAGTTAAAGAAAAATAATAGTTTATCCATGGATGAACTAAAATTCAGGCCTGGTGAAAAAAAAAACAACTCTAAATGACGATAATTTTGTACAGCCTTATATAAAACTCTGAGAACTAGAAGAAATTATTAACTTTTTTCTTTTTCTTGATTTTTTTGGTTCTAATTCACTTGTTTATTTTAGGGGAGGAAGACTTTGGTATGGAGCAAAGAAATACCAAAACTACTTTAAATGGAATAAAACCAACTTTATTCTTTTTTTCCCCCGTACTGGTAGATAAAGCAAACTTTATAAGTGGACTATTGAAAGAAAAGTGCCTTTTAAAAGTGTTTAGTTTCCCAGTGTCCTTCCAAGCTTAAGATACAGAAGCATTTGTTCAAAGGATAGAAAACATCTAAAAGTTTAGGCTCAAGATCAATCTTTACAGACTGATATTTTCAGTTTGTTTTTTGTTTGTTTGTTTTTTTGAGACAGAGTCTCGCTCTGTCACACACGCTGGAGTGCAGTGGTGTGATCTCGCTCACTGCATCCATGGATGAACTAAACTATTCTATACTGTTAGACATCAGGGTGTTGACTCCTTTTTGGGGAGAAAGGATAATGACTGGAAAGAAGAACAAAAGAAGGCTTTTGGAATGCAAGGAACATTTTATATATCCTGATTTGGGTGCTAGTTACCCATGTGTGTTCAGTTTCTTAAAATTCATTGATCTGTATAGGCTTATGACATGTGTACTTTTCTCTACATATATATACTGAAATTAAAAAATGTTTTAAAACCAATAGATGTAAGATAGTTTGTCTCTTCCACTCATAAAAAAAAAAAATACCAATCCAACATTAATTCACTCAGAAATGTCCATCCCAGGCCTAATGCCTTTATCTCTTCATCGGAGCAGAAAAGCATTCTTGCCAGGTAAAAACAGCCAACTATAGAAATACTCATAATAATTAACAAAAACTTTTTAGTCTGGGGAAAAAAAAACAAGAAAATCACTTTTTAACATAAGCAATTTTACACATGAAAGAATTGAATGTGTCAATAAAGCCCCCAATCTTGTATGCCCCATTTTCTAAAATATAAATCTACTGATATTTTATTCATATTGCACACCTAAGTAAAAGAGAGAAAAGTTTAAGAAACCTAGGTCCCCTAGTCTACCATTTCTAAATACTTAGATAACTGATAAAGCAGGACCAGACTTATAACTTAAGGAGAATTCAAATAATCTAATAATTTAAGTGGTCTTATCTTTGAAAACAAAAGGCAAATAAACACTGACTTGAAACCAAACTCAACCACATAAGATTTAAAACACCAAACAAATGGATGAACCTTGAAAACATGCAAAGTGAAAAAAGCCAGTCACCAAAAGCACATATTGTGTAATTCCATTTACTTTATTTTTATTTATTTATTTATTTATTTATTTATTTATTTTTTGAGGCAGGGTCTTACTCCATCGCCCAGGCTGAAGTGCAGTGGTGCAATCCCAGGTCACTGCAACTCCGACCTCCCAGGTTCAAGTGATTCTTCTGCCTCAGCCTCTCAAGAATCTGGGATAACAGGGGCATGCCACCACACCCAGCTAATTTTTTTTTTTTTTTTGCATTTTTTGGTAGAGATGGGGTTTTACCATGTTGGCCAGGCTGGTCTCAAACTTCTGACCTCAAATGATCCACCCACCTCGGCCTCCCAAAGTGCTGGGATTACAGATATTATTCTATTTATATGAAATGTCCAGAATTGGCAAATCAATAGATACAAAAAAATAGACTGGTGGTTGCCAGGGGCTAAGGGAAATGGGGAATGAGGAGTGATTGTTAATGGGTATCAGGTTTCTCTTTGGGGTGATGAAAATGTTCTAAAATTGATAGTGGTAATGATTGCATAACTGTGCATATACTAAAAACCATTCAATTATGCCCTTTAACAGGGTAAATTGTATGGCATGTGAATAATATGATAAATCAGTTGTTTCTTGTTTTTGTTTTTTGAGACGGAGTTTCACTCTTGTCACCTAGGCTAGAGTACAATGGTGAGATCTCAGCTCACTGCAACCTCTGCCTCCTGGGTTCAAGCGATTCTCCTGTCTCAGCCTCCTGAGTAGCTGGGATTACAGGTGCCTGCCACCACACCTGGCTAATTTTTTTGTATTTTTTAGTAGAAACGGAGTTTCACTATGTTGGTCAGGCTGGTCTCGAACTCCCGACCTCAGGTGATCCAGCTGCCTCGGTCTCCCAAAGTCAGGCAAGAACCACTGCACCCTGCCACCAGTTATTTTTTAAAAGGCAAAAAACCTATTCCACAAGTACATAGAGATTGTAAAATCAACTTTTAATGTTTGAATTATATGGTCTGCTGGACTTGACAGATGCTCTTCAAAGCAAAATGACATTAGATTTAAGAAAACACCATTTCCAGTTTTTTTCTCAATAAGACAATATTTGAATATTTCTCGTGTGTGAGTGTGTGTGTGTGTGTGTGTGAAAGACAGAGAGAGAGAGAGGACTGGGTTTATTAGGAGTGACAGTAGGCCAGCCTAAATATCATACTGCAAAGTAATTTAGATAAAAAACTGGAGACTTACGATGACACAGGCAGCTGGGAGGGATCGGGGGTGTGCTGGCAACATGAATATTAGTCACCAGTTAAAATAAAAACTTTCCAGCCTTAACGGCTAAGATTTAGGGCATCTGAAGTCTTTAAAGTCTTTATATTTATATAATATTAAATATCTCTTTCAGAAATCCCCATTACTCTCAAGGAAATTTTATAAAGTTAGCAATTCACTCTAATACTAGATATACTAATATTTTATTTCCCAGGAAGACACACATACACAAAATCCAGGAAATAATTGTACCTTAAAATGAAGGTAATTAGGTTGGATTGAAATTTATGCAATTTGAAAATTATATGAAAGCAAAACTCCTCTAAATTTTTAGATGTGAATGTCGGTGTGAATACCCTACTTCTGATATTACTTAATAGATTAAATTTTAACAGAATTTATATGCTCTTTCTTGTATTAAAAA